>NW_023604972.1:84856871-85456871 GCF_014898055.3 Talpa occidentalis | reverse complement strand
ATGACCAAGGATCATGATTTTCCCAAGGATCCTTTAAGCTGCTAGTGTCATACGGGCTTTTGATCGTTGTCAAGAATTTCTTCCACCACCTGCATTCTACCACATACTCTATCCACCTTCCCCTCTTGATTCCTTGGCCTACACACAGATGAGCCCTGTCTTCCAGTTTCACAGGGGACTCCTCCAGCTCCTTGGCTTGACCTCTGTAACCATGGTGTCACAGGAATCTGCCCTAGAGTCACTTCTCTCTATTTGAACTCATCCAGTTTGATCTCCTTAAGCACCAACTACTTGCCTAGATGTTCTAAGTGTGCTTGTCCAAACCTAACCCTTCTTTGGATTTCTAGATTATACCTGGGTATCATATAGGCATCCCAAATTTAACATGAGCAAAAACAAACACCTGATTTCCTCTCACAAGTTTTCCTCCAAAAGACTTTCACAACTTGGTAACTAGACCTGGCATCACCTTTGTTACTACAGCCACCAATCTAGAAGCTTTCCTTGACTTTGACTATTCTCTCAACACCCCCTCTTCCGAATACCCTGACTAGCCCTCTCCATCCTGCCTTCAGAGTACCCTGACTGCAACCATTTCTCTTCAACTTCACCTTTTACCCCCTTGTCTAGACACCAGTATCTCTCATCTAGACTACGTCCTCAGCCTCTAAATTGAGCTCAATCCACCCCCTACACAGATCCCAGAGGAAACTTTAAAAACACAAATCAGATTATATTATGCCCTTATTTCAAAACCTCAAGCGACACCCATTTCACTTAGAGTAAAAGCCAAACCCTATTTCTGACCTAAGAGCTATTTAGACCTGTCTCCTTCCTCATCCACACTACCTCCCCTTGCTCGTGACACCCTTATTTAAGTTGCTCTTGCTCTAGTGGTTTCTGCACTTGGAATACCTTTGCTTCAGTATTCTCAAAGCTGTCTTCTTCTGGTCATTTAAGTCCAGTTCACAAGTTACTCCCTCAGTGAGAAAGAAAACAGCAGTCCACCCTTTTTCATTTCTCTGCAAGTCACTTTCTACTCTCTGGTGCTGTTTCTCTCAGTACCTTTATCCCACTAGGATTTGAGCTCCACAAGAACAGAGATCTTCTCTATGCTATTCACTTCTATATCCTCAGAGTCTTGAATGTGCCTAGCCAGTAACTGATGCTCAAAATGAACTTGCTTGTCCAAACCTAATAACCAGTTGGATAAATGAAGGTCAAGTCTAAAGTCTGTCTCTTCACTAAACTCTTTGAGATACATGGCCTAGGATCTTTCCGTCCTCTTGCTGCTTCTATGAATGATATTCTATATTCTAAGCTCCATAGTCTCAAGTACACATCTTTGTACTTCGCCAGGATTTCTATCTCTAATATGACATCACAGAAGGCATGCCACTAGACTAGACCCTCTAATGAGTCGCAACATGACATAAGGAAAAAAAAAAAAAAACTTTAAGCCCTCTTCCTTATCAGCTTCATAATCATTTAGTAATCATTTCCTTTGTACCTGGTCCACAATCATCCTTAACACTGAAAGATATACCTTAACTCCCCCATTCTATGGACAAGGAAACTGGGGCTCAGAGATATTATATAAAAAAACTCCAAGCCTTTAAAGCAAGTGACAAAGTCATACATACCTTGCAAATGGTGGACTACAACATCTCAAAGGAAAGTCTAGATATACTGAATTGAGTAACTGTCTAGTCACTTAAACCAAACAATCTATCCACTCTAAAGAAACATCCAAAGTCCCAGCTTCTGTCAAAATCATGGGAATGATCAGATCCAGAGTCATACATTCAGATTTCTGGAACAAAGCTAACTGGTGGCCATCTGTGTTCATGGAGAAACAGCACCACTGAGATAAGTAGCATCAACTAATGCATCCAGAACTAATCCTAGATGCTGACTTTACTTGGTGTCTTACCCATAAACACTACCTTGTAGCAGAAACTGACCACCAATGACACTTCACATTCTTCTAATGAAGAAGCTTACCTGTGGGTATTAAGAGAACAAGAACAGTTCAATGGCAGCAAAGGATTAGAATATTAAACTATGTATCCATCCTTATGAAATGAAATCAGCTACATGGTCAAAGCAATAGTGACCACTGAGTGTCCTAAATAAAAAATGCTATGTGCTAACAACAACAAATGTTGGCGAGGATGTGGTGAAAAAGGAACTCTCCGACATTGCTGGTGGGAGGGCAAACTGGTCCAACCACTATGGAAAGCTGTCTGGAGGTTCCTCAGTCTACTAAAAATGGAGCTATCATATGACCCGGCAATTCCACTCCTAGTGATCAATCCAAAGGACACAAAAACATTGATTCAAAAGAACACCTGTACACCTATGTTTATTGCAGCCCTATTTACAATAGGTAAAACCTCGAAACAACCCAGATGCCCAAAAAATAGATGACTGGATCAAGAAGATGTGGTATATATACACAATGGAATATTATTCAGCAATCAAAAAAGATAAACTCATGCCATTCACAGTAACGTGGATAGAGCTAGAAGGAATTATGCTCAGTGAAATAAACCAGAAGGAAAAAGAAAAATATCAGATGGTTTCACTTACAGCAGGAATATAGGGGAACCAAATGAGACATCAGTGTAAAAAAATAGTAACAGTACAAAACACAACAAAGCAAAAACAGACAATTATAAATCAGAGACATCCTGCAGGGGAGGAGGCATGAGAGGGGTCAGAGGAAGGGATGGAGGAGCACAGGGGACTGAAGTGATGGCGCACAGGTGCATTGGTGAGGGAAACTCTATGGGGACTACACCTGAGGGGGTGGGGGGAAGCAAATATTGTTTAAAAATGAACAATGATGTTAAAAAATTAAAAAAATAATTTAAAAAATAAATGCCATATGCTAAGTCATAGATGTAACTCTTATCAGTAGAGTAACATTCCTTGATATGTTTTTTAAGTGTATTTTAGATTGATGTTAACCTAAATCTAACTAGACAATGAACCCTATGGAGTTGGGTTAATTAATCACCAGCAAAAGCACATCGTATTCCAATAGTGGTTGCGGGTTGGCAACCTCCTTTGGACAAGTTGCAGATAGGCACTTTAATGAGGGAGAAAATATGAGCTAACATAACAGTAGTCAAATTGGTTCCTACAGGAGGGAAAGCACATTAACTGATGTGCTGATATCCGCCGCCAAAATATCAGCTAGGGAGAACAAAAGGCTGTCAAAGCAAGATGCTGTTACTAAGTTAAGACAGCCCAGGCTTTGGGCTTAAGCTGCAATATGACATTCTCAAGGGGAACATGAGTTCTGTTTCTAATGTCAGCTTTTTAAGTGATTTTTATTGATGCCATTTTTCAGGATTCACTGTTTTTCCCTGACTACCAACAGGAGATTCCAATAGATTGTCATGATGTCTTCAGACATAGACACTTTGATAAATAATAAAAATTTCCTGTCATCCTTAAATACTCTTTTATGACAGTTCCCCCACCTATGCAGATGATGGTGTCCAGACACATTCACAACACTCAATTATATCTCTGAGTGACCATCCATACCAAGAGAGTCACTTTACCAAACCCTTATTAGAACCATTTCAGTCTCTGTAAGAAAACTGTGACATTAAAGAAAGAATGTGCATGTGTGCATTCTCTGCACCTCCCCTACACACCCCCGCCCCTCACATGCCTGGGTTCAGAATGGGGTATAGCCAGCGATGTTGAGAGCTAAGAACATTTTACCTTTAGAAAGCTGAGATGTGCAAAGACATCATACAGGAAGAAAACAAGTTCTGACCTTACCATTCTCAGTTTATGAGACTCTGGACAAGTCATTTACTCCCTGTCAATCCTGATTGTCTCACCTATAAAATGGGAATAACACTGAATAATCACCCGCTTTACCTACTCATACAACGTGGAGACCTCAAATCATTTGAAGTCGCTTCAAATACTATGAAAAAATAAATGATGAGATAAAGTTCAAATAAACAAACAGTAAGAATGACCTCATTGGGCTTTTATGAGGAACCAATTAGTCTGTGTGTGAGAAATGTCCGTAAACTGGAGAGCACTTTACAATTACTGAGCCAAATTGATCTTGGCAGAAATGCTGAGTTTTTAATGCTACTTCAGAAGCAATACCACCACACATCCCTCAGAATCAAAATGGGTCAGAGAGTCTCTTGAAAAATGAAATCCCAAAATTAAATGGGGCAAAAATAAGGCTGACCCCAGCCTTCCTTATCTCTCAACAACCAAAATCAATTTATACCATGACGAAACGCATGTTCCCCAAGCACAGCAAACTAGAATTTTTTTTTTCAGAAGCATCTGAAGCTTCTGGCAAATTTCTGTTGAAATAAATTCAGTGTAACTATGCCCCAGAACACAACTCCCATTGGCAGATCTATAGCATAGGTGCATATCCAGCCCTCATACCCTCATCCACAGTATTACCAAAGCAAAGACTGGTGACTGATGGTGTGATTTGCAGCCTCTGAGCCCCTCTGAGAATTCAGTCTCAACACTGAATTCTGAGAGTATCTTACAAATGAGCAGTTAAGAAGAAATACCCAATGTGAACAGTGATCCTGAAAACAGAAATATGATCTATTGACCTGCAGTCAATTATCTTTCCAAAACAAAAATTTCAACTTTGGACTGATAATTTCCAAAAAATACAAATATGGACATTAAATAAGTCCATTCATCAAGCCCAGCCAACCATGGCTCCTAGACAGTGCTGCAGGTTCCAGAAGGGTAACAGGTAAAGGATGGATAAAACCAAAGTACATCATAATCATCACACACAAAATATCTAGGTCTACACTGAGGATGCCAGCGATCCAGATCCTGCCAGATGCTTTACCTGGAGTGCATGCGCTGGTTCCCAGATAAGGCTGTAGCCCTGCCTCTATTAAATATAGCACTTTGTCCTGCATCTGTCTGGGTGGAGGAAGCAGCAGGGATTACCATCTCCCTATTACTTATAATACACAAAATTTACTTGTGTACTTTCCATACAGTCTGAGAGCTCCCTGAAGGGAGGAATGAAACCCCATTTATCTTCATCTCCCCAGCACCTTGCCTCGCTTACAGAAGCAAAATGACTTTTGAATAAATTAGGGCACATAACTGGGGTTTAGCAGTACAGGCCAACAGAATTTAATGGTGCCAGGGAGTATAAGCAAGCATTTTCCAGAAGGCTTAGGCATGGAGGGCTTGAATTGCTATTCATTCTGGGGCTTTTATCTGGAGCCTTGTAACATGTAACAAGCCAGGAGGCCATGACACACACGGAAACTGAGGAGAAAAACATTCCACAAGATGGGGCTAAAATGTATAGTCAGCTAGGCGGTAAGGGATTCTCTCCTCCACACACAGCATATACAGACATAAGAGCACATGCAAAATAAAGGTCTTTCAATTCTGGAAAGTTGAAGCAGTATCTGAAGGAGAATGAGTCATCTGGACTGTGGGACACTTTAAATACCATTATCCTTTAAGAATGTCCTTAGGGCACCACCTCTCAGAAGCCTGTTCGGCACTATTTTTATGAGTTGTCTGTGTTGCTCCCTGGTTCTGGTTAGGAGGAGGCAGGGTATGAAGGGAACACTGGGTAAGAATCAGAGTAGATCTGGTCCAAGTCACAGGACTCCTTAGGGCCTAGCTCCTCCTCCTATAAAATGGAGGTAAAAGTGCTCACACAATTCTCTCAGCATCAGTGGATGGTCAAAATAAAAGTGAGGGAATGTGCATTTTACTATCATATTTGATTCTTAAAACTGCTGTAACAAATTCCCTAAGTCCAAAATGAGTATTAATAGGCCACAATTCCTGCTCCCTCTGGAGGCCGTAAAGGAGAATGTTTTCCTTGCTTCTGCCTCTTTCTTAAAGGATGCTTCTGATGGGATTTAGGACTGCAAGGATCCAGCATAAGCACCTCACTTCAAAATCCTTAAATTAATCACATCTGCAAAGAAGCAATCACCTCTTACTTTCCCAAGTAAGGCAACAGTTACAGGTTCCAGACATTAGGACTTGGTATCCTTAGGGCCCAATTTAGTCCACTATACCCATCAACCACCTTAACTGTTAAATACAATTCCAGACCCACATTCTTACTTCTCATCATCATTTCAGTTAAAACAGAAATTAAGGACAGGAACAATATTATACTTTGAAAATTTTGAAGGCTTTTAAGATATTATTTACAGAATAATTATTTGTTCATTTATTCTTATTCTACTCAGTGCCTAGAACCCACAATTACATACTATGTAAAATGTCTAATGTGTGTGACAAGTGTTTCATTTTTCATTTCTAAAATAGCCCAGGTGACCTCCATCACAGACACCGTACTGTCATTGCCAAGCCACCGGCAGTGAGTCTTCTCTGTGATGCATTGTCAGTAATGGTTCCGACTATCATCAGAATCCAAAGGTAGGAGAACAACTAGAAGTAAAATGGCAATGAAATCCACACAAATGAATGTGAACCCCTGCTACCTGATTCATCTCAGAATTAAATGAAAAAGCAGCAGCTCCTCTAAAAGAGCTCGATGCACATACACTGTGGGGGTAAATTCATTCAACCTTTTTTTCCAACAAGTATTTGTTGAGGACATATTGTGTGGCAGACACTAGGGACCAGTGGGGGAGAAAATAAGCAACTCCCTGCCCATTGGCGTTTTCATTAGAGATGGGTAAGATACTCAACAGTCAGACAGGTGAATGTCTTGTGGACCAGGGATGGGCAGCACAGGAAACATGAAGCAGGTTTAAAGGAGGGTTGTGGGGTGTTTTTTAGAGAGTGGGAAGACCCTTCTGTTGCAGTAACGTTTAGCACAGACATTGAGGAAGCGAAGAAGTGAAGCATTTGAGGCTCAGGAGGAAGAGTACGCCTCTAACTGTTCCGCACAGCTAGAACATTTTGTTGTGCCAGAAAAGAAGTGCTCAGAAATTAATAAGGTCATGTCAAAAGGACCCAGGAAGAATTGGCTCAAAAGGACTTCCTGATGTGAAATGTTAGAACAACCCAACCAATGAAAAGAGGAATGGCTGTTGGATTACCACACACTAAATATGTATTTGTTTCTTATAGTATTCTTCAGAAAATGCATGTCAGTACTGTTAATCCTGAAATATTAGGGGGAAGTGGAAGAAAAATTCTTTAACTGAATGAAGGACATGAGTTAATAACAGATTTGGAAAAGTGTCATTTGGTAAGCAGCAATCTAACAACTGATTCAAGAAGGTCACCAATGCAAACAAAAAATACTGGATCAAAGTTTGCTGGGAAAGAACATTCACGTGTTCTCGAAATGTCACTCCAGAAATTACTTCATAAAGCAAAAGGGTTATCACTTCAAGGAAAAATCTGGATGACACCACTCATTCCTGATGGGATTCTATGAGAACACTACCTATTTTGCCAAGTATGTATTTTGTTTGCTTGTTTTTTTTTTTGCTCCAGTATGTTTAACATGAATCTGATGATGAAGAAGACATCAGATAAGTTGACTCTCTGGAATAGTCAACAAAGCAGTTGTCTTGAATGGTGGAAAAATGTCAACTCTATGAAAAGACAAAAGAAAGAAAATAGTAAGACTGTTCTAAATTAAAGGAAACAACTAAATGGAATACATGACCTTTAATTGGATCTTGGATTAAAAAATTGTAAAAAACCTTGTGGGGGATATTTAATGAAATTTGATAGCCTGCTTAGTAATAATCCTGCAACTGAGTTTACTTTGGGAGCATGATGGCAGCATACTCGTAGGGCGATGGGGCATGTATTTATTCTTAGGAGATACACATGGAAGTATTAAGAGGTGAAGTGTGTGAATGCCTGCAAATTACTCTCAAATGTTCAGCAAAAGTACTTTAAAAACATACATAGTGGTTAAGAGGGAAGGAGGCTAGCAGGTAAGGCGGATTTGGCAAGTATTCACTGGTGAGACTAGGTGAACATGGGTGTTGACTCTACTATTCTTCCCTCTTTTTTGGGTAGCTTTGGAAATTTTTTTAAAGATGAAAGCATAGGGGGAGAATATCAGGAACAGGAGAAAATAAGCCCTGACATGAACTTGCTTGGAATGGACAAGATAAAAAACAGAATCTACTATGGCCAAAAGGAAATGAGTGAGAGAGGCAGGAAGCAGGTGATGGGGTAGGAAGGCAGGCAAGGGGCGGTTGTGAGCAGAGCAGTGACTGACACCAGGAAGAGCCCTAGAAAGCTGGATGGAAAATGGACCCCAAGGGGCAAAGGCTGCTGAAGCAAGAGGACAATTTAGGAGGCTACTAGGAGGCAGAATGAGAGTGGTTCAAACTAAAATGGTATATAGAGGTGGCAGGATCACAAAGGCAGATTACATAGGATTTCCTGGTGGATGATCCACACATCTGCACCCATACGCCCACACTGTAAAAAACAGGGCCAGAGGAGAATTAAAAATGACTTTTGACTCAGGACTTGATAAAGATTAAGGCAAATCTGTATTTTATATAAAGAGGTATGGAAAAACAATTGCAATACCACCACAGGAAAATAAATGTTCCTCTCACTTCGGAGTAGCTCCATAATATTTTATCAACTAGATCCAGTAATAATTCAGCTAAGCAAATTGTCATGGGAAAAGTAGTAGAAAAGCATAAGAATCCATGAAATTTAGCTCATCTCCTTTTCACCCGGGACCATTAGTACAGCTATCCCAGTTTCATAATATATAATCATTCCCTGTCACATTCAATTAGAATATGCAACATTCTTAATACAAAGGTGGGGTTTTATAGTTCATTTTGAGTTCTGGGTTTCCAAGAACACTATGAAGCTAATAATAATACAACAGAACACTCATCTTGGAACTTTTCACAAATGTTACCTAATTAATTCTTATAACACCTCCAAGCGGTATTATTATCCCCAAGTTACTGCTAGAGAAACTTGAGAATTTTTTTTTAAATCCTGCATTTGTATCACTCCTCTTACTGAGACACCTCTTTGTTTCACATCAGCATTACCAGCTTATGCTTTCAAAGAATATCACAACTTAATTCTTTTATCAACAGGGTGGGTGTTAATGGCTGTAGTCACATTTTAAGTGTAGGAAATAGTTTTTTTTTTTTTTAAATGATGGGAAATTTTTTCCTTCTCCTCTCAAAGAAATGCAGTAACAAACTGGGACATAGGGCACAACCTCCTCCCAATACATACACAGAGCAAAGCAAGTTTTTCATTTTTCCCAAGAATATCCAGTAAGTAAAAGATAACTGCTAAAGCTCTATAATTTCAATACATTCTAAAGTCAAAATTCATGAAGTTTGGTAAGTCATCATAAGATTTGGTTCAGAAAGACCATGTACTAATGGACCCTTGTGAGGGAATAGGGCCAGATGCAGATTTAAGGGTGGATGCTAAAAAGGAAGAGTCCTGGCTCCTTGCACATGGAGTGGGGTGCTTTCTGCAGGCCCCAAGAGGATTGTCTCCTAAGAGGGCTCACAGGGCCCTGCCACCATCACAGCAAAGTCAAAGCCTGTGACCCCTAGATCACCAGCAGCCCTGGCTGGTGGAACAGGATAGGCTCAGGTGAGCGCACAGGCAGCTATCCAAACCCCTGGGGCCCATAGCCTGATTTCCAAAATGAAGTCAATTTAACTCTCATTACCTCATCTATGCTCTGTTTAAAATAATAAAACAAAATGAAATGAAATAAAGGTCCCACAAGTCAGCTTTAATTGTGTTCCCCATTCCCATAACCATTCCTAAAGGACTGAAAAATGTATACGTAGAATGAGCATGCAGAGAAACCCCAGACAGCAACAAGAGCACCTCCTTTATCAATGAGATGACTTTTTTTTTCCCCTGGAGGCAAATTTAAAATGATTGTGAGCAGAAGTATGTTGAAGGAAAACAGTGCACTTAGTACCACAGAACAAGAGTGTGCAATCTCTCCACATGCTTGAATTTGAACCCAATTCAAGTTGCTTTCTAGGTATTATAAGTAGGTAGAATTTGTTTTCCAAATTTGGCAAGTTTGAAACTGAAAGTGGGCCCTTTCATAATCACACTGGGACAACAGGCATAAATGGAACTGAGTCTGGGGAAACTGAAACAAGCGGTCACCATGGCTGTGTTGTTTCTCTGTGCCTGGGCTCTATGCCCACAAACCCCAAACACCAAGCTTGCCCCCCAGGCACAGTATGAAGGCATTATGAGCTAATGTATGCAGAGGGCCAAGGGCAGCAATGAGCAGGCAGCAGGCCCTGTCGGAAACTAACCTGTTGCACAAGCAAATATCTATGTCAGTCATTGTGGCTTCTCTCCCAAGTCAGTAGACCAAGTTAAAAGGTTACTATGAAAGGGCAAACATTTATCAAAATATTGAGAATCTTCATGATGAACACCTCGCCTCCAGAACAGCTCTCACAGCCAGGCACACACCGGCCCCTATGCCTACAGGAGCCAGGGCTCCCAAAGGACTCCCTGAAAGCTCTAACTGCCCTTGAAGCTCCAAAGTGGCATCCCTTAGAGCCAGTGACCTCATAATAGGTAAGTTTATGATATCAGTTCATAAAAATTATGTGCTCCAGAAAACTCAAAGAGAACTACCCAAGAATCTTTCTGCAGGAAGGTTATTCTACTCACCCTTCCCCTTTACTGCACTAGTCCTCTCCCAGGCCACACCAGAAAGCACCACAGGCACTTCATCTTTCTGTCTCCTTTGGATTCTTCCAAACAACAGAGCCCCCAGGTGGTGGCACAGGAAGAAACGGATGGTGCATAGGGACATGCTAACTGGCCCATCCACACTTTCCCTGTGGTCCAGCCTTCCAGGGTATGAGACCCCACCTTCCCCATCTATCTCAGCACCACACCCACAGAACAAGTACAGCACTCCTAATCCAGTCTGTGTCTTTCTAGCAGGGCCATCCTTGGAGTGACTGCACTGAACAAATTCATTCCTCTATAAGGATTCAGAAATAAAACTCAGGGATGCATAAGGCAATTCATTAAAACACCACATTCACAAAGGCACAGGAACTGGTGTCTGTAGAGTACCAAGAAAATGCCATCTGGTACCAACTTCTTCAGTTTTTTCAATGTTGTCCACAAAACAAATGGGGGAAAATAGAATGAAAAAGAGACCAATGGTAATGCTCATCCTACAAAGTAAATGAAACTAAAGGGGCTTAGCTGTCAGGTGACTTCCCCACCCATACAGGTTCCCATGGAAAGAAGACACAAAATCACAGCTGACTGCCATGTATTTGGTAAATGCTATTATGTCTGCCCCTCACCATGGCAACAAGTGAAGTGAGGCGGATTCAGGGATTCAGACAGCAGTGGATACCCAGTATGCTTTCCAACAGCAACAGGACAAATGGACAAGATCCTGGCAAAATTAGATTATGTGACAACTGTCCTTGATGCCTTTTGTTAAGGTATCACCTGTCCATCCATCCCACTCCCTGTAGGGTTACCACATGCCCCATTCTGCTAATATACAGTATTAATATGAAATTTCTATGAAGCTGCTATTTTATATTGTCTGTTAAGCAAACAGGAGATTCACAGATGAGGACAATGAAGGTGCACAAGTTCATGGCTTGCCCAAGGTCACAAAGGTGTCAGATAGGGACCAAGATTTAGGCATCATGATTCCTGGTTTATCAGGGTCCCAAACTCAATTCCTTTAGGGCCTGTCCTGTAAGGTGAATGAAGTTCACAGCCAAGTAGGGTCTGGAGTACCCAAGACTGACCCACCTCTAGACTCTGGGGTTCACCGTTCTTTAGTAATTTTCATCCTTCAACCTTATTTATAATTGATGTCTGGTCAGATGTTACATTTTGACATCTATAATTTAGTATTTATGGAAGAATCAAAACACATTTCCTACCTCTCAAGGTATCAGCAGTATTCTCAAGTGGTCGTACTATACAAGGGTACATCATGTCTTGAGCACAGATAAAAGTATCACAACAGGTTTGAATCCCAGAAAAGAAGAGTCATTTATTCCACCAACATATATTAATGGACCCTCCACTATGTATGTCAGATGTTGCTTTAGCCTTTATGGATATATGTACAAAAGAAATGGAAAAAGTCATTGTCCTTGTGGAGTCTATGGTGATATTCTCCTCTGAAAGCAATACTGAATCCTACCAGCAATGGGGTATGTGTGTTTTTGGTCACAGATGAAACACAGAGAGGGGGGATTTGGAAGCTGTAAGGAGAAGAAATGGGAGATCTATTCTACCGCCAGATCAGGCATAGCTAATGGTGTGTCTACTCTCTGGGGATCCTAGGAGCTAAATGGAGAGGTGACTCAAAGGAGGGAAGACATGAAATAGAAGTGCCAGAAGTGCAACCAATACACAATGGATGCTATCCACTCAGAAGGTGGGGCATAAGGAAATGCAAAAGGAAGTCACTGTGTCAGAGCAGAAATAAGTTTCCTGGGCAGTGGTGGGCAGCCTGCGGCACCTTTCTGGGCTCCTACTGAGTACAAGCAGGCGAGGTGCCAAAAAGATACTGAGAACAGAAATGAAGTAGTTTCCTCTGGAATCTGGTTATCTAGTCACAGTCCAGATTTCAAGATGGCACAGGTGACATCCACATTACCCTTAAGGCATTGATGTCATCATTATATGAACAGACATCAAATTGTAGTCAATTTATTAAGTGCTGGGGATCATGGGAATTCTGAGTGGCCTCAGAAGGGAGAGAGATGAGGAATACATACATTTTCAAGATGTTCTCTGTCACACTGGTACTGATAAACTAGTATTCTGATCTTTTTTTAAGATTGTAGACAAATTGTGTGTTTTGTCTCTCTCCAGTCTTGCTGAAAGACAAGGGTGTCAGAATTTCAGGATGGAAGAAGCGTGGGGAGTAATGTAGTCTTACTTTGTTCCATGTAGGAATGCCCTCTGTATTAGGCTTCCTGGGAGACTTCCACTGGCATGAAGCTGACAGTCTGACGAGGCAGCCCATTCAAGATTCAGGAAGGTTTATTGGAAAATTTTCTGAGCCAAAATTTGCCTGCTCTGAACTCTATGCAGCAGTGCAAGGTTTCATTCCCAAGACATACCAAGCCCCACCTCAATTTTATTTAGCCACAGAGCTGCCCTGGAAGCAGCAGATCTCCTATTTCAGGGCCACCATCCAGAAGGCAGAGCTGGAGAAGCCCACGGTGTCCTGCGTGGACTTCTCAGAGCAGCCTACCTCTGAGGCTTTACTTTGAAAGGAACCAAATCTTCCATTGCTGTATTTAGAAACTATGTGTCAGCACCTCAAAAGGGCACAGACATTGTTAATGCTCAACACCATTACTCTCTCCCAAACCTTCTAACATGACTGATAAAAAAGGAACAAAGAAGAAATCTGATCCATTACAATCAAGGGAAGGTAAACAAATCTGTGCAGAAACAGTAAATGTGCTCTCTCACCTCTCTCTTTCTCTCTCTGTCTCTCTCTCTCTCTTGCTCACTCGCTCGCTATGTGTGTGTAAATATTTAGTATATCCACAATTTATAATATTAGATCATCACTTGGAGGCACACTATCAGAGATACCTAATTCTAAGCAGCTATCCCTACATAAAGGTGTCTTCATATGTTCAAATCTAGACTTGTCATTATGACATTTACCTCCCTCTCTAATGCTGCTCTCTTGGGTTCCATTCAATTAATGCTGGAAATTTGAGAATCAATGGTTCATTCAAAATTAACCACTGAGGGTCTCCCCGGTGGCGCAGCAGTTGAGCGCTGGGTTGTGAAGCTGCCTGCAGCCTCTGTAGCGCCGGTTCGATCCCCGGCTGCTCCCCGGCCACCGAAGGAGTGTCCCACATAGCGTGCAGACCTCTCCTGCCGCCCGCTGCTCCCCTCAGCAGTGTACTTCGGTCCTTCTGCCTGCTCTGCTCCCCGCTCTGGCTCTGGTGAATTCTCTCGCCCTCCTGTGCTTGTGACTGTACCCAGTGCTTGTATAAATAAAAAATAAATAAAATCTTTAAAAAAGAAAAAAAATAACCACTGAGCATCTTTTATGGACACTTTTCTTTCAACAACTTCTGTGACAAAGATTGTCAGCTATTGCCAAATTCATTTTCTAGGTTTCCTGAACACAAGTAAGCAGTAACGGTAAGTCTTTCTGGCCCCTAGAGTGTAGTCAGATTACTAAGGTAGGCAACGGGAGTAAGTGGACGTGATATGTCCATCATCCCCATGCTGTCACTCTGCCCATCAGCTGAGCTTTCATTCCAGATGTTTAAGCTTGAAGGTCACATGTTAAAGGGCCACCTAGATCCCTAAATAACCATGTGGGGCAGATCCTCTCCCACACTCCTGCTCTGTGAGTGAGAAATAAAATTTAATTATATTTGAGCCACTGTATATTTATCTGGTGGATGATTTGTGAAACAGCACTGTAATTAACACATCTTCTATTTCCAATTCATTCATTTATTCATTCTTTAATGAACATTTTTCAAATGCTTGTTATATCCCAGGCATTGAGAAAGGGGTTGGGGAAATAAAAATGACTAAAAGGGTCACAAGTTCCACCTAAACCAATAATTAAATCTCAACATAAAAGATCTTGTAGCAAAGTCTAAGTCTTAAGTTAGTCACAATGGATTAATTTAGAATCCTGGGCTAGTTAAACTATTTCATTTCTGTGCATTAGCATCTTCATCTGTAAACAGAAGCCACATTCCTTCCTGACTTATAATAATAGTACAGGTGGATTAAATCAAATGTGAAAATATATAGGCGCACATTTGGTCAAACATAAGGTACTTCCCAAATGTCAATTTAATTCATTGCAATTTCCTAATCCAGGACCTGTTACTCAGGAAATACCAAATCAGCATTCTTGTTGGAGTTTCTGCCTAACCCCAGGCTATCATTTACGCTAGTAAGAGCACTGCTCAGTCTGAGCAATGATAGTCATTTCCTTACTCAAAAAATCTTCTAATGCATGCATGCTTATAAAACAAAATGCAAACTTTTAAACTTAGTATTCAAGGACCTCCACAGCATGGTATCAATTTTTTTAAACCTTTATCAATCTCTGTACAACTCCATGCTTTTCTTCTACTCTACCAAACATATAAACTAGCTATACACATCATTTCTAGACTGTGTCACACTTGCTCACCACCTTGCCTTACTTGTATTCTGTCTTGTTTTGTCCTTTGCCTCTACCCCTACCCACTGAAATTTCAAGAATTTTCACAGCCAATTCTAACACCTCCTTCAAAACACTTTCTGGACTTTTTGAACCTTCTGCACTACCCCAGCAGCTAGCCATATATTCTCTTTTCTTCTCCACTAGTTATAGCATCTTTGTTTTGAATAGCCTATTTTCTTTAGGAAGGAATAAGAAAGGGAAATGTAAGCATTTAATGAAGACATGTTATGTGCAAGAATAAAGTTCAGAAGACAGTCTAATTTCCTGTGGTCACATCACCAGAAATAGACAAATTACAAGTACAATGGAATTTCTTTAGTTTATCAGAAAACTATTCCTATCCTTTAGGATCTACTATATTCAGAGGGTGCTTTATAAATGCTGTTACATGGAACTTTCATGCTGAAAGTCAAATCCTATCAGCAGAAGAGTAGAACCAAAGTTCATAGTCATTAACTCATTTTCCCTGTCAATTCTTCCCAGATTTTGGTTCAGTCTTATTTTAGAAAAATGAGAGAAACAAATTTGTTACATTATCTTACTGACATCATCTAAACATAAAACTAGTAAGTTAGCATTTTTAACAAATATGTCAAGGGTGACAAATTTTTTATTCATCTGCATATTTGAAATTAAAGGTACTCATAAATAAAAACCATGTTATGTCACTTTTTCCATCAACTGAGTGTTTGATTCTACTTTTCCTCTTAGGATTAAAAAGTGACAGCGGGGAAACGCTGGGGACTCTGTATATTTTCTGATTAGATATGGGGAGACCTCCAAGATTCACATATATTGAATTCTTGAAAATTCTTGTAAACATAGTACTATACACACACTATACTAATAATATTTCCTATCATGAATTCTTGCTAAAATGCAAGAAGAGTTTCTTGGGGACATTTCTCTAGAGAAAAGAGAAGAATGAATTTATATCAGCCTATAAGTGAGAGGGTGGGGATATGTGACCGGGAATTCTAAAGAAGATTGAAAAAATATTCATCTTTTTAGACAATTTAAATGTTTCATCCTATAAATAACAGGATATAAAAGAACCTGTAGCAACATATATTATGACATTCTATCATAAATTAGGAAATTTTTTTTAGAATTGTAGTAAACTGTACCATTATAAGAAATAGGTTGAAATTTGTGGAATTTAGTGTTATCTCCTAAGAAAGCACCATGAAAAACTGTACTAGACACACAGAAGTCAAACAACTAAGTGAAATATTAGTAAGATATAGTAAATGGAATAAGCACAGTACATTTTCTCAGTGCTCCTGCAAGTTATCACATAAACAACTCAACCAATTTCCTTATTCTATATGTTAACACTAGGACACTGTGGAAAATCTGTTTATTACACATTGCAGAGTCCCAAGTGTTTAAACTCTTGTGGTGGCAACTAGGGAAAGGGAAGGCACACACCAACTAGCCCTGGGCAGACACTGGAGCATGCTTACCTCCAAAAGTGGAAGGCGAAGAGAGGACTACAGGGACTGCCTGGGCTGGATGGGGTTGGACTCAGGCTCCGTGGAGTGAGACTGAAAGTTAAAATAACGTCATTCCAAGTGGAAGAAATGATGGCAGTAAAAATAGCATAGCTCACTTAAGGACTGTGTTCTCTTTAGACCAGAATCACTAGGGCATGCCTATCAACACCACTAGGCAATCATCTAATCACTTGCCCCTTTTCAGCTCTAAAATTGAGAACAAGTGCAATGCTTCCTGCTGAAAAGTACATTCTTAAAACCACTGCTGCCATTTTTATTTGTGCCTTTCCTTTGTCACAAAGCAAGTTGGCAGATAGCTTTGACATGTGATTTTTGCAAGAAAATCGAGTGTTGTTTTGTATCGAGTATATTATATTGATTAAGAATCAGTGGGATATCGGTAGCAGAAATAAAAGGAAATAGTTATCAGGCAGTACAAATGAAAATCCAGGTTAAAATATTATTGTTTTTTAAATAAAGCAACAAACCTTTCCATAAGGAAGGTATGTTTTTAAGCACTTTGGAAGAAAAAGTATCCAACAAAAGCTTCCTAGTCTTTGGGGCAATGGTAAAAAGTGTGGTTGTGCTTATATTCACAATAAATAATTTCAGGATTTTTTACATATAGCTATTAATTATTTTACTTTCAGAGAGGTTTTTTCAAACTCATGTCTCAGGGGAACATTTTAATTCCTTCCCCCACCAACACATCCAACCTCCCCTCCCAAGTACATTCACCAGCCAATCTCAAATATTCATTACCAAGTGAGATTACACTCCGTCTTTTTGCTTTTGGCCTCATATGTCTTCTTTTTTTTTTTTTTAGGGAAGAAATAAACTTAAATTTGATGTCTTACATGAATTTTGCAAGCACATCTATCAAAATTTGTAGTTAATGCTAGTCAATTTCCAATTATGTTGCATGGCAAAATCAGAATAAGAATTAGCTAGGTGAATTCCGGGATCAGTTCTTGGGCTCCAGTGAGCCCTAGAAAAAACCATGGCTTCAATGAGTTTCTCAAAGCACATTCTTCTACCTCTTCATCATATTGTGCCTTCCAACCTGAAAGGAGTCTTGGGATGGAGCTGGATATAGGCTCATTTAAGTTTACTGTGTCCTTCCTTGACTAGAGAGGCAACAGTGGTTAAAATCAGATCTAAACTTATCAACACTTTAATGTCATCATTGTTTCCCATTGTATGGATAGTTGAGACTTGGCTGTATCTGTCTTAAACTGAGATATAAAACTATTTCTTAAAAAAATTCTCCAATTTATTCAATATAGTATTCCAACGGATGAAGTTTTATACCTTCTAACACCATAGCTCATTTGATTAATACTTAGTAAACTAAGGAATCAGTTTCCTTAGATGTTCAGAGCACATTCAAAAGTTGCTGCTCTCAAACATTCTGTATTCCAACTTAGCAGCTCATTGGAAAACTTTCAGGAATGTCCACTGATATGGCCATCATTTTCTCTAAGTACAGTCTTATCTGCCCGTTCCAGTCCTAAAATAGGCATTCATAAGCACTGACGCCACTCCATATCTCCAAACTGAGACATAAAGCATCTCTGAGCCTAATTCTACACTTAAACTGGAAAAAAAAGGAAGAGAAAACAATCTGCTTTCTTTCTCAGAAAATGGAAAGTCACATATAGATTATTTACAAGTCATAAATTTCTGAATAAATTACTGAGTATTTCTGAAATACTCATATATTTGATCTCACATCTAGGATTTCAGTTTCTAAAAAGGAAACAGAAACTGCCTCACATTATTGATAAGGTGGGAAGTTCTGAATTGCATCTACAGTATGAATGTACTAGTGTAATAATCTGTAGCAGTACAGTACCCACGGAATAAACTCTGCTTAGGTAAAAACAGTAATATACTGATTTTTAATGAAACATACCTGAGAGTTATATAATGTTATATTGTGATGCTATTTCAATAAAATATTTTTAAAAACAAAAAAATATTTTTAAAAGGAAAAAACCCTCATTAAAAAAATAATACCTTCTGAGAGTATATCTAAAAACTATTCTACACATTTGGTCTATTATAAGTCTCAAAATAATTAAAAGTATATATATATTTTAAAGTATATATATATTTAAAAGTATACACATACATTTATATTTAAAGTATATATACATTTATATTTAAAAGTATATATATACACATTTAATATAATTGATGCTGTCTTTTCATTTTAACATTTCTACAATGATTAGAAATTGAATTTATTCAAATACTGCAGAATTAACTTTGTCTATGAGTGAATGTAAATTTAGCTATTTGTAATTAAAAGTTTACATTTCAAGGTAAATAAAATGATCAAAGTAAATTTCATTGTAGCACTACAGAAATAATTGATTCATTATTCTCCTGGCTCAATCTCCTCTGACAGAGGAGTAATCTATTTTAAATGTACAGTAATATTTACCAGGTAGAGGCCAAAGAGACAAAGGGGGTGTGCCTGAGGCCAAAACAATATCCACGGAGCCCCCATGGTTAGCTGACCCAGATGTCCTGTGTCATCATTGGCAAAGTCATAAAACTTGTGGCATACCTAAGTCCTTCAAATTATCAATGGATATTTGATACAAGTGAGTTTGTATTTAAGAATTTACATTTCAGTGTCTCTTTTTATCACGGACAAGATACTAAATGATAAAAGAAAAAAAAAAGGCTTGAAAGTGAGATGATACATACTAAGTTCAAAGAAATCAACAAGGAAGCAGCATAAGTGAAAATGGAAGTGAAAGCAAAGTTGGGGGTTAATGTCCTGTCTTGAACACAAAGCTATGGGCATCTCAGCTATGAACTTCCAGAAGGCTAGGGGAAGAAGGTTAAGTAGAAGAAAAAATGCATGTTTCTAAATTAGACCACAGAGACGGTAAGGGTTGAATGTTAGGTTGGAGAGAGAGACAGGGAGAAAACATTAGGGTGATGTGTGAAACAGTATCTCTATTATGAAAAATGCCACATCTAGCAAGAGTCCTCTAACTTTTATGAAAGTGAACACTCATTAGTATACAATTAGTGTACAATTTTATAGCAAGGACTGATCAGAAAAGTATTTAAATATTTTCAGAAATGTCTTATTATTAATTTAAATTAGGAAATAATTTCCCTGGTATGACGCATCTGCGGAATTCAAGAGGAATAATTAACACACAGAACTGGGCACAGTTATCTTCCTGCAGTCTCTTCCTGGAAATAGTCCAGTGTGAGATGTTTGGGACTACAGAAGATTTCAATAAAAATGTAATATTTTATCTGTATTATCAATTAGAAGAAGGGATATTTATGTATTTCTACCAGAATTATTTTGTTGCTTATTATTTAAGTGTGCCAGCACTGACTAACTCACAGTTTTTGCATCTTTACTAACAGATTTAAAATAAAAATTTGCTGACACTTCCTGCATCACAGATGTTTAACTTCTGCGCCACGAATTAGATGTGGACATATTCACGTGGCTACATCAAATCTGAAGGCAGTCATATGAGTTAATGGGTTAAAAAAAAAATAACAGCTAAGCAAACAGAGCCCAACTAGGTAAACACACTGCATGCAGTGGCTGGAGACTCTGCAGAGAAGACCCAAAATGTACTACAGTTCATTAATATTCTGTTGCACAGATAAAACATGGATCACATCTAATGAATGTCACAAATAACCCTTCTCTTGCACTCTCATCCATTGTAATGTTTTCTATTATTCAATGCAGACAGAGGCCTTTCTTTAGAAAAAGGCAGCATGGGGATAAACAAACAGTAAGAGAGAAGGAGAAAAAGACAGACACACCACGGCCTGCTGATACATTCTTTCACAATGAGCTGTTAAGATGTTTCCAGCACTGAGGTTTAGTAACTTTAAAAATGCAGCAGGGTTTTTCCTCTGACTGCAACGCAAATTGCCGGGTCCAGGTCTCCACATTAGCTGAAACCAAATGCCATGCATTTAAGACATGTTCCTCCACCTCACACTGCAGAGCTCTGAGGCTGTCAGTGCAAACAAATGCTAAAGAGCTATTGGTTGCAGGAAAGCGAGTGCCATGCAGAAAGCATTAAAATATTAAAGACAGACAATACTTACTCCAAGGTCAGCCCCGGAATCTGCAGCCTTTCCCGCTGGGCTTTCATGGTTGTTATATGTTACCACACTCTATTGTAACCATGACACACAGCCCCTGCCAGCGTCCCGATGATGACAGAGAGCCAAAACGAACCTCTATGAAGGACTGGACTAACAATCTCTCGAGGGGGAGGGGGATCCTGCAAGTTTGGGTCCTTCCACCTCTAGCCGTAATCAAGAGATGTCAGCCGCTTTCCTCAGGTTAACAGCAGTGCACACTGCACTGATTTTGTTAAGGGAATGAGGCTTTCAGCTGTGCATATCAAGTAATTGGTTTCTGATTTTTTTTTTTTTGTTTGAGAAAGTCGCTCCACTCGCAGACCCAGTTTTCACCTCAGTGAAATGAAAAGTCCTTTTCACCATGCAGACTGGAAAAAAAATAAAGCAACAGTATCATACTTGTAAAGGAGTTTATCTCAGCAAACCTCAACTATTCCCCACCTCCCAGTGATATTCTCAAATAGAATTCGGCCACCCTTAGGAAGTTCCGCTTACATGTTGTTGATGGAGTTAATAAAATCATTCATGTTCCCCAAGAAAGAGACGGAGAATGGTGCCCAATGAAAATAATTAAATTCTTTTCTATATATGGCAATCATCAGAAAGAGGAATAAACTAAGTGCATTAATTTGGGGGAAGTTGAACTCTCTTGCGAGCCAAAGACTTGTGTGAACAGGCAAAACCCTGCAACGGGAAAATACCAACTGGAAGCTCAGTTTTTATTTTCAAAAGCAGAATTTTAAGAACATTGTAGTGCTCACACTTGATAAAAGTAATCAAAGAGGAATAATGGAGAACAAATAGTTGGGAAGGCAGAAAGTTTCTTACTGTATTTATTCATGGACTGTATCAATTCACAGTATTTATAACTTCAAATTATGTGGGCTTCTATTACTGTGGATGAAGAACCCATATGACTCATTTCCTCTAATGTAATTGAAACATTTTTTTTCAAAAAAAATATGACAACCATTGGTTTGTTGAGAAGCAACACTAGAATGAATTAGAATTTTTATTTTATCAAGATTTCTAGTTCTCAAGCACTGTAAGTCTACACACACATACACAGAGTTAAGCTGTGGTGCAAGAACTGAGTTTAAGTACTTGCACTGGAAAGGTTATGATGTCAAACTCCAACTTTTCAGACATGAAGAGGCTGAGGGCACACAGATGGCAGCAGTGCTAGGATTTGATTCTGCTGTGTTCCAGAGACCTGTCAGGCAGGAATGCCTTGTACAGTTGTTAGGGTTGTACCCTGCACGAGGGTGTTTGGCAAGGAGGGAAATAAGGTCTGAAATCCAAACAACTTCCCACTTTGCCAAGCCTGCCACCATGACTCTGGACTTCTTCCTCTCTGCTTTATTCTCATTTTCACAAAATCATCCTCAGCACTGCACTCATTCAGAGGGCTACCTGTTTCCAGTTCCATGTGGGGTAGGGGAAGTTTATATAATATTCCTATAACATTTCTCTAAAATCTAACATACCAACTTGCACTAGGGCATTTGTTAAATGTTAACTCACTACCAACTTCTCTTTCTGTACAGACTCACAGAACTAATCAACCTTTTACCTTTAGATGCAACAATCTACACGGGAGTACAGTCACTGATTGGTCAGTGACCAGGGAAGCCCACAGAAATTTAAACAGATAATTACAATTAATATAAAAGGTTTATCTATAAGAAATAATTAAGACAAAATGGAACACAAAGGAGGATCCTATATGCTCCCCAATAAGCTGCATTGCAGCTTGTAAAGTATCAAGAATTTCACCTTTCTTTACACCTAGACCACCATGTCTTGGATAAATTATTATGATTTCCTTCTAGCTGACCTCTGCTACTTCCTTTGTGGTATCATCTACACTGTTAGCCACTTTAAAGTGATCTTTTCTAAAATATATTACTCTTGTGTTCAAAACTCTCCAACTGCTTACCTCTCATTCCAAGTAAAAGACAAAAACCTAGCAAATGTGTCCAAAAAATAGATACTCAAGCATCAGGAATAGCAGTAATATGTTAAAACATATTAAATGTTTAAAACCATGAGTTCAAGCATGTAAAAAGGAGGAGAAATTAAGTGAGCAAGGGTCACCACTGGGGGAAGCTAAGGAATTACCCCATCACTTGTGAAAACTGGTACCAGGGAAAAAAAATCAAGTGTTTATCATGATTACCTGATGGATTGCATATCATAAGCGTAAAGTAATTCTCTATAAAGAAGTATTCCAACTAATAAAGATAGAACAACAAAATATCATTTTTTCAAACCCTAGAAAATGAACAGATCTAGGTCTTGATCATCTATGACTGCTGACACCACAGACTGCTGGGAATTATATGCAACAGTATGAAGGAGTCTTATCAAAAGTCACATCACCCCTGGATACAACCAAGCCTCTGTATCAAAATATCGATTTACAGGCAATAGAGGAAAAAAGAAACGTGTTAAAAATATCACAGAGATGTGAACAGCAAAAGCTAACTTGTGAAAACCAGAGCACATGACCTGTTTTTTAAAGAAACATTTTCAAAATAGAAGATGAACCTGAAAATTAAAAAAGATTTAAGAGACATTATCAACTAATTGTAAAGTGAACTTTTGGCATCCTATTATCAAACAAACTGTAAAACAAACACATAATTGACCATTTAGAAAATAGTAGTATATATATGTAAATACATACATTACATACACACACCAGTCTTGAATATATATTAAATATATGCATACATGCATATTTATTCTCTCTTATTTTCTCCCTCTACTTCAATAACTGATAATAATCTTTGGTAGCGGATACTAAATTATTTTTATATTTTAAACATAATATTGGCAGTAGAGTCACTTTCCATTTCCTACGTTTTAGTGATACATGTAAGAGTACTCACAAATAAAATACTCTCTACGATTTACTTTACAATAATCTGGGGATGGAAAGTAAATTATGTCATATATGAAAGAAAACTGTCCATGTGTTACTATTTATTAAACCTGGGTGATGGGTAGAAGGAGTTCCTATTCTCTCTAGTTCATGTTTGGAATATTGCATAATAAGAAATTGAAAATAAATTGTTACAATGCTCCACCTGCCCTCATTCCCTGCCACTCCTCCTATCAGCACAGTCCTACCTCATAGCTTTGTACCTGCTGCTCCCTCTGCCTGCAACTTTTTCCTTAAGATCCAACTGTTCTTTCTACACCTCCCCACAACTGTTTCCTTCTCCTTCTCCTGATAATTAGAGTTCTCCAGAGTTTGATAACTAACTGTATCAGAAAACTGACCTCAGGGAGTGGGCTCCAAGAACCTGGATAATTAGGACATGCTCAGATACCGTCTAAAGGCCCACAAAGGCCCTGGATGGCTGGACAGCAGACAAAAAGATTAGCTACAACATGTACAAAGAAGGAACCTAAGGTTACACTAAAGTAGTGTGCTATATTTAAACTGCTTTGGCATGACTGAGAAGGCATATATACAAGGCTTAAGTTAAACAGATTTTTATTCTTACAGAAAAGGAAAACCACTGTCACATTCATTAATGGTGGCAACATGGGGCTCGGACAAACCCAGCTGCATGGCTGAAGACTGGGCTCTTCCACATATCCTTTAGTGATTCTCAAGGACAGCTGGCCATGTCTGGAGACATTTCTGGTTGTCACAACTGGGGAGGAGTTGTTGTTGCTACTATCTGGTGGGGAGAGGCTAAGGATTTTGTTGAATTGCCTACAATGCACAGGACAGTTTTCCACGGCTAGGAATTATCTAACCCAAAATCAATAGTGCTGCACTAGAATCTCTGCTCAAAAACAAGGGTCAATTTCTACAGCACCCTTAGCATCACTAACCAGTTTTAAACATTTGCTCTGATTTTACTGCACTCAGCTTAGTGGGAAAAGGAACAGTCTTAGTATTTCTCATTGCGTATTTCTCTCCCAGCAATAATACCAATCTAAGCACATATCTATGCTCTGTCCTGTTTTCAGGGGCAATGGCTTTTTATAGTCAAAGCCCCAGAAGTGTCTCTAAGTCACAGAAACCTAATTACTAGGGTGCCTATGCCATCCCTGAAGCAGCCTAGATAGGAAATTCTGCAGAGTGAGATGATCCAAACTACATACAAATAAGCTCCACAGCTGTTTCAAGGTCATAAAGGGCTCACAAGTCAAGTGAGGTACAAGAATCTGAAGGACACTGGCAGAAGAAATTTAAACCCAATAATTCTGACTACTCATGAAATTGAAGGAGGAAGATCACCCAATCCAATATTTCTCATTTTTCCCTTCTTTAAAGTCTCCCACAAGGAACATACAAGTAAGGATATAGCCTCTGCTCGTACCCCATTAGACCTATGTCATACCTCTGAAAAGTTACACAATGAATGCAATTTGCCTTAAGGTTCTAAGTCTGTGGAATTTGTCCCAGTGCAATTGGAAACTAATATGTACCTAATGAAAATAACATGGATACTGAATATTGATTAAATAAAAAATCATACTACGATGGTGCTGGGTAAGTATTTTAAAAAGTGGGGGCAAGTAAAAAGGAAGTGTAAGAGGTAAAATAAGTTAAGTTCTTTTGTTACATATAGGAAATGAACACATAATTTACACAACTGATAAAAAAGTAACAAAATGTGTACTGTGAAATATAGAGAACACTACTGAAAGAAGGAGCTCAGAGTTGAAACAGTTTTCTTAAGGAAGCAGGACTGGAAGTGGGGGTGGGGGTGGGTTAGACAGTCTCTATAATTTCTCATACTACCGGTAGCACAATTTAACTTTTAAAACTATGCATATATGGTATTTTGATAAGAATAAAATTAGTTTCAAAAGAAAAGATTAGTAGCCAGAGATACCAGTAATTCCTTGCTCAATCTCAGGATTTTCCTGTATTCACTTTTATGGAAACAATGCTGATTTCCACACGCCTCTTATTTACTGTATTCAACATGACAAATTGATATTTTTAAAAAGGGAAAGAGGAGAACATTTTCTGTCTCTTAAGATTTAGTGACTTTCTTCTTCACAGCAGTATTTTCTTTGCAATCTATATGAATTAAAAGCTTTGTAAACCGAAATGGAAAATACAATACAAAGGAATGTGCCCAGTAGTACCTGCAAATGAAGGCTGCATTAAAGTTGCCCACACTCCTCTTCGTTTGATATAGTCCCCAGGACACTGCCATATAGTTTACGACACTTCCCCAGTATGAACACGGGCAGCCTTTCTATCTCAAGATACAAATTGGTATTAAAGTTGATCCTTGGTTTCAATTTACACAAGTGAGACTTGACATCAGGCTTGCAATTAACTTATTTTTTCTCTTCCAGCTGACGGCCAAGAGCATTAGCAGTTATGTATTAAGTTGGTGCAAGATTCTGCAAGTTACTCCCCAAACTCAAGAGCATGGCACCTTCTCTCCATACTTATATCAATAACAGTCTGGTTTTGTTTTGGGAATACCACACCTCACATCCACTCACTGACTTTGGTGAAACTGACCCCATTCACAAACTCTTGGCTATTTCAGACAACATGTTCCATTCCCTGGTACAAGGAATAGGGCTTAGGGATATGCATGTAACTCAAGTCAGGCTAGTGACAGAATACCAAGGATTCTTTGCTGAGGTTATGAAGCTGGGAGATGACATACACATCTTTGGTTGTCATGTGACTACAAGGACACATACGGCAGCTGAAAGGTCCTTACAGGAACTGACATTAACAAGAGCAGAGCTGTGTGTCAATGAAATTGTTTGATCCATGGATCAAACCATACTTGAAACTGGATACCTCAAGTCTTCAGTAATGTTATCTATCAAGTCCCTCTCATAGACCAACCTGGGTTGGAAATCCAGATGCTTGTGATACTAAAGATGACCAAGTGATGTAACCAGAAAGTTTTATGAATAATTAATAGAGCTATACAAATAATTCTTGTAATGTAACCAATTTCCTTTCAAAAAATAAGAAAATAAGACAGGTAAACCAAGCTACAGAGCCTTGGGACCTAATTGCAAAATGTGCTGCATTGGAAGTACTACTTAAAATGGCTAAAAAATTAGAAATTACCCAAATGCCCATCAGTAAAATAACAAAATGAATTGTAGCCCATTTATGAAACAGAAAGCTGCAAAGCAATGACAGTGAATGACCTACAACTATATAGTCAGTAAGCTGAATGTCATAAACACACTGAATAAAAATTGTGGGAATGTAAAGTGGTGCTGCCACCGTGGAAAATGGTATGGTAGTTTCTTCAAAAGAATTAGCATGTATTCCAGCACAATCCTGCTTCTGGGTATAAAGCCCAAAGAAATGAAAGTAGACATATAAACAGATAATTGCATAACTACCTTCATACCAGCACCGACCGAAAGGCGGAAGCAACCAAGAAGTCCACCAATAGGTGAAATAAAAAAATAAAAATAAAATAAACAAGATAGACACATACAATGGAATGTTATTCAGCCTTAAATGGGAAACTTGGACGTGTGCTATTACATAGATGAACTTAGCAGTTATTATGCTAAGTGAAATAAACCTACCACTAATGGACAGACACTGCATGATTCCACTTATGTGAGATACTTAGAGTAAGCAAATTCAGAGAGAGAAAGTGAAAGGTGGCTGTGAGGGGACGAAGAAGACAGAGTTACTGTTTAATGGAGGTGCAGAGCTTTAGTTTAGGAAGGTGAAAAGGTCCTGTGGATGAATGGTAGTGAGGGCTACACAACGGTACAATTAAAAATGGCTAAAATGGTTGGATTTTATATGATGTACATTTTACCACAATTTAATAAGAAAGTGTACTATCTTACGACGCTGTTTATATGAACTTCAAACTCAGGCAAAACCAATCTATACTATATGAAGTCATGATAGTGGCTGTGGGGAAGGGGTCGTAAGAGTGGCAGTGACAGGTACAAAGAAAGAAAAGGACTTTTTTGAGGGGTTATTTCTGAGATTGGAATAATGTTCTGTTTCTTGAACAAAGTGCTGGTTATACATATACATATATACATATATACATATATATGCTGAGTTTGGAAAATTCCTCGGCTTGTGAAATTGGGAATTCCTCAAAGTCTCAAGCTATATCTCTCATAAAAGTAAAGACTTTATTTTGGAGGTTTTACAGCTTTCTCACACACTTCTCGCATATGTACTCCCTCTTTCTGAAGAATCATTTATACTCTGTATCATTCCATGCAGGATTTCAGGCAATAAATAAGAACATATGCAAACACTACTTGGTAACTATTTGTTATATTAACAAATGAAGCAAATAGAGAAGTAAAAGTAAATTAAATCAGAACCAGCAAGAAGTGAAAATAGAATAAAATGAAAATTCCACAGAAAAGTATGAACTCTAATGAACAGAAAACACAGAATCCTAAGGTAAATGGATCAATTTTACAAAGCTATTTGGGACCAAGATAATTAATTATTTGCCCAATATTATATAGTTAGTGACTGAATAAAATCAGATGTTCTGACCCCAACTACTTCATTCTGTTTATTCCAATACAATTCACTTTTCCAGATCATAGAGTGCAGACACAGAATTATTTGACAAAAATATTTCAGGAGCATTTTTCTAGATAATATATTTAATACATATAATTCACACCAAAAATTGATTTTCAATAATATTTTGGAAAACACACTGCATAAAGTCAGACACAGTTGGATATGTAACCTAAAGGGCAAACTGGAGGTACTTATTAAAAAACCCTTAATGTCAAAAATGGCCAATGGACAAAAATATTAAAGGACATAGGACTTGCGAAAAAGCTGCACTAACCACAAAGCACTCCCTAGAAGGGTAACTATAAAAAAAGCTCTCTAATTTTTATGCTCAGCAACACCATGGTTATTTCCTATTCTGACAAATTACCAGGGGTATGGAATATTGTACTATCCTTACATCCTCCAATTCAGCTAGCTGCTTACCTACATGTGACCTGACCCATTACCAGCCACACCAACTTCCTTCAAGAGCTCACCCACACTATAGCAGAGCTCCTCAGCGGAGAAGGCCCTCCCTCTTTAATAGGCTACCCTAGTGATGTCTGATTTAACATTTCTTAATCTCAAGTTTATGTAGACAACTAAGAAATTTTACACAGCTGAATTTCTGTGGGAATTTAATACATAATAGGTGCAAAATATCTCTACTGGCAGGACACTGGCTGAACTGTGGCAGCAGATGTGTCCCCCTCCATGCTCCAGTGGAGTGTGTCCTGCACAGCTGACTCATATCCTCACCCTAACAGACATCTGTAGTGTGCATTAGGAATGAGAGGTGGCCATTCTCCCCTTCATGAGAAAAAGGAGATTATTTCTGAGGTTAAGGAAAGAAAACAATTCTTTACTGATCCCAAGTAGTATCTTAAGAGTAAGTGAGAAAAGACTTTTTTTTTTAAATCTACAACTAGGAGCAGTCAGTTGATAGAGAGAACTAAGTGAAGGAATGTGAAGATTCGGAAATACAAGAAATATCTGACCTTTTGGAGGGAAACAATGGTATATTTAAAGAAGATGGATGAGAGAAGGAAAACTTCAGATGCTCATCAGCGAATATCAAGTATAAAAGGGCATATGCAATAGATAAGCTTTTTCAGGGACATGCTATCATCAACATGTATGCACAGCAGATTTTGAAATATGGGGAAGACAATTTATAAAGCAGGAACACACATTTACATCATCATTAAATGTATATATCCGTTTAAAAGTGCTCATCTTTCTAAAATGTCTCCTAATATTTCTTGGAAAAGTCCAAGTTAGGTATACCCTTTAAGTTACGATGAAATGCTGAAAATCCATAATAGATGACCCTTTATATGTTTCTCTGCTGATGGAAGTTACTGTAACAAAATACCAGAATTATGTGCCTTAGAACAAATCATGAGGTGGAGACCTGCAGAGTGATGAAAAAGCAAAGGACATAATTCATCACATAGCTACTATCTGCAAAATAATGGAAATAATAAGGAAAATTAATACTTCTGAGTTTAATGTACAATATTCTCTTTGTGGAAAAGGTTCCATAGGCAATATTATTTCAGGTGAAGAAAGGGAGGGAAGGAGAAAGAGAGAGCTCAAGTATATTTGCCTCAATAACAATATTTATTTTGATTCTCTGTCACACAGTACTTACTCAAAGTTTGCTATCTGAAGGCAAACCTTTTTGTTTCACAAAATAAGTAATCTCATCATTCTCCAGTGGTACATTTGTTTCTCCACCCCACCATTTCCATTCTCAATCATGTGCCACGATATTTATTGTCACCAATATTCTTTCCCTTAATGTATATCATTATTTATAAGCACTGTAGAAATTTTTAATTATTCTTATGTGCTCTTTGGTAACTTCTAAACTTGATCATTGCTATGAGATCACTATAAAATTTAAATATATATAAAGGATCCATGATTACAACTGCTTGAAGAATGCTAAGATAAAACAGAACCACCCCCAAATGTTATCTTAGAACAAATGTCTTTTTTCCACTTTACCAAATTAAAAGATTTACCTTGACTTAAATATCACTTGCTCAAAGAACTCTCCCCCCTGACTTCCTGATCAAAATTAGATCCACAATTATCCTCACCTAGAATATTCTGCTCATTTTTTTCAGGACATTGATGACATCAGGATCAATTTTAAATCATATAAACCCCATCAGGGCAGGGGCCACTCCTCTATTCACCATTTTATATGAAGTGCTGAATTAGCAGAACACTCACTCATAGGAGATATTCAATCAATGCTTGCCAGAGCAAAGAGCTAATTAACAGTTAACAAAGACCATTTAAAGAATAGTCATGGGGTGAAGGTATTAAATGACACTAGGAGATTACTTCTAAAGACTTAGTTACCATTCTTGACTAAAAAAATCAGAATCACTGGGCTCTTTCTCTAGAAGTTCAATAGCCATGTTTACTCAACTCCATCTAAGCCTGTGACACAGACCACATTGTATATGAATAGAAGTAACACTCACCTAGCTTGGAAACTGTTTTGGAGCTTAGCCAAGAACTGACTTGAGAGAGAGGCTAAAGCAATTTGCTGTGAATTGAACCAGAAGTGGGGAAGGGACACAAAAAGGCTTGGGGTATCAGGAGGTGGGAAAGAAGAAATGTAATCCCCCAAATTTGGGTAATTCTGCCAAATACTACAGAACTACTCAAGGGAAATTTCTGGTGACATTGAATTGAGACTTCTATGTGATGAGCAACAATACCTTACCCCTTCTCAGATAACCTAAAACCTGGTTGAGATCTCTTATTGTAATCTCTTACCCCATTCCAAGAGAAGTGCCTGTGACAAATAATCAAATTCAGCCATCCAACCGGAGTTCTCATTCTCACCTTCACCTTTCCTTTTCTATCTGTTCAATCCACTTGGGAATTGAGTCTTTGAGCATGTTTCAGTCCTGGTTCCTTCATACACACCCCCTTCTTTACAAATGTGTCACTCAGAAGGGGATAGTCTCTGAGACACTTGCCTTGTGAGTAAGACGACAATCACTTACAGAGAAGTCTGTCTTCTAGACACTCAATTTCCCTCTTTATCTTGCAGGGAAAAGACAGTTTCTTAAAAAGTCACTAGACTCATATAATTAAATAAATGTTTCCACATCACAGCTATTGCCTCTAAAAGAGCAGAATTCATGAGACTCAAATTTAAGATGTGAAATGCACCTACTATTTCAAATTTAAATTAAAGCCCAATTTTCTTTTCCTGTGAGGTCTGGGTCTTGCTGCCCAACCAGGCTTTGCTAACATGTACAAGTTTTAAGGGTTATTCTGTCTCCTGCTACAGAAAATGCTTTGCAGAATGGGTAAGGATTATGGCAGGGGAAAGACTATTCTGTGGGAATTTCACTATAATTACTCTGCTAGAAAGAAGAGACTATAGGGAAAGTGGTGTTGAGTAGTAAAGTGACTGGGAAACTAGCTTCCAAAATCTAGGTGGTGAAATGGAAAGCTTAAAATACTTGAAATCACTAAGTAGTCAGAGAGTAATGTTAACCCACTCTCTTGTGATTTCCTTAAAAGTACAGACTTGAAATTTGATGTGCTTTTTGGAAAAAGACAGAATAAAGAAATATTCATACATTTTTTCGTTGTGAAGATGGATCCAGCATAGGAATTAAAAAGAAAAGCTGTGTTCCTTTATTTCAATGTTCTTTTGACAGGTCAGGACCAGGCAGAAACTCAGGTCTAGTCCAAACCCTACAGGAATCATAAAAGTCATCCAGAAAAAAAATATATCCATTTTCCAGGGTCCTACTTCTTCCAGGGCAGAAACAACAATAAAGAATTCAGAGGTGAAAAGAATTAGTACATCATAAAAAATAGCAAAGAAAAATAAAATACTCTCACGTTGACTGTCCCTAAGAGAATTTACTCACATACTTAAATTTATGCAGCAAGTTACCAGGAGCCTCATAAATACTAGAACCATAATCAAGCTGTAATCATTCATTTTATTTACATTTCATTAGGGGGCACTAAGGTAATGATCTTCGAAAGATTTCACTGCATCCAGTAAGAAAGGAAGTGGACATCCTAAAGTAGGAGGAAATAAAAAGGCAAGGGTGTTTGTCTCAAAGGCACAGAATTAGTAAAAACAATCTGTTCCAAAGTTAGTATGTATTATTTTGCATTTCCCATTCATAATTCATTCAAAATTATTTTTACTTTGCACATTATATATGAGGTAAGACCAGAATCTGATGAAAGAATTTAGAATGAACTTTGAGCATTATGTGGGAAATAAGTATACTTCTGTGAAATCAAGGCTGCAGCAGTAATATCCTATATACCTAGAACAGACACCATATACATTATTAGCGCTTGTCATTTTCTGTTGGCAAAATCCATGACAACCTTTCAGCCACTTCCATAGCAATTTGAATAGCTGTACCAGAGAGCAGAACAGCAATGCACTGAATAAAACATCCATTGCCTGCATCACTCCTTTGAAGGCTGTCAGCCATACATTTTGAATAACCTGAAATGAAGATCAAAAGGGTATGAATTCATTTATTTATTTTATCTGTGAATGAAAAAAAGTAAAATTTATGGTCAAAAAACCCCTCTAAATTTAGGCAAACACCAATATTCTGTTCCTACGATTCATTAAGAAGTTTGATCATTGCATCTACATCACAAAGCAAGACACAGAGGCATAAAATTGAAGTCAAAGCAATGAACAGAGATAATGGAAAATAAAACCAGCTCTTCCTTTCTTGCACTTTCCCCTTCACCTTCTATGTGACCTTGCAATGTCCCTGTTCCTCCTGTATTCCAGTCAGGCAGGAGCTTCCCCTCAACAGTTTCAGCCTGAAAGTGGCTCCTCCTTCCTGTGGGGATTCTCTGGGAAGGCTCACATTTTTCCCTCTTTCCATAAGCATGTTTTAAAGACACGAAGATGATGGAACTCAAGGTGGGAGGAAGGGGAAAAACAGAAGCTGTGTTATCTTGAAACTATTCTATCCAATATCAAGATATTAGTTTGATATCAGTCTCATAAGTGATCCCTATTCAGAATTTTAAGAAACACTACTTTAAAAACCTGGTATCACCATTTGCCAACTCCATAGAAAAGGTAATCTAGGTAATAAGATTCTGTGCATGGGGCATCATAAACTGAAAGTGATCCCACTTCTGTGATGCTGGAAGGCATCCCTTAGCCAAGGGTAACATCTGCTCCTATCTGGGGTACTGAGCCTGGGGACTTTCAGCTCTGAGGACTGGACCACACCAGATAGCACAGCAGCTACACAGGGAAGATGGGGCTCAACAGCATCCATGGGGCTCTGGGATGGGAACAGAGAGGTTCTGAATAACCCTGAGGACAATTTTTCTGAGAGCACATTATGTTGGATTGTGTGGCGCGATCTGCAAAACCACCCACCACTTACAGCAGAGTCAAATGTATTTCTAAGTTTTAAAACAACCAGTATGAATATGAACTTTAAAAAAAGCTCATTTGAAAATCTGTTAATATTTGTAAAAGAAACAAAAAACCAACTAAAACCAAGATAGTCATGCACTTGGAGATGTTGCTGCCAAGGTTTTTGGTGATAGTGTCCTTTGACACAGCTATCAAAATAAAGTCATTGCATATCATATAGATCATTCAGAGCCAATTTTGTCTACTAATTGGAAAATAAACATATTAGTTTAGAGAAAGATACAACACATCCTACATGGCAATGTATAACGCAATTGACTACACATTCAGAATAAAGTACAAATTGTGGACTAATTTTTTAAATAGCATAATCAGAAAATAACCCCCTAATGTTTAAAAATTGTAATTGTACACATCAATTCCAACATACTCCAAGTAAAAAAGTGGAGAGAGGATTACCTATATTTTAAAATGGCTTGACATCCATACAGGATATATAATATTCAGGTTATGAGAATATCAAAGTTCCTCAAAAACTGAAATTATTTTATAAAAAATAACCAGGGAAAGCAGAATATATCTTCGCTATTTTGAAACTATTCTGGCACTTTAACCATTTATCATGCTCTAACTTTGATCATTTAGAAAAAGTACGTTCATCAAACATAGCCTCAAAACATTTCTGAATACAAACACAGGTGAAAGGCAATACTTTTTTTCTGTAAGCACATATTTCTCACCATTATAACTGACAGCCCAATATTCCAGGAGATAGAATGGAAACGTTCAAATAAATACTAGTAAGTTTTAAGTACCATTCGGAGTCACTTTTATTTAAAGACAACACTTGACAAAGTGATTTCTCCATGCTATTCCATTAAAAAAAAAATAAGCCTCTTAGAAGTCACAATCTTAAGTTTATATAAATAGATTTCTATGGTTGTGTTATAGATTACATGAGATAATGACCAAGAAAGCTACTTAAATACCTGAAACTTTTCAGTCACTGCTTACTTTTTATAAGCAACTTTAGGTAACAGGGAAAGGTCTTTACTCCTTGATCTCAGAATATGAATGCTGCATTTTTATGTTTCGTAGACTTTTATTCAACATTTGGTACCTTACCCAGTACGTAAATAGACATGATTTACTATAAATGATAACCAAAGCTTCCATTTTTAAGTGCTTGCTTTTCACTAGCACTCATCATGCATTATCACATTTAATTCTATGAGGTAGATATTATCATGAATCTCATTTCATTGGTAATGAAATTAAGACCTAGAAGTGTTTTTTACCTAGTCCAAGGTTAAGTGGAGTGATAAAGCGGTAAAATTAGGATGGTCAGCCTCCAAAATCAAAATAAGTAATCCTTAGGTAAGATTATCTTTCATGACATAATTACCCTTAATGAAACATTAGAGGTATGTTATCTATCACAGTTATTTTATCATGAGAGAAATCAATGGAATTTTTTGTGACAAATTTAAATGACTATGAACGACATACTCTCAGGCTCACTTTCATAGAGAATCAACAGTGTGATACTTCATACTGCCTGTAAACAACTTGCTAGTTAATTCAACCTAAATAAATGCTTATTTTCAAACAGGGTAATGGGTATATTAATTTTAATGCATAATGTGGAAATAACCAATCTAAGACTAAGAAGAAAATCATGAAGAAACTTAACTGAGAGCCTATGGTATCTACAACAAGCTAAATTACCAGGGTAATTACAAGATACAGACACACAAATGAATATACTAGTGCAGTATAGAAAATAGTGACTGTATTCTTATAAATTTAATTTTGAATCATGTTGTGAAAGCTAATTTTTATAATCTACATAGTCAGCCATGTATTATAATTCTCATTATACAAATTCAGATTTTTGTACAAAATAGTATGTTAATCACAAATGCTTTATAATATTGATCTAGAATATATGCTTGTAATGGAAATAATAAAAGGTTTTTTCTCATTTGCAAAAAATTGTATAAAATGATAAGAAAAGCACTAATGACCCCAGAGACATAACTGGAAATATATGAATAGATAATGGAAAAGAGCAACTAAGTAGCAAAATAAAATCAAAAGATGCTAAAATGTTGATATTGAGTGAAATGCAAATTAAAATAAAAAGACATCTTTATATTTAAATTAGAAAAATATACAGTTTTAAAATACTTGTTTGTTAGCAGGGATATGGAAAACAGTGGTTTTTCTCTAATTATTAGCTAGTTGGAATGCATACATGTATTATTTCTTCTCTCTGATTCTGATTCTGTTAATTCTGATTCTGTTAATTCTGTTAATTCTCTCTGATTCTGTTAATTTTCTATTAACCCATCTTTCATGTTATTAATTCTGTCTTCTGCTGTGTCTAATTGTTCTGAAATGTATACATAGAGTTCTTAATTTCAGGAATATTTATATTTATAAAAATATATTTATACAATTTTCTGTTTGCTAAATTTTCTACAAATTTTAGTTTTTAGTGGAAATTTCCAATTTCTCATCTTTTTTTTTTTTCAACGTATTAGTCATGTTTTTTTTTTAAAGGTCCTACATTGTAACTTCAATCGCTAGAGCAAAATTTTGACTACAAATTCTTTTTTTTTCCTTTTGCATTTTCTTCATATGCTCCTGTATCTTAGTGTATATCTATTATTTTTGGAATTCAGGTGTTGTATATAGAAAGTTAAAGAGGCTCCAAGTCAGTGTTTCCCTACCTGCCTGTGACATTTTAAAAATACAGATACTTTGTGTGTTTCTTTATATACTGTAGGCTTTTGAAGGGCCACAAACCATTGTAATATTTTATAGTTTTTAACCTCTCAAGAACCAACTTTTATACCCTTGGAAAAATATATTTACTCTCCTTGAAAATACATGCTTAATAGGAATACATGTGCTAAGTGATTTCATCTACAAGAGAGGGTTATTCTTCCTCCTCTAGGTCGAGAATTAATCAAGTTAATTCAATGAGAGGCATGGGCTCTTGTCTACCACCTCCAATTAGTGAAAGTTTATTGTAATTTGTCATTTGCAGAATGATTAGAGAGAAAGAACACAAAGGAGGGAATTCATTGAAGAGACATAGAAATAACATATTTTTAATATATATGTGAGGAGAGGGAGGGGGACTGGGTAAAAGGGACTGAGTAAGAGATTAATTAAAGGTCTGTTAGGGTTTTATAGGATTTAGCATACCTCCTACTTGACCCTGTTCCTAGAGTTCAGGGTCTATGCTATTCACCTGATAGGATGATTGGAATTTGCCCAAATCCTCTTTTAACTCATGACAGGACATTGAATTTGCATTCTCATTGTAGAATCAACCAAGACAGTGTTATTCTAATTAAAGGGCACAGGTCTATTAAATACGCACAATTCATTCTTGAAGCCATTTTCTCCTCCAGGATGGCAAGAAACCCCCAATTAAATACGAGCAAGTCACAAGGGACAAAATTACTGTGCAACTTTTTTTAAAAAAAAGTTTAGTTTTATGGTCCTTCTAATTTTGGTATTTTTTATATTTTATACTAGCATTTATCTTAAGGTATTAGAAGCATTCCAGGGATAAAAAGGACCTACAATTAAGGATAATACCATGATTATATAGGAACAGGGTACAGTAAAATATGATAGTTAAAAAGATATGTTCTTAAAAGTTGCACTATTGCAAAACGGGTGTATTATCCAAGTACTCGTACACTATTTTTTTGTACTGCTGGTCCTGTACCAGAAACATTTTCTTTTATTGTTACTTGCTTTTTAAACTTTGTTTTAGCCACTTAAAGAAAATCTGCTTATGGCACAATTTGCCTCAAATCCATTCCAAGTTGTATATTTGTTTTCCAATAAAAAAATTACAATTTACCCCCCCCCAAAAAAAGATATAAAAATAGTGGACATCAAATTGTTATTGGTATATTATATAGGTTTATATCTGGAAAATGAAACAGAATCAACTGAAAAGCTAATGGAGTTATTAGTAAGAGTTAAATAACCTTGCTGATGTTAAATAAGAATAGTATAAAAGTTAACAGTTTTGCTTCCAGTAATAAAAAGAAATTGTGATCTATAAAACACCCTATTTACATTAAAAAAATCAAACATTCAAAGATATCTTAATGAGAAAAGTGTATAATTGATAAGGAAAAATAAACATTTTGGAGAGGGAAACTTACACCAGTGCCATTAAACTGAACATACTAAATGCTCCCGGAAGGAGAAAGGTACTGTTAAGAAGACATTTTCTTTTAAATGAAAAATGTACTTTTAATATTCTACTTAGGGAAATGTGACATAGAGGTTGAACTTCAAATGTGATGCAAACATTTATGCAGGAGAAAACCAACAGATGAAAATAAAAGAGTTCTCTACTACCTAACAACTTGAAACAAAGAACAAGTATGAAAATATATAGCTGTTTAAAATGGTATTCTATGAGTTTAAAGAAATATAGATCACAAAGTTTGTGTATGTATGATTGAATATTACTCAGTTATAAAAAAGACAAAGTTTTATATTTGCAACAATATCCATAGACCTTGAGAGTATTATGCTTAGTGCCATATGTCAGACAGAAAGAAAAACATGATAGTTCACTCATCAGTGGTACATACAGAAATAAAACAAATGGACTGAATAAACAAAAATAAAATTTTAGAATCTAAGATCAAATGAGTGGTTATCAAAAGGGGAGGGGGAAGGGAGTAGATCAATCAGGTAAAAAAGGTCAATTTTATGGAAAAGGATAAAAGTGGACTTTTAGAAGTGAACTTAACATAGTGTATATACATGTTGATTTATAACACTGCACATCTGAAACTCATAATGTTATAATGCAATGTTACGTCACTTTTGTTAAAAAATATAGATCATGGAAATGAAAGAGAGCATAAAGGACAGATATTAAATATAATGAGGAACAACAAATCAGTGGGGACAACATTATTCAGTCATGGGAGAAGGGAGTAACTGGTTAGCAAAATGGGAAGAAAATTATATCTTACTATGTACCAAAATAAATTAAAAATCCAATTGGGGTAGACACATTTATTTAATGTCCACTAGGTAGCAACACAGGTATAAGGATACAAGTATGACAAGACTAGTAGTATAATACTGAAGTGGTATGTGTGAAAGTTGGCTGAAGTTCTCCTAATCCCTTCTAACAGGAAATATTTGTTATTTTAATTCAAATAAGCATTTATGGAACTTAGAAAGTGAATGAAGTGTGTCTCCTATTAGTTATACCTCCAAAATGCCTTCACACTGAAATGAACAGGGCCTGACACACAGTGGGTGTTCAAATACTGGTGGAATAATTAATTACAGTAGGTGATTTAAAGCAACATTTCTGCTTTGTGTGTGTGTTGGGGGGGGGGGGGGTGAGGGGCAGCTCCCATAGAAAGACATGGGCTCTTGTACTGTAATTTCTCATTTGCAGAATGATTAAAGGGAAAGAAATCAAGAGAGAGAATTTATTGAAGAGATATAAAATTATGTATTTTTCATGTATTTCACTTTATGCCAAACACTTAATTCTGTGGATTAGGAAGAGACCCTGGGAAAAGGGACTGAGTGAGAAATGAATGAGAGTCATTCTGGGTAGCAAGAAGTTACTATTGAAGATTAAGAACATAAGACCATGGGGCAAACACCAGTTTTTTGACTTTTTGAAAGCAAAGATTGACAGAATAGGAGCGCTGAGATAAAGATTAAAAGACAGTCTTTACTTGGAAAAGAAATTTTAAAAAGTTGTTTCACTGACTTTTTTTTTTTTTAATAGAGGCATGTTTTATTTATTTATTTGTTTGTTTGATTTGGTTTTTTTTTTTTTTTGGTTGTTGTTGTTGTTTATAGATGCACTGGGTATAGTCAGAAGCCCAGGAGGGTGAGAGAATTCACCAGAGCCAGAGCGGGAAGCAGAGCAGGCAGAAGGACCAAAGTACACTGCTGAGGGGAGCAGCGGGCGGCAGGAGAGGTCTGCGCACCATGTGGGACCCTCCTCCGGTGGCCGGGGAACAGCTGGGGATCGAACCGGCGCCGCAGAGGCCACGGGCAGCTTTGCAATCCAGCGCTCAGCCACTGCGCCATGGGGGAGGCCCTGTTTCACTGACTTTCATTATTAACCCATTTTATTGTATTTAACACAGTGGCGCAGTGGTTGAGCACTGGGTTGCGAGGCTGCCCACAGCCTCTGCAGCGCCAGTTCGATCCCTGGCCACCGTCAAGGGTCCCACAAAAAACAAAAACAAAAAAAACAACTACCCATTGCCAGGTACTATTCAAGTTGCTTCTATAAATACGGTATCATTTAACCTTTATAATAACGCTTGACATAGGGGCCATTTTGACAATGTCTATCATAAAAATAATGAAACTGAGGGCAAGAGATGTTAAGGAACTACCTAAGATCATATAGCTATTAAGTTTTAAGACCAGGAGTAAATTCAAGCTGTTATAATTATATTTCATAGACACCATTCATCCCAAACATATGAGCCCCAAATTACACTTTCTTCCTTTTGTTAGGGGGAAAAGGATGTCCTAAAGCTAATTCCATACAGGCTTTGTGGACTCCACCCCCACCCCAGGCCAAAGCCAAAGACACTGAGAACTCCAAATCCCATCACCACCAAAGGGAAGGTGGCTGGGACCTGAGGATGGGGTTAAGCAGCCAGGTTGGTATAAAGCCAGACACGTGGGCTTTGGAGGAGTCCCCTATTTTGACTCTCCGCCAGCTCGCAGCGTCCGGCCACCTCTGAGAGTGCCTTTGGGTTTCCAGGTTGGCAGATCGGGTAGGACACATTAAAGACTTTATTTCCCTATTTTCTCCCTACATTGTACATTTCCTCATTTCCCTTTCCTTTGTAAATAAACCTTTTATTAACCTTTTGTGTATGCCTGTAGTGGAGTATTAATAAGTCCCTTGTAAGCACGTGGGTGAGGACCCACAGCCAGGAACCCGTTCAATATCGGGGCTGCCCTATAACACTTTTAAAATGAGAATAACATAATAATAATAAAGGGAGAAGTCAAAGAAGTGATGAAAACCTGAGTTTGAATCCTCTTTTGATCAATTATTTGCTGAAAGACGAGAAGTTAAAAACACCTTGCTGGGCCTTGGTTTTCACATCAGGTTAGTGGACATAACCTTACCTAGTTGAGAATTAGGGACTGAAAGGAAAATGCCGATGGAGAAACATGTGGCTACTAAGAAGCATAAAGCTTGAATATGGTAGCAAATGTAGCTGCAGCTGCATCAATACTGGCAAAGCTTTTCTTGGGGTCCCCCAGGACAGAGGGGAAAAAAGGACATAACTGGAAAGATCGCTCGTAGAATTTAAAGGAGTTGAGAGATAACCACATTGGAAAGGGCAAAAGGGCAGATTCAGTGGGTAGCCAGGAGGTGGCAAGGTTACAATATAATTGGCCTCCACAGGCACCTGGGAAGAGCTAGTAATAATAATCATGCATTAACTTCTATGCTAAAAACATCACTTGACATAGTATAAAATTCTAATGACTAAGTTGAGAAATGGGGAAGCCTCTTCTCATACCTTTATTTGTCTGCTCTATATGAAAAATGAATAAAAAATCAGATACTTTCAAAATTGCTCTTACAGTACTAGTAATATTATTAGGAATCAGCAAACATTTATTGGTGCCTAGCAAATGCCAGCCACTCTGAAAAGCATTTTTGATGCACCATTTCACTGAACCCTTATAATGGTCCTATTTCCATCATTCCCATTTTTTATAGAAGCAAAGTCACATAGTTACAAAGTGGCAGAATGAACTGGAAGACAGCCTTACCTCCTGTGAAGAAGCTTATTCATCTTAATGAATACAGTAGTTATTGCCTTCAAATACAGGTATTTTGGGAAATGACTTCAGTGAAAGCATGGAATCACCATGTAAAGGACATTACCCTTCCACGTATGGAACACACACCCACTACCTTCCACTCATAACACATGTTTGCCTACAGTTTTCCCCATCTGCTCTTTGGAGCCTTCCTTTGCTGTCAGGTTAGTCACCTGTAGTAGGTTGAGACTGTTATAAATAAGACTGAATTTAGGATGAGAGACAAGCAAAGCCAATACCAAAAAGGAAAAGCTAAGTTACAAATGATTATTTCAGTAAAGACCAAGATGACATAGATAATTAAGTACAGACTTTCCCATTTCAAATTTAAACACTAAGTCAACATACTTAAAATCCAGTCATATACAGCTAATGCAATAAAAGCTATTTAGACCTATTTTGACCATTCCTATATTCTAAGCCAACATTTCTCTAATTGGGGTCTAAAAATGGTTCTGAGGGAACTGTGAACACTGAATACACTTAAAATGATTTTGTTGACATTTCCTCAATAATCTTAAAAAATATGCACTGTATAATAACTACCCTTTAATTTCAGGTGTTATGATTCTGGTGCCATAGACTCATTTGTGTTCATGATCAAGTTGGCCACGTATTATTATTATTATTCCAAATGCCCCAAGTTAACAAGAAAAAATCAAAAGCCTTAAATACACACAAAAAAGTAAGGGACAAATGATATTAAGGAGCACTACGGAACCATTTCTGAAAACTTTTTATTAGAAAAGTAAGAGGAGAACCTAGCTTCACATGGCATGTGGCAAATATGCCAACTCAACAAACAAATGAAACCACCTGTGCAGTGGCAGTCAAGATCAGTGCATACAGCAAGACACGACCTCATTTCAGCAAGTATCCCCCTTAGTGTGTAGAATTATGTTGACATTGTTATTTCAAACATTATGCTTTTGCTTTTCAGTTTTGTCAAATTTGTATTAGCTGTTGGGGTAAAACCAGTCAACCTAAGAAGTTTGTACCTTTTTCATTTGAACATAAATAGGTAACATTAAAATAGATTCGAGTCAACATCGTAGGCATGAAAAAAAATCCTCTTAAAGAAGAGAAATGCCTCCAAAAGTAAGGACTTAAGTACATGGGTTTGGGAAGACTCAGTTAGCCAGCAATCTCCACATGTTGCCTGCCCTTTGTCATAAAAATGTGAGGTAAAGCACCTTACGCCACAAAATGATGAAAGTTAGGTAGAGAGAAAAGGTAACTTGAGGGCAAAAAAAATTAGCCCTGTTAACATTTGGTAGTCAAGGAAACCTTTGAGAATCAGATGAAAGCTACGAAAATGTGCACACACACACACACACACATACACTTGTTTACATATACAATTTCAGGAGTTCACGGATTCTAGATAGCTACCCAGAGATCCCAGGATAAGAACACATAAATACTTAGAAAATAAGAAAAGTTTATAAAATATTTCCTACTTTTATAAAAAATGTTTATCATTTTATATAAAACAGCCCACAAAACTAAGTAAAGTACTGATGCACTTGTTCCTTAGCTAATTTATGAATCTTGTACAAAAATGTAGCATAGAAGAAAGAGTTGTTCTAACCTGCCCACAATAAAAAATGCAAAAAAGAGAACAGTTTATATCAGGTGAACTACTTAATAAATGGAAAAAAGATAATCACATGCAACCACAAAATAAGGAAGACCAAAATATTGAAAATAACTGGCTAGATGAGTGGAAGAATTAGGAAGAACTATAAGTAGATTTGGTATGAAAATTTCACTCATATACATGTACAAACAATTCCAAATCCTATGACTTTACTTTTAAGGGGTCAAATTACAAAAATACAACATCTTAACTGAAATATTTTTCTTCAAAATTGTTCTACAGAAAAGGGGCACAAAAGTACAATGTACACAAACACAGTTATCAGAAATGCAAGCCCTTAACTTATAAGAGATATGGACATAATCTGTGAATGGTTAAATGTGGTAATACCTGCAAATAAACTTAAGATATGCAATAGGTTACTCACACCATACTTTAAAGATTTAAAGAGATCTGACTTTCAGTAAATGAGTTTCAAAACATGATTCTTTAGACGAAACTTAAAGAATATAACTATCAGATTAGAAATAATTATGAAGAGTTACAGTCACTGATCACAAAAGAAGCACTAAATAGTATTTCAAAACCTGCAATGCAATACTTTGTTGAAATTTGTTTTAATCAAGTACAGACTTTGACTTTGAATAAATAAAAAGATTTAATTACTAAATTTCATGGTTTATCATAAAGAAAATATCAAATTTCACTCTAGCAAAGATTAATAGAAAAATCATAATAACTATGCAAATTATTTACATAGCTTAAATAGATATCAAAGATTGCAGACATGCTCTGAGGAACAGAACTAATTATCAACCCATGATCCACACATGGCTAATTATCAGCACCAGAATGGAACAAACTTTTGTCACCTATTCAGTTTACACCGCAGCTTCCACATCAAGGTCTCGCCATTTCTAGTCTTAAATAAGAACCAGCCATGTAGAGCATTTAATTCTAAGTGCAAACACAATTTCAACACAAATTTGTTTCTTCTCTTTTTTTCCCATCCATTTTCCCTCTTTATTTTCATAAGATAACATACCATGTTATTTCTTGAAATACACAAACTGTTGGTGGCTGAAAACTCTCTTAGTCACCTCCACTTCTGAAATCATTCTCCCCAACTAGTAAAAGAGCAAAATGGAAGTCTTCTATGGGAAAGGCATGTTTTGAAATTATTTGAATAACCAAATTATAGCTTAAGAGAAGACATGTATTTCTAGGATTCAACCACCCTCTCCATGCCCAAGAATTCCAAGTGAAGAGGCCAAACTTCTAAAACTCACGAGGTTTTAGCATCTTTCTCAGGAAAGGTGACAGAGCTTTTTCTGATGAAGACTTATGTACTTATCTCCAGAAACCTATCAAATAACAGAAATTCAAGTCTAACAAACAGAGGTACCTAAGAAAAGCCCTCACTGATGAAGATTGTGTGCATGGCAATTCAGAAAGGATAGTAAATTGTGGGAAGTCAATGTTATATTTTCACCATACGTTACTATTTGAAGACACATCTACCCCCCATTATCCCTGAAGAGAGAATGCTGAATACTAAACTCTTTTCACAGTGTTTCCCTAATCTCTAAGGTGCCTCAGGACTCCTACCCAGTGCTTTGGAAACTAGCGATATCATCTGACAGGATTACCAGGGGTCAGTATTCCTGTACTGGTTGGAATTTCAGTGGGAAACTTTTTGACAGTTCTGCATTTGAGAAATTGGATGCTGTGCCCCCTTTTTTTCTTAAAAGTATCTTCATATATGCCTTCTTAGCAATGACAATACCTTCATATAGTCTAAATATTTTTGGCAAGGGAGGTCAGGGATAGTATGGATAAACAAATAATTTCTAAGTTTTCTAGATTGCTGCTATTAACAAGTAGAAATCAGTAAATGAAATCCAATGTAATGTCATCCTGTTTATCAACAAGTGACAACTATAAATTTAGGCATATATATTAAGAAAATGGTTTGAATCATAGTTTGCTGGGTCCCTTTTACCAAACTTACCACTGCCCCCCACCTTACAGATGAAGGAAAGATGACATTTACTTAAAACCAGTGTACAAATTCCCCTCACTGCAAAGAATTAGGATTCAGATAAGTGCCAGGAAAAGCAAACACACAACTGATGGAATCAATAGCTTGGGGGAAAAACAGGGCATCGGAACTAAGGTTAGTGGGTGAATCATTAAATGCCCTGGTAAATATTTGAAACCCTATAAAAATAAGGAAAAAGCACATTAAGGGAGAAACTATGACTTTTTTATTCTTTACATGTAAATGAGTAGCATTAACTGCCTTAAAAGTTCCGTAAGCATTACATACTTTTTAGGTTCTCACATCATTGTGACTTTAAATGAGACACTTAAAAATACCTTTGCTTGTTATAGATAAAATAAGTTCTAAGAAGCCATGTTTCTCCTAAATCTGGGCCTCCATGAAAATGTTCATCTCTAGGGGCTTGCTGTGAATTCAGAGATGCAGAGAAACATGAATAATTCAAGCTGGATAAAGAAAGCTTTGGGATAACCTTTATTTATCCTACATAGCCGTGTGGAGTGTATCTCTTCCACAAAACCAAGTATATAACCTTAGTTCTGCCACAACAATTTCATAAATCTCTGCTGCTCCTTCCTCACAGGTCCACACTGCACAGACCTAAAGCAGGCACACTGGCCCATGTTTCCTCCCAATTTACTACATTCTATCAGGCAATCAGTTGCCAAAATGACAGTGGACCCACATATGAGAGCAATTCTCTACCTTCCTACTTTATACATTCCTGAGAATACATCAACAAGTTAAATAAATTATCAGGGAATTTTATATTCCTTGAGAGACAGAAAACTTCCAGCTTCCTAATAATTCCTCATATGCAACTCATCAGTACACCTCTGCTCTGCCCACATCCTTTAATTCTGTCCTTGTCATTCATCAGCAATGGTGCATACTACTGGTTGAAGTACAATGAATGTCTGATTGAAGCTAAATATTAGTCCTTTTGGGAAACTAAATAATTTCCCTCTCATGTCAGCTGCATTAACTTTGTGAGAACTACACTTCTCACCCCTGACAGTAGCATGTTCTTTTCTGTGTTCTATTCAACTTGGAGAAACAATTGCAAAAAGCAATGAAGTACTCAAAACAATGTTTTACTGCCAAGAGAGTGGTGACACTGAAACTAAATGTTAGCTGGCAGAAAACTGTAATGACTGTCTATGGTATGAGGAAGCAGAGTTTGGAATAAATAAGAGAGCACTTAACACAGACAATTTCAGAGTATTGTCTTTCAGCTCACAGCTGGAAAAGTGTCATGGAGCACAGCATAGTTCCTTGAGGTCTTAGGAATGAATTCTCTTCATTCTCCTCAGACCAATTTTTCCTTTCTGCTGTACTGTATACTCTAAAGGACTTGGGTTTCCGTGGAGAGGTTCTCTGTGTCAGTTAGGATTAGGTGTAGCTACATGAAACTGGTAACCCAAATATGTGGCTTAAATAAAGTAGTTCACTACTTTCTTTTTGTTAAGATTTATTTACTTATACAAGAACCAGGGTACAGGCCACATGGGTGGGAGGGTGAGAGGATTCACCAGAGACAGAGCAGGGAACAGAATAGACAGACTGAAATACACTGCTGAGGGGAGCAGCAGGAGAGACAGGACAGGTCTGCCACGCCATGTGGGTTGCTCTGCAGCCAGCAGGGATCGAACCAGCACCGCAGAGGCTGAGGACAGCTTCACAGCACTGCACTCAACTACCTGTGCCACCAGAGAGTTCCTCACTCACTACTTTCTTAAAGTAAGTTCAGAAGCAGGAGAGCAGGGTAGGTGGGATGACTTCCAACTCAGCAGAAAGCTCCATCTACCTTTTAGTTCTGTCATCCTTAACAAGAAAGTCTATTTTCATGTTCACCTCATGGACCAAAAACGGCTGCTGAACTTTAGCCAGCACAAATGCAGTCCACCCAGAAGGCGGAAGTAGAACCAAAGCAGCAATATTCCCCCATCAGCTTTTAGTTGAGCATATTACTACCTGGAGAAAAATGAGGTTTTTTTTTTTTTTTTTTTTTTTTTGAGAAAAATGAGTTTTAACAGTAAAACAGAAGGGAGTCATGGATACTGTGTATACAGCTAGATATCTGTGCCAACATATCAGCTAGTTTTAGTTTAGGGCATAAACCCAGTCTCAGGAAAAACCTGGAGACATCTGAAGGTCTAGGCTTGCTCACCAGAGAAAATACCACCGAGTGGGGAGACAACCTTCTAGCATGGAAGAGTACACTTGCTCAGAGCTTCCTTTTGCATCCTTCCCAAGCACCCTGAAGTGGGAGGGAGATGCTGCATAACCCACAGTCCTGGTCAACTCCACTTCTCCAGTTCGTCTCAGCAACATGCTAGACTGTGCTCTGAGGGAGCATCTTTAAGTTTAGGACATCAGACCAAAGTCTTGGGGAAAAACTACATTACAAATAGTGGGGGTGGACTGGTGGGGGGGGGGCTCCTGGTTTATCCACAAAGGCCTATTTCACAGGTAATGTAGTAGAAATAGTATTCATTAGCCATCATCTAAAGTGAAATTGATTGAATTTCAATCGATTAGTTTTTGCTCTAATGAGGTGTGCAGAAGAGCCTGGATGGAAGGAAAAAGAAACAGTAGCGGGAACAACTCATCTTTTTTCTTGACTTTGTGCTCTAGCAAAGCATCTTTGAATTGCTCGCTCCCTAACAAGTAACTCATCTTCTTGCATTTTCCCATAGTCTTTTCATGCTCTTGGCAGTGCTGTGGAGCTCATTCAGAGGAATTAGTGAGAAAAAAGAGGGGCCATTCTACACACCTCAATAAACTCCAGCTGGAGAACTGAACAGTGGGATGAGAGGGAGGAAAAGTATGGGTTAAACTTTGTTCTCCAAAATATGAAGGGTTCCTAACCTTCAGTCCCTGTGAATGTGACCTTATTGGAAAAATGGGGTTTTTGCAGATGATCAAGTTCAGATGAAGTCATTAGGGTTGGCTCTAATCCAACATGACTCTGTTCTCATGAAAGAAGGAAATTTGGACCTAGAAAGAGCTATGCACACAGGGGACATACCATGTAAAGATGAAGGCAGAGATCAAGGTGATGCTTGTAGAGCCAAGGAATGTCAGAGATTGCCAGCCCTCCCCCAGAAGCTGAGAGAGAGACCTGTATCAGATTCCTGTTCATCAAACTCATACAGAACCAACCCAGCCAATACCTTGCACTTGCACTTCTAGCCTCTAGAACTGGGAGATGGTTCTGCTGTTGAAGTCGTGCAGTTTGTGGTATCTGTTGGGGCAGCTCTAGCCAACTCATACAGAGAATGACTGCAGCATGATCTCCCACCTCCTGGGGCAACACAATGCTTCCTTTCTCTCAAGTGTCTACATCCTGTGTGTGTGTCTCAGGTTACTTCTCAAGATCCATAATTTTCAGCCACAATCATTTACGTATTTGAGGCTCTGGCCACGCAGGTTCAGGGTTGGCTGCATGAATATTCAATGACAGCCAGGGGAGTGTGCTGGGGGAGCCACAGCACCTTCCTTTCTAACAAGGATCATCCTCTCCTATGACTAAGATAATGAGAAGTCAGATGCTGCTAAACTAGGTACCTGTTTCAAAGCCTGCACATGTGATGTAACTGTACTGATATGTTACTGCCAAAAGGGCTCTGTAGAACTAGTGGGGGGAAAAGGAGTAAATGAGTATGCACTGGGAAGGACTGTAATCACTCACTTCTGATTACACAAGCAGCTCAAATATCTAAATGTATTCAATTTGTTTATGTCTCTTAAATGTGTTTCTCTGCTTCCGTAACTCCCCTCCTTCCTTTCCTTCTGATCATTTTGTCACAGGAGCTGTCTGGAAGACAATGGAAAAGGCAGGGGTTGAAAAGGCTAGTAAAAAAGTTAAACCTTTTAATGATAAAAATGAACTGGAGGGAAGCTTACATCTATCCATATCCACTCTGTCTTTTTTTTAAATAAAAATATCTAAGAAGGGAAAAATGATCTCCTACCAAAAAGATCAACTACTCAGGTTGATAAATCAAACATAAACACTGCTGAAGCCCCAGCAGCCCTCTCTGATCTCAGTTTCCTCATCTGTCCCCAGAGGTAACCACTAACATGATATTGGTACTTATTATTCTCACACATGTCTTTATACTTTTACTACAAAGACAACCCACCTAAACCAATGATGCTCTATGTCTCTGTCCCATTGTTGCTATTTTTCCCTTTTTCTCATTTAGCAAAAGAATAATGATGGGATAAATGTATTCAAGCCATAGGAGTAATAACTGAAAATAGTTTAATTTTATTTCTATCAATCAATATCTGTTTTTGCTTATGTTACCTGTCTCTTCACCTTAATAAAGCTGTGACATGGGGAAATCAAGCCAGGTCAATGGAAAATATACTTTGAATAGGTATCTATTACTGGCAGTCCTCAATTCAGATCAGTAAATGGACGCCTACCTCACCTGTGATTTAAAATGTTCCAAGACCAAAAAACAAAACAGATAACTTAGAATTCAGGATAATATTAAAATCAAAGTACACTCCTTTACAGAGGACTGGAACAACATTAAAACAATAATCAATAATGAATTTGTAACTCTTATTTATTTCATACATACTCCCAAATAAACTGCACAGGATTCAAATACATTAAGTGGAGGACCTGACATCCATTATGAAGTCTTGTGCACATCAACTTATCAAAAGTTTAATGTCTCTACAACCTAAAGTAGACATTAAAAAACTAAGTGTTCCATCAATTAACCAATGTGCTAATCCAAGCAAGAGTTAAGCAATAAGGGAGACGTGACTTTAAAACGCAAGCAAAAATATTCCATAAAAATTTATAGCTGTAGAGCGCTGGGTTGCAAAGCTGCCCGCGGCCTCTGCGGCGCCGGTTTGATCCCCGGCTGCTCCCCGGCCACCGGAGGAGGGTCCCACATGGCGCGCAGACCTCCCCTGCCGCCCGCTGCTCCCCTCAGCAGTGTACTTCGGTCCTTCTGCCTGCTCTGCTCCCCACTCTGGCTCTGGTGAATTCTCTCACCCTCCCGTGCTTCTGACTGTACCCAGTGCTTGTATAAAACAAACAAACAAATAAATAAATAAAACATGCCTTAATTCAAAAAAATTTAAAAAAAATATTTATAGAACCCCTGATACATGACAGACATGGCATTAGGCATGGAGGATCCAGCAGGCAAGAAAACTCCCCGACCCTCAGAGGCTTGCATTCCAGCAGGATGGTTTGTAGGAGGTTACACTAATGACATGTCCTGTGGGACTCCACGAAATCCTCACTAATCAATAAGTCACTCCACAAATCACAACTTGGCTAAGAATGGCTGCAGTGCTAGTTTTGGGGGAAATCTTATAAAGCCCCAAGTTAGCAAAACAAAGAAAATCTAATCTATTCTCTAAATGAATATAGCATCGCATTGTTGACCATGGGAATATGTTAAAATGTGTTCCTCAGGGTGATTTCCTACACATAAAAAGTAAAGGCTTCCCTGAACCTAAACAAACATTGCTAACAGTTGTAGAAAAAAAAATGTTAACATCTGGAATTATTAAAATACTATAATCCTCATTCCTCAAAAAAATAGATCACACTGATAGGGATATACATATAAATTTATTCTCCAAATACATCCTTAGAAATGCCTCCAGGCTTGAATTACTTCTGTCTTTGAAAGGATCTATAGGAGTTCAAGGGGGGGTCAAACTGTACCAACTCTTCTGAAATTAGCTATTTCAACAGGACACAGGTGCCTGGTCCTTCCAGGCCACTACTCCACAAGCAAATCAGCTCCAGATCTGATACTCTGTTAGAGATGGCAATAGGGAGAAAATGGACTAGCAAGATGGTAGGGTCCATAAACTATCATAATGCCCACACTGCTGGATTAAAGTGTTTCTTGATGATGGGAAGGCAACTTAATGCAGGACCGGCTACATCTTTTATGACAGGTTTTTAAAACCCATCTGAAGATAAGCTTTTCTTCCTCCTGCTCCAAACTCCACTTCCCAATAATCAAATGGTAGGTTATGAAACCAGGGAACAATTTGCTACATTTCTGAATCCTTCTACCGACAAGACCAAGTTTCATCGTTTCCTCTTCCTAACCAACTTGAAATATATGACTGTGTTCTTAGGTTAAGGTTCAGTGCTCAGGGATACAAACACAGGCAGAATGATTTCTTCACTGGCAACCAAAATGCAAGAGTTACAGCATCCTCGATAAAGTCATTTATACCCTGTAGAGAAGAAAGTTGCCCTGAGGTGTGAAGCTAAGGCACACCTCTGGGTTTTCAGGAGAATTCAGATCTAGCACCACCATAAAAAAGGAACCAAGAAAGTGAGAATAAGTTGAAGTGTGTGAGCCACAACCTCGCAAAGTACTCACAACCCTCCAAGCACTTCTTTTACCCTCCAGCTCATTTATTTCCAAAGTCAGTTCTCTCGATGGCTGGCTAGAGATTTTTTTTTTCCTTTTCAGCCTTTATATACAAGGATCCTGCTGCAAACATCTGTCACAATTGTCATTGGCTGACCCCTAAAGATGGCAGACTGAGATTGCCCTAGTATTAACGTAACCCAAGAGAACAATTCTTTCTGCCAGGCTTGCATTGGGTACGAAAGCCTTCAACTACCTGGCATTTCTTTTAATCAGTTGTACTGCTTTTGGGCTCATTTCACAAAGCCATCTGGCTTTGCAAACATCAATGCAAGGACTATGAAAAACCCCACTTTTTATCGTGGCCCCGCAATGGGGCGCAATCCACTTCAAAGTGCGTTAAGCTCCCAGGGTTCTGGTGTAGAAATAGCTCGTTCAGATTCGTCATTGTTCAGACATCCAAGGAACCTAGCCATCCTGGAGATAAAAGGACCCTTCCGAAAGCACCATGTTAAAGAAAATATTTGTTCAGTCACAGTGTCCCTACAAATGTGAACTTATGCTCCAAGGCTGGGTGTCTAAGAAGATGAAAATGAAGGGGCCTTAACAGATGTTGTGGAGACCTAGTTAGATGAATTGAAGGCTGGGCAACATGTGCCGCTCTAAATTGCAGAACTGAGGCACCCTCTGTCCTGTGAATATTCTACTCATTCTTACAAAACGTTCAAAATGGCATTAAAGAGAAACGCTTTATACACCTGCAATTATATTTAAAATACTATCAATTTGACAGGTTTGCTTTTGAAATTCTCTATTCATACACTTCAAACTAACCCCTTTCTAAGAGACAGCAGGCTGGCCTTTAACAAATTCAATGCAAGAAGGGACCTATGACTTTTACATACTTCATTTTTGCAAATATTTATTTCATTTACTAGAATTTGAATATTAGAAAGGACAACAGAAAACTCATGAAGACTGATACTTAAATATTTAGATTTACAAAAAATTCATGAGAATTAATACCTAGTGGTTAAATTCAATATGTCATTTGAAAAGGTAGTTTTTTGACATCACTTAACCTGGCAGTTAAATGGGACATGTCACCAGCCCACAGTAGGTTTCTCCGAAGAGGCAGCTATTCCTCTTTAAGACACAGAGAATAAGGGTCGTGGACTACTGACCCAGTGGCTTTATCTGAATAAATGTAGCACACAGCTCAATGGTATGAAGACCTGACAGCTGAAAAGACAAGTACTGAGGTCGAGACTACAGCTGATTTATAATTTCCACTAGGTGCCCAGGCACAGGAGGGTCTTCACTCCAGGCCAACTACATCTTCTCTGGGTACAAGTACTGGGTGGAAGCAGGAGGTAACTATGCATTACCTTCTTTAGAAGAGAGCATAAAAACTGTATTTATACTTCATTTACAAATGGCTTTAAATCAAATAGAAGGCTTAAATGTAACTCTGACTTTACTAAGTCTTTTTTTGTTCTTCATATAAAAATTTAATATCCCCTGTGGGGTGCAGTATGGTAAAATACATCTGAAGAGGTGTGAATCTATAACTCTGAATCATATCCAGTGTTGTAAACCAATGTTATTTCAATAAAATATTAATTCATTAAAAAATCAATTAATTTCCTCCATTTTCTAAATTATCATCTTTAATATTTATAGACATGTCAAAACTATAGGAGTATATCAATTTTAAAAGTATGTTATTAAATAATAATCACAATGTAATAATTATTTTACTATTTCATTCTTGGCTATATAGCACACTGTTTTTTTCTAATTAACCAAGTAAACATGGGTATAATCTACATGGCACTGTACCTTTATTTTTATAAGCAAAATACAGGTCTGAAGTTCATTTGTATCTGTGTTCATTTGTGAGACAATGTTACTATTTTTAATCCTAAGCAGCATTAGTGTTTAGCTCCAATATTTCAAATGCTTTTAGAAAAACACAAAGGTATTTATTACTTTAACAACAATTCAAGTGTCCAAAAAGCAATTAAGAATACTGGTAAATATAATTAAGTTAATATCATATTAAATTTAAAGTCAAAAACTTGTCAAAAATACATAAAAACATTGGACTTAACCCAAAGTTTCAAGAGTGACAATTTCCAAGTCCATATAATTTTTGACAATGTTTAAGGTTTAGAAGAACTAAATCAGGAAAAATGCCAAAATACCTGGCTTATTATGTACTTCAGTTGTAGTCGTAGTTTGTAAATTTTATTTACATAACCTTCAACCACTCCACAGACATGTATACACTTTTTAGTTTGATATATAAACAAATAAGCCATTGAAAATCTTAATAACTTTAACTTTAATTTTTGAACTGAATGAAGTATGCCATGTCTGTATCCCTATTTTGCATTTGGAATAATTGTAGAATTATCACAAAGACAAAGTAAAATCACATCTAAAGAATTAAAATTCATTGAAAAAAATAACCCTTTCTCAGTTTACTAAGGAAATTTTACAATTAGTAACATCAAGTAGAGATTCCCACACTAAGAAATACTACACCTTTTTCTCTATTTACCAGAGCTCCATGAAATTTCATATTCAAAACAAGGTAACATTTCCCAAATTTATGTTTTAAAATTTAATTATACCCAAACAATGTGAAAATAACAGATGGCTAAAAACAACCATGGAAAATATGGAAGGCCAGAAAAGCACTTACCAGACACTACAACCCACCAGAAAGCCACTGCATTGACCACAGTGTGCTGATGGCACAGAAATAGACATGGGGATCAGAACATGGTCCAGAAATAAGATGTAGATAGAGATGGCATCCTTGTAAATGAGATGGGTAATACTTCAATAGCATAAAAAATAAAAGTTCCTGTAATAAAACTGGAACTTAAGTAACTGGTTATCTATTTAGAAATAGATAATAGGGATGATAGACTCCTACTTCACATCATGCACAAAACCTAAAATTAGAGTAAGATTTTAGTGTTTCAAAAAAATGGAGAGAAAATTTCACAAAGTATTTGCATGACCTTGGCTGGACAAACACCATCTTGAATAAGACACATAACGCATAAACAATAGAGAAAAAGACAAACACATTTAATTAAATAATAACTAAAAATCTTCATTTGGCAAAAGACATCATAAACAGAGAGAAAAACTGTAAAGATACATTTGCATACATATTAAGGAAGGATTAACATATCTAAAACATAACAGCTCCCAGAAAATGTGAAAACCACAACCAAAAAGAAAAACGAGAAGTGAAAGTGAATATGAAATGGAAAAAGAAATTCAAATGGACAATAAACATGAAAACATACTTAACATCAATGGCAGTGGAGGAAATGCAAATTAAAGTAATGCTCATAGTTAATAAGACTGGCAAGAATTAAAAAGAGCAGTGGCATTCAATGGTGGTGAGAATGTAGGAAATGGGCACTCTGATGTGCAAAGGTGATTTACTGTTCCTTTGGGGGAAATAATCTAGCAATATCTATTAAAATTAAAAATACACATACCGTTTGACCAAGCAATTCCACTTCTGGGAATCTATCCTATAGGAAAAAAAAGGACCAGCATGTAAGGATATAGGTACAAAGATATTTATTGCAGCATTGCTCATTGTGGGGTAGAGGAGGAGGGGGGACTGGAAATCACATGAATGTCTATAATTGGGTAAATGGTTTAAAAAATTATCTGTAATATAAATTTGAATATAATTATTTAAATGAATGAGATAAATCTTACATGCTGACTTAGAAGATTGAGAAGAAAAGCAAATCGAAGAATGAGTGTTCACTCTTAAAACAGCAATAACAAATGCAATGAAACAAGGTATGTAAATCCATTTCCATGTGCAAGGAATGGAGGGATATGGATCAACCTCACAATGGCTACCAAGGGGTGTGAGTGGAGATAAGGATTGGAAGGATTGGGGTTTATTCACTTAATCTTAGGATATTTTTATGCCATTTCACTAGTTAATAGCATCATATTAATTTTTTAATATTCAAAAATCACTTAAGAAAAAGTTATTCACTTTTATTAGTGGTAGTAGAATAACAGGAGTTCCAAAAATTCAAAAAATATTAGCAAATAAGTAAATATTCCCTTCTTTGCTTATGGCCAGTCACTGCAATGTTCAATTTTGATTGCTTGCCCAATATCCTTATCATTTCTCTCCTGATAAGTATATCAGCCACCATAAACCTATGGAGGTTGGGTGGAACTGATCCCACTCCACTTCCAGGAGCTCCTGAATGATCTGAGCCTAATTTGTCCACCAGAAATACAATATGGAAATTTAATATGGAAATATTACAATACAATATGGAGCATTACAATCAGTTTAAATTTTCTAGAAGTCACATTACAGAATTTTTAAAGAAAGAGATACAAGTATTTTAATAATATATTTTTATCTAGGGCCTCCCCGGTGGCGCAGCGGTTGAGCGCTGGGTTGCGAAGCTGCCCGCGCCTCTGCAGCACCGGTTCGATCCCTGGCTGCTCCCCGGCCACCAGAGGAGGGTCCCACATGGTGCGCAGACCTCTCCTGCCGCCCGCTGCTCCCCTCAGCAGTGTGCTTCGGTCCTTCTGCCTGCTCTGCTCCTCGCTCTGGCTCTGGTGAATTCTCTCACCCTCCCGCACTTCTGACTGTACCCAGTGCTTGTATAAATAAATAAATAAATTGTAAAAAAATGTAAAAAAAAAAAAAATATATTTTTATCTAACCTAATATATCTTAAAATAATACCAATTCAGCATATAAACTACATTAATGACACATTTCACATTCCTTTTTCATATTACAATTTTGATGTAATATAGCCACATTTTAAGAGTTTTGTAGCCAATATGGCTACCATACTGGACACCACAGAAATAAACTGAGAGGAATGCTATAAATATTACCATATTCATATATGGACACATGAATTTGAAAGAGAAATCCATAATAGCAGGAGAAGAAAAACACTCTCCTCATGAGACTGAATGAGAATAAAGTAACCCTGGAAATTTTGGCAGCCATTTACAAGTGAGAAAGGGAGCCTGCAGTAGGGCAGAGGAGAAACTAGGTTCTTATTGTCAACACTGTGTTTCTGGAACAACACCTGCATTAAAGCCTGGATTTGTTAATTATATGACCTGGTAAATTTTTCTTAATTTTTCAGCTGCTCTCAGTTAGTAACACTATCACTTGCAATCAAAAGTATTCTGATTGGTAAACTCAGATATGGGCAATTCCATGTCCAAACAATCATTTTCTTCCTAAGTTAATGAATTCAAATGTTTCACTTTTCATGCATTTATGTGAGCCAAGACATTATATTGTCAAACTAGCCTTATTTGATAACATTTTTAGGCATCTTCTGGAAACAAGCCCAAAGATTTCCATAGAACCCCAGATTCCTGAACATCCAGTGTAATTTCCCATAGTTACTACACAAAGAGTTTATGTTCTCCAGACAATGCATATATAGTTTCAGAGCAACAAATGAGTCTTGCCCTCATTCCATCCTCTTTTCCAGTCCTCCCTTTCTAGAACAAGATTCTTCAACTTCAGCACTCCTGACTTTGTTGGTGGATGAACTGTTGTCCTGTATACTCTAGGATGGTTAGTAGTATCCCTGGCTTGTATCCATGATACAGAACAAAACACACCCCAACCAGTAGTTGTGACAATAAAAGTATCTCTAGAGATTCTCAAATATTCTCTTACGAAGAAAATCATCCCTAGTTCGGCATCTAGACCAACAATCAACTCAAATGTACAAATGACACTCACTGTTTCAGAGAACTATATCACTGCAGCAACTAGCAATTATTAAAGCATGAGGCCACCCTGTGCAATTGCTCCCTGCATCACATCCTTTCCAGGCCTTGTGCTCTCTTCTCTCTTCATTACACATGAACACCATGAGGTGTTAGAAGTGGTCCTTTTCTGTTCATGTTGTCCCTCCTCTACTCCCTGATTATGGTGAGCTTGAGCCACTGGCCTTTGCAGTTCTTTCCCAGAAGAAGTGGTCTAATTCCCTCTGACTTAAGCTTGAAATTACTGCTCCCAGAACCACCCATGCAACCATTTGGGGGGTGGGGCGTTTGAGAGAATTTTTCTGACAAAGTATATGTTCATCTATGGTCATTCATTCCCTGACTCTGCCTTCGAGGCAAGGCCACCTCTCCTTCATCATACCTCTTGGGAGACAATTTTACCCCAGTCTCTGCACATTGCACAACTCACACCTTATTCTCCTTAATCCATTTCTAAGACAATAATTTCATTATAACCACTGAAAAATTCTTCATATCTCCTTAAATTGACCTGTAGATTTGATAAAACTCCAGTTAAACAAAATCTCAACAGGATTTCTTGGTAGAAACTGATAAACTGATTTCAAAATTGAAGAATCTAGAAGAATCTATAAAAAACTTTGAAAAGAATAAACAAAGTTGAAGGACTAACATTATCTGATAACCAGACTTACAAAACTACAGTAATCCAGGCAGTTTGGTACTAACATAAAGACAGAATAGGTTAATGGAACAAAATAGAAAGTCTGCAAATACACACAGAGACAACTGATTTTCAACAAAGTAATTCAGTGGAAAAAAAGATAGTCTTTCAACAAAAAACAATTATTTAACCATAAGCAAAAATATGAACTTTAATCAATACGTGAGCCCATATATGAAATTAACTCAAAATCAATCACAGATCTAAATGTAAAATATAAAACAATGAATCTTGTGACCCTGGATTATACAAAGCATATTTAAACACAACAGCAAAGCATAACCGTATAAAGAACAAATTGATAATTAGACTTGCTCAAAATTAAAAACTTCAATAAATGTTATAAAGAGACAGAAAATGCATGCTACAAGCTGGGAGAAAATTTACAGATGATTTATAATGGCTTTATTTATAGTGGCCAGAAACTATTAAACAACCCAAACAACTATTAAACAAGTGAATGGATAATCAAACTGGTGTATCTATTAAATAGGCTTAGAATCAAAACAAGGGGGGTGAGAATTATATGGGGACTATAACCAAGATGAAAACGCATACATTGTGCAAAAATGAAAAATGATGTAAAAAACATATAAAATGAAAAAAGAAAAAAGAAACAAACTATTAACATATGCTTTAATGATAAATCACAAAATAATTATGCTGAAAAACCAGACTAATAAAAATGGTATAAATAGTATCGTTGCACTCATTTAAAACTGTAGAACATGCAAACTAATTTTTAGGAATATAAAGTATTTTTTGCCTGATGGGTGCCGTGGAGGTGGAAGAAGCGTTAACCTAGAGGAAACTTTGGGCTGACAAGGACATTTCACTACCTTGATTGTAAGGGTGCTTTCGCAGATATATACACGTCAAAAATTATGAAATTGTGCATCTTAAATCAAGTGTAATTTATTGTATGTCAATTACATATCTCAATAAATATGCTTTAAAAGGGGGGTTGTTTTAAACAGGGGGGTTGTTTTAAACAGAGGGGTTGCACATTGTTAGCTACTGGAAAAAACCTTAACTACAAGACCAGTTAGGGTCATACTGCTCTTAGAAACAGGTGAAAGTGGTTCATGGTATATGAAATTTCACGAGAAGCTGTCATTTTAGATTGTTTTATAGTTTTAAATTGTGCTGTGGCTAAAACAAACAGAATTCACAATACCTGGGTAAACTTAGCATAATACAGCCTAGGTGATGTTAAATAGTAGATAAAAGGTGTATATTGTGTAGGGAAAGGATAGAGTTTGAAGAAGTACCAGCTTGAACTATCTTTGCTTTAATTCTCTTTTTAAATATCTCCCAAGATAGTGATTACCATCACCACTACTACTGTGACCATATAGATGTATTCAACCAAAATCTTCCAGAGAAAATGTTGAAATAAAGCTTACATGTCCAGAATCCTCAAAGACGATATGTAAGTAACATGCTTCCAACCAGATGTTTCATGACAATATTTTTCCTTATGATGCTATCAGATCAACTGCATTTACATACAAATTGGTAATACCTTGTTGTTCCCCTAAAATAGTCCCTGTTGTTCCCCTAAGACATGAAACCCATGTACTGAACTATTAATAATTTCATTTCAGTATATGATGTCAAGTGCATTTTTAAAATATACTCCACTGCTTCCAAGTGCATCTTTAATCCATAAGGACTTGTGTCAGCGTTTAAACTAATTTATCCTAGACATAAAAAACCTTCTGCTTATTCTCCCAGATAATTGATTCTTGATTTGCTAAGATACTAAACACTATGCTTTATACCCTGAAACACAAAACCCCTGGTGAATTCATTCATGTGTCCATGCAGAGCAAACACTGTCTAGTGCCTCAGCAGAGAGGTCAAGGGAAGCTGGCAGAAGGAGCAGGAAGCTCTCGCTGTCCTTTTGTCCTGCTGCCAGCCCATAGAGAAGGTCCCCACTGTCCCTGTGGTAAACATTTCCATTTGTTCCACAGCAGCTACATGAGGATGTCAAATAATGCAACCATCTCCAAGCAAATGCCCTCCTCCAGTTTTTAAAAAATGAAAATAAATCCATAAATAACCTCTACTTCAAAGCTGACCTTCCAGAGTAAAAGCACATACCACCACCAACAAGAACAACAAAAGACCGCACCAGAAAATCAGCAGTGAGGAAGGGCCCAGCTCTCGGTGTTCATGTCGCCACAGTGGCATCCCATCAAGCTCAACACACCAAGAGTTAGAAATGATTTTTCCTGCACTGTAAAATTAGTATTTTCTAATTTTCTAGTAAAATTAGTATTTTCTAAGCATCTACAAAATATACAAACATTTCTTGAAAGATTACTTTGTATTTCTATAATACTGGCCTTGAAATATGTCCCTCAATATAATATAGTGACTTGAATTTATTATTATTAGAATTTTCTTTAAAAAAAAATCAAAATTTTCCCTTCTGTGCTAGGTCAAATCCATATCTCCTGTGTCCACATGCAAATAAAATTCATAAATATACTTAAAATGTTTTCCTCTCTACTGTGCTTACAGAAATATCTACATAGAATATCCTCATGTTCTAAAGCAAAGTTAATGTGGGTTACACATGTGGTCGGGCAGAGTCAGAAGGCAAAGTCAGAAGGAAGAGCAGCGTCGGGAGCATCCACGGGCATATCAGTGCTTACCTGTCAAGAAACAACCTGCCAGAATTCTCAGAGGTCGAGGTCCTTCTTGCAAATAAAAAAGGCAAAGAAAACTCCAAAAAATTTTTTTTTCCAGCTTCTTAGGTTTGACAGTTGCTGGCACAAAGAGTAGAAGAGAAGGTGTTTCAGGAATCAGATGGCAGAGGATATGGTACAGGTACCCAGGAAAAGTTCCAAGTCACATGTGAAACCTTCCAGTGAAACCTTCCAGCTGACCCCCACCTCTCAATGGTCCCCTCCAAGAGTCAGGGGGCCCAACTTGCTAGAGCACAACAATGCAAAGAGAACAATGCAGAATTCAACTGCTCCACTCACATATCTCATCGGATAATGGAGACATTTTGGGATTGCCAGAGGTTGCAGCTGGGACTGCCACACCCCACCAGTGTAGCTATCAGTAGTTTCTTTATTAGCCTGAGTTAACTTAGCATCTTGGTAGTGCTGGTACATGACTGCAGTTGTGCTAGTTTTTAAGGACAACACGAGGTTGTGCTTTCCAACACACTCAGGCATGGTGAAGTCAAGCAGAGTCTGTGGAGTCTTCCCTTTACTGGGACCACATAGTGGACTGTCACCATCAAAGAACTACCTGAGCACAAGCAAATCTCCAGTCCTCTCTGAGTTGTTAGTTTCTCACTTATCAAAGGTATTTTTAACCAGATTTCTGGGAAGGTTTCTTCGAGCTCTGAGATCCTACGATTAAAAATTTCATACGGGTATCTATAATACCACACTCCACCCTCCCCAATTTCCATCTGCTCCAAAACATAATTTTGAGAAGTGGCCTATATGCCATGCTGAGAAAAACTAGAGTACATAGAGCGTGTCTAAACAGACAATTTTTCAGGAAGAGCTAGCATGGAGCACCCAGAGTCCCTCTGACACCTCTCCATTGTTAGAAGTGCTGATCCACAACACAGGTCCTTAAAAATGCCACTTAAATAACTTGGCTCAAAGGGTACATCAGCCTTGTCTAACTGCATAGGACACAAATCAGTAGCAATGGAAGGGGGTGTCTTAAATCCCAGTATGTTGCATGTATTTAAACATATGAACTGCATGCCAGGCTGTTACAAATACTTCAGAAATGTGAACTAGTTTAATCCTCAAACCTTTACTCCAGGTCAGAATAGCATCCTCATTTTATAGGTGAGGAAACTAAGACACACAAAAGTTAAATAGCTTTTTGAAATCACACAGCTGGTTAATGGCAGAGACAGGACTGGGGCCCAGGCAGAGCAGCTCTTGAATCCATGCTCTGAAATGCCTATTGAAAAGCAGACCTGTGAAGATGGCTAAATTGAGAAAAAACAGGTACCCTGTGTCTTAGTACAAGGCTGCCTGAAAACTCCTCACTGAGAAACTCTTCCCAAATTCCTGATTAATTCAGAATTACTAAAATATTATTCTAGCAAATATAAAATAGAGCACTTACCCCTCATGCCCTGGGGCATCCAAAACACTGACACTGTCCTAAGAACAGCAGTTCTCAAGTGTGAGTGGCATTATAAATTCATCTGGAGGACTGGCTAAAAGTTCACAAGGTTCTGGCTTCCCCAGCCCAAACACACACACACACACACACACACACAGTGAGTGTCTGTCTGTCTCTCTCTTTCCTCTCTCTCTCTCTCTGAAATGTACTCCCAAGTGTGTTTGGAAATGAACACGCATTTTGACAAACCTCCCCAGGTAACCTCACCCTCTTCCCCTGGAGCAAAACTAAGGTCATCCTATAATTTTCAAAGGTAAGAAGATCAATTCTACATTGTTGCTAACTCCGTGTCTTTCCTCCCCACTTCACTGAAGATGAAGGCAGCATGATAAGGGATGCTGCAAATACATACCAAATACCACACTGGCTATTCGATGAATATATAAATGCAATTGACATTCTTTCACAGTCTGAAATCCTCTCTTTACTCTCAGGATATATTACACCATTCTCTTTTTATATAAACATGCCACTTTAAATGCTAATTCAGATCCAACACTCAATTTTTTTCTTCGTTTTGTTTTTGAGTTTCTAACATTCAAAATGACGCTGGACTTCCATTTGGTTTCGACAATACATATTTTGAATTCTTGCTTCAATGTTTGTGCAGGGGAGAGGGAGAAAATACTAAGAAAAAACTAAATTTATTTGAAAACTTATCCAAATATGGTTTATATGTCCTTCATTTTGCTTGAATTAGACCCTTTCCTTCCCTTTCAGGAAATGTTACTTTCACTTTGCTGAAAATCTCATAAATCTAATTCAACTCAATTGTAAAACCAAGGTGATTCCCTCTCCTTGCATTCTAGAAATAACCTCATCTTACTGAAAATACTTTTCCATACCGCATGTAAAGGCATTATGTTCTGGTTGAAACACAAACAGCCAGAATATGTCTTCTTTGTAAAAAAAAAAAAATACACAGACATATATATGCAATTATATCGATCCATGTCTAGTCAATTACATGGAAGGGTACTTCCTATCTTGACTCAAATTGAGTAATTCCAACCTCAGAAATACCCTAATTCGGGGCATTCAGTTCAGTTATCCACAGTGAGACCAGACCAATTCTATCTCATGTGCCCAGATGGCCCAGTTCCAGCCAGAAATTTCCACTAGCCTCCAAGTTCCCCTGCCTCTATAGCCCTAAGCCCTCCTTGACCACTCTCTCTCCTCTGCCACTCAATCTTCTCTTCAATCCCATCCCCTGGACATCCTTTCCTGCCCCTCTCTAAGAGACAAAATTAGAACTAAAGTTTATCACACTTTTCATACATTTATTAATACATGTGGCAAAATGCTTCTAGATCTAATGGCCTATCACTACCACCACACCAGAAACTTTCCATCAATAAATCACCTTCTGCTTTGCTAAATGCAGTTCAGTAACACTGTGTCCAAAGTTACAAACATTTCAATGAGACACTGAAAAGAAATCATCAAGATCCAATGGAATAATTTCTAACACTGGGATACCTGACACCATGGGAGTTATGTTCAAGTTGCCTGTCTTCTCTGTGTATAGGGAAGCTGTCTTCCTCAGGGACCTCAAACTACTGACACCTACCCTAATTGTCCATGGCTAGCCCTTTGAGACTTCAACCACTTTTACAATAATGATGAAGGGGCTGTCTGAATGGAGAAGGAACAGAAAAATTCTATTGGGAGGAAAAGTGGTTTTGTTAGATCAAGAAACTAAAATAAACCAAGATGACTTCCAGATTGCCTTTTAGAAGATATTCCTCAGCAGGTAAAAACACATTTCCAGGACTTCTGTGCATACCAAGAACTGCTTCTGCTTTGGCTTTCTGCTACTGGGTATCCCTTTGAAATGTGTGTGGCCAAAGAACATAAAGCCAAGAAACTGACCAGGTTTGAGTCAGTGTGTCCACTAAGCTAACGTGATGATTACACATAGTTTAATGGATCTCAGACCTACGGGGCTCCACAAAACAATGCACTCATGCTCATGATTAAAAGACACAGAAGACAGGCCACTTTAAATAGCAGAGAGAATCCACTTGCTACGAACAGACAGTACAGTTTCCTTCTCTGTGTGGAGAAATCTGAGAGATCATTAAAAAGCAAGTTTGCAGGAGTCAAGTGAGCTGGTCTCCTGCTCCTCTCCCCATAGAGTATCATGAAAAAGAAGCTCACTCAGTCCTGGAGAGCTGTTTATTTGGGCAATTAACAAAACTCAAAGGGGTCTCTTAAAAGTAAGTGGTAGCTGCCAGGGACACCTTGGTTTTCCTCCTAACCATCCATTAACTCACTCTTTGGTCTTTGATTCTTTTTCCACTTTGTCTGAAAACAATGCTTCCCACAGTTTTTCCACTTAGAAATGTCATTTCAGGACTCAAGTGACAATTACATAGGGGACTCACATTATTAGCATTTTATAAGTATTGATAGTTTTGATTAGATGTTATTAGAAAAATCAAAATAATGTTTACATGCTCTATACTAAATTTAAACCAAAAAGGACCTGGCATGAGCCATCAGCCATGGAATCACTACCTGGCCTTGTGCAGCAAACACTGATAGGAACTAGAGAATGCAGGGCAGGGTCTTAGCTCACATGCTCACAGAAGAGCTGGAGAGACAGACCAGTCCCACCTATAAACATTCACGCTGTGGACTTTATTCCACAGTGCACTACATGGAACAGAAAGCATAGTCAGTCACTTCTCTTAAAGAGGCTAAAAATTCAAAATACCCATCTACTTCTACCACTGAATGTCATAATGCACCATCTAAATGTTAACATCTCCTTAGCTTCATTTCTCTACCTCCAGATTAGCAGATCATAAAGCACTTCAAAGATACCAAATTCTATCATCATAATTTCCCCTATGATGCTCTGATATTAGCTAATAGTATAGCTTCCACAGCAGATATTCCAATTATTGTAAAATGGCACTTGCTTAGGCCAATCTGCAAAATGAGACAAAATCCAAAAAACCCAGCTAAGGCTTAAACTTTTTTTCAAAATAAAGTCATAATTTTTTCTTCAAATTATTTTTAAGTCTTCATAAGTATTTGATTAAAACAGTTTGATTCTACCTTCATGCACTTACTGAGCATTTTAAAGAAATTATTTCAAAAGTATCAAAATGCAGACGGTATATTATAAACACCCATGTATACACCACCACCTCAATAATATACATGGAACTCCCTGTTGAGCCTACTCAAATCCCATTTCTTTCATTCTCTTCTCTCCACTGATAAGTGTTATTGTAAATTTGCTTCCCATGCATGTTTTTTATATTTTTACTGTAAATGTTTTCAAAAAGAACTTATCTCATTCTGCATATTTTTACATTTTACAATTCAAATACTATCCTATATCTGGAATTTACTTTTAGATTTTCCTAAGCGTTATTTCTCATAATTATACGCTAGTAAATCCATTATATGTAGTCACGGTATGACTACATCATGATTTATTCAAAGGCTATATAGCCTTGGACAGGTAGCTGAGAGGAGAGGAAGCAGAGAAGTGTAGCATCTGTAGTTCCTAGGATATAGACAAGGGAAAGTGCTGGAAGGAACTGGGATCAAGAGCCCAATGGCAGACTGCTACTCTTTGAAAGGAAGAAGAGAGACAGCTAAAATCCAGCTACCAAGGGAACAGGAGTAGAATGGGGTGTGAGGTCTTGAAGTGGATAAAGAGCTAGAAAAGCCTCTTGAAAATGTTTAATGTATCTGGGGTTGCTTGGTCATATAGTAACATCTTGCCTGGAAAGCCGTTCCCTTGACTTCTCTGGCCTGTTGCCCTTTGCACCAAAAAATAAAGGTCACAAGTATTGCCTTTAAAAAAATCTATGTGAAACGACATAGTCTTCCAGTTTGTTCTTGAGGGAATGATCAAAAATTATAATTTTAGTTGGTCTCTGAGTTACTTTATTCTAGTACAGCTTGCTTTTTTAAACATTTAATTAATAAGATGAAAATGTGTTATTTGTGTTTTTATTTGCAAAAGCTTTAAACTTTATACACACACATATACACATATATATCACATAATTCCAGACATAGAACTCATCTTTAAGCTTAAACAATACTAATTTTTTAATCTTAAAAACTCACTTAAGTATTATCCTTTACAATATACAAATCAGAAATAGCAGATGTAACAAAATCAGGTGCCTTTTTCTAAAAACCTAGCACTTCTGAAGGGACACATTGTCTGATAATCTCAGTGGCATTGCTGTGTAACCAAAGACAGTGAAGAATATATCACACTGTGCAGTTACTCACTATCAGTGTGGAAAAAAAGACACAACAGAACAGCAGGATCAAATTTGCAATCTTTCAGGAAGACAGCAGTAAAAGAATCAAAAGCATTTATGCAGGAAATAAACTAAGGCTATGTTAACAGGTTTAATAGTCAGGTACCATTATGTTGGTTATCACCAATAGCTAATAAAGACACACTTGTGCCCTTCTCTATAAGATTTGTATTAAAATCACTCTAGCATTTATCTTTAAAAGTATTTTCTTCTTCTCAAAGTCATAAAAGAGCTTTGCATGAGGAGAGTAATCACTGGCATTCTGTGTTCCCTGAAAATGCTGAGTAGAGTTAACTCCCAGACCACCTATATCATCCATCATTAATTCTTTTGGGAATATTTGTGTTTAATAGAAAATATAAAATAGCATGTTTATTTTTGGTTTGTTTCAACTGGAAAGCATTAATTTTTCCAGAATTCACTTTTTAAGAAGGTAGATTTATATTAACATCTATACTGTGTTTTATTCCTATAATGATTGACAGACCTATTGATTTTTATGAGGAAGGGGATTTTAAATGGCTTAAATAAAATTCCATTATTCTCTTATAGACTACTCAAACAGTATGGACTCCAAACAAAGATCTGTCATCATCCTTTTTCTTTAAATTAAATATTCCAGGCTTTCCATAGAGAAATTTAAGTTTTCTTTATATTTTCCCCTTCAACTCGTGACAAACATTAACAGAATTGAGACTTACACAGTGCAAAAAGTGATCTAAGCTTCTAATTAATACCACCTTAATAATAATTTATAGGAAGCATACTAACTCAAAAACAAAGTGGGGGGAAAAAAAAGCAATTGTAATCTATTTAAAAGGCTAAAATGAATATCTGAAGTTCCAAAGTCCTAAGTTAACTATAAAGGACAAATCTGAGATATTTTAAGCATTAAAGTACACAAGAGAATTTCTCAATAAAGATATTTCATGTAGTTTTATTTTTTGTTGCCACTTCTTATTTTTCATCATGATGGAAATATCAAAAATTTCAATCTTTCCAAGTTCAGATGAAAGATTTCAAATCATGATACAATAAAAGGGAAGCTTTTTGATCCTAAGGGTATTTCTTATGGCAAACTATTAGACCATTAGCCTCTAGTTCACAGAGATTAAGTTACCCCAAGAATAATGAACAGGTCTCCTTCTAGAAGCCTAAATTTGATAAAAAAAAAAAAGAGGGGGGAGAGAAGGGGATCAAAATGGATAGTAACACAATGTTTCTGGCTGCTGAAGTTTTAGTTCCTAGATACAAAAGCTGGATTTTTTCAAATTTTAGTCAACAGTGTTAATTCTATTTTTCAACAGTCAGCATATATACATATTTCTAATCCTCCAAATTGAGATTTGCATAAACTTAAGGTTTATACTTAGTTTCTTTAAGAACACTATCCTGGGCCTCCCCTGGTGGCGCAGCGGTTAAGCGCTGGGCTGCGAAGCTGCCCACAGCCTCTGTAGCGCCGGTTTGATCCCCGGCCACCAGGCAAGGGTCCTACATGGCACGCAGATCTCTCCTGCTACACCCGCTGCTCCCCTTACCAGTATATTTCATCAGTCTGCCTGTTCTGTTCCCCGCTCTGTCTCTGGTGAATTCTCTTACCCTCCTGCATTTCTGACTGTACCCAGTGCTTGTATAAATAAATAAATAAATCTTTAAAAAAAAAAAAAAAAAGAACACTATCCCATTCACTAAATTCTTCAATATAAATCAGATACCAAATCAAATATTTATAGACCAGCATTTCCACAATAGTTGAAAATAAATCCACCCTGAATTTAGTGGACTATGAAAGGCAATTAATTTCATTCTGCAACTTGCTAGTGGGGAAAAACTATGACCTGCAAATATATTATTAGCCTTAAAAATAAAAGGTCAAAACACACTATAAAGAAGTTAAGTCAAGGTTCATAAATCTGATATTTTAATAGACGAGCCTTACATGAATCAATCTAGTAAGAATTGAGTTCTAGTAGTAGAAAGTTTAACTCAGTGTTCATCAATTCTAATGAAAAGTATATAATTTATTTTGTATACTATCCATAGTATAAAGAATAATCACAAGTCTCCAAATTCTTGAGTAATATTAATGACTGCAGACCAAATAATGTTTTTGCTTGATAACAGAATAGAACTTTTGAAAACAAGATTCCGCCTGGAATAAATAGGGAACAAACCCTGGAAACTTTCTTCAAGTTACCTTGAAATCATTCACACTTGATATGTATACATAAATGCAAAGTTCTTTCTTTCTTAATTCAGTTGACTATCATTAATCGCCCCTTTTCCACTAAAAACTCAACAAGTCAGAGAATAATCATATTACAAACTGTGTCCAAAATAGTTAACAAAATAGTGCTACTTACAAGCTTCCTCTTCTGGGGAGACTCAGCTCCTTCTGTGAAAGGAAAAAAAAAAAATCAAATGAATTACTGCATTAACCTTAGACTATAAAGATACCACAAGGAAAATATAAAATGTATCATCCTTTATTATGCTTGATTTGCCATTTTCCATACTAAGGAGATTTTAACAACATAATATTGAGTTTAAGGTATAAACAGTCTATCAAAGTTCTGTTGGATAAAAGACATCAACCCTCCCAAACCAACCATAGTCAAGTTCCACGGCTTTATGAAGCAAAAGGAAAATCAAAAGAATCAAAGGACATATACAAAGATCAAACATATATAAATAGAGAAATGAAATCTTGTAGGATTATAATTTAATGAGACATAAAATGAAAATAACAGTAAAATCAGAAATAAACTTATGCAGATCACTGTGTATAGTAAAGATTATACTTAAACTAAAAAGTGAAACAAAAGGTTTCCTTCTGGTTCCACTTCTTAACACAAGTATGATTTATCACTTAGGATAGTTAAAATTAGGTTAATGAACCTCTAAAACGGTAACCAAACAGCAACAAAAATTAATAGGGAGCTTTATAGTTTTAAAAGAGTGACTCTCATACTTGTTTCAAAGTAGGTTCATTATCTACCCAACCACAGAGAGTCTACAAAAACCAACAACAATAAAACAAAAATAAAAACCAACCAACTAACTAAAGAGTCAACCAAACAAAAAGGCAATCAGCAATACTTCCAGTCACTAATGAAGTTTTCTGAAGCCTGAGTAGTCAAGAATGACTATTTGATAATAGTAATTAAGGAATAGGAAGCAAGGAGTCATCTGGCTGTTTTAACTCAAAAAGAGTACACTATAAATTCCAAAGACTCAACTAAATTTGCCTTTTTTGTTTCATAATTATCTTTTATTATTATCATTATTTTGCCTTCAAGGATCTTGAGGATCACCTCTCCATAGGTATTTTCCTATTAGCTCTGGTCCCCTATTTTTTACTGGCTCCTTAAATGTTTGTCAGAGACAGTGGTCTCAGTTCTTACTTCTAAACTGTACAATTTACTCCAGCACAGTTTACTGAGCAGAAAATGGTCTTGAGGCTATCAGACTGGAGGGGAAGGTTCTGCCTTAATTATATAATGCCTTACATATTAATATACTCATGTATATTTTTATAGTTACAAAATTCTATCACTGTTTAATTGAAAGAACAATCAGCAATTTTCAGAACAGAATGTCTTCTTTCTCCTGATACCTAATCTTTTCTTTTCAAGGGTTTTAGGGTTCAGTGGTGAAATGCTTCCCTTTTTTGTTTTGTTTTGCTTTTTTTCTTTAATCTTTCAGTGCCCCCCCGAATTACAGTGTTTGCGAAACTTGGCTCCTTGATTCTGAAACATAAATATACCCTCATTTACAAAGGCCCTGATGACAAATGTCTCTGCACAAGACAGATATTCCTTGGGATTTGAAATGTAAATAGAAAGCCAATGAATAATTTTCTATATATGTATCTTTGGTCTTGACAAGCTCTGAGATATTAACTTTGTAGTCAAGCTTAAAAAAGAAAAAAAAGGGGCCCTTCCTGGTGATACAAGGGGTTAAGACGCAACCTATGAAGCTGTTTGCAGACTCTACAGCACGAGTTTGATCCCCCGGCTGGCCAGAAAGATACCCACATGGCGCAGCAGACCTCTCCTGACTTGCCCGCTGCTCCCCTTAGCAGTGTACTTCGTTCAGTCTTCCTGTTCTGTTTCCTACTCTGTCTCTGGTGAATCCTCTCACCCCCCACACCTCTGGCCTGTACCCCAGCTCTTGTATGCACGAATGAACAAATCTTTAAAAAAAGAAAAAAAAAAGAACTCCCAGAAGCCATCATTCACCAAATTGTTTCTTTTTAGAAAAGTGTTATTGAGACCCATTGCATACCAAAAGGCCAAATGCTTAAATAAGTAAAAAACTGCTCTGTCCAGTAAGTTGATTTGAAAGCAGTATAAAAAAGAAAAGGAGGAGTACTTAAGTAACTATCATTAATAACAGGGGAAAAATAAGTCAGGTGTTATTTTAACTCTATATGCAAAGAGATCATTCAAGAGATATGAGGCAAAGGGCCAAATAAATGATCCCCAATAGTTCAAATCAATCATATTTTACCAGATGACCTGACCGTAAGCTGGCTGCTTTGGTCTGAGAAAAAGCTGCTGAAATAGCAAGATAAGGGATAAAAACCAACTCTGTTTTTAATCATAAGTCTTTCTAAGAGGTGTAGAGTTATGAGTTCTAAACAAGTAGAAAGGTTACAGTGGGTAACCCAGCACTGCTACTCCACGGGACAGCTGCCAAGGTTCCAAGATGAGGAGCAGAGGATGTTAATAGGCCACTGTCAACTGACCTGCAGCTTCCACGCTAACCATGCTGAAGGAGCTAATCCACCTGACGGCTTGAATGTCAGGCTTGAGACTGGAAACTCAATTTGGTAGCAAATTGGAATCAGATGTGATGGTAATAAAGTGAGAGAAATGAATGTGCTGTGGCCAAGACCTTGTGAACAGTAGCTGCAAAAGTCTGCAAATACCAGGAGGGCTAAGCAATTGCAACTTGAGCAAGGAGTGACTGCTGCCCTGATGCGTGGGGACTGCATGTGGATAAATCTGCAGGATTAGACATAAATAAGCAGCATCAAGGCATTTACTGCCCGAGCCACTGTGGCTCTTTGTGTGCCCTCATTTCGTTTTTTTAATGTCAGGATAAGGTCACTAACACATACTTAGATAATTAGATAAGATGAGGGTTATTGGTCCAAGTCGTAAACAAAAGTGTGTGCTTAGTATATTTGGAAAATGTGTTAAAAATTTAATGTCAGGTAAGAGTTAAAGGAGGCAAGAAGTAGGGAAAAGAATGGAAAAGCACAAGCAGCATCAATCTGAACAAAACAGTATGTAGTTACTCATCATCACAAATTCTAAAGAATGTTTAAGAGAGTTAACATTTTGCACTGATATCTATTGTACAGTGACTTCTAATTTTTTAAAGAATTATGCTATCATTTTTTTACTTGATATTTTATCTTTTACTCTTCTTTCAAAAAGTGCTAACTAGCAAATACATAGATTGAAAATTAAACTAAAATAAAGTTAATCTTGTCTGGGAACTTTGTTTTCTTCTTGTGATCCTTGATAAGACTGAAGACACAGGGTTTTGCATATCAGGACAAAAGTTTGTAGAGTCCCTTCTAGGGGAAAACAAATGATTCTGCCTCTTCCTCCCTGGCTGATCTTGGCCTCTTAAGGGGAAAACAGCTTGTTTCATTCAAGAAGACAACAACAACAAAAAACCTATGTTTGATATATACAAGCAATTTCCACAATGGTAATTTTAGAAATACTTACATATTTAAGGACTATACATTCCCAGAACTATCTGGCTACATATGCCACATGTATCTTTCACAATTCTAATAAGCTGATGGGTTAGTTTGTAGGCTTGGTGATTCAATTCCAAAATAGGAAAGGAAAAGGGAAAAACAGTAACTGTTCAGGTAAAGAAACCTGACAAACACTATCCTAACCAAGTGAACACAATTACCACCACTAATGACAAGTCATGTTGATAAAATATGCTATCATCAGATATCCTGATAAGAAAGGACTTCACTTCTATGGTCTTCTTCCTAAAAAAACTTAACTCCAGTCTCATCATGAAAAAATACCAGGCAAAACCAAACTAAGTGTTATTTCACAAATTCTAACTGTCAAGTGTGTGAATAACAAAGAAAAACTGAGAAATGGTTACAGATCAAAGGAAACTAAGGCAAAATGATGATTAAATCCCATGTAAGAAAAGGGATTGAATTCTGAATCAGAATTCAGACATTAGTGGAGAAGCTGGTAATGTCTGAATAAAGTTAATAGGGATGTACCAATATTAATTTCATAGTTTTGACAAATGTATTCAGGTTATATGAGATGTTACCACTAGAGGAAACTGATGGGAGAGTATAGAGAAATTCTCTGAACTGCCTTGCAACTTTTCTATCAATCTAAGATTATATCCAAAACTTACTGTCAGTGGGGGCTGAGGGTTGGGTAGATAATGGAAAAGACAAACAAAAATGTTCCAAAAAAACCTCAGGAATAAGCAAGCTTTCTCTGTAAAGGACCAGATAGCAAATTTTGTGGCTCTGCAGGCCATGTTGCCTTTGTCACAACTATTCAACTCTGCCATAATGCTAAGGTGGTCACAGACAATATGTAAATAAAGGACATAGCTGTATTCCAATAAACCTTTACTTACAAAAATAAATAAATAATAATCAAAATAGTCTAAGCTTATTTGAAAGCAATATGCAATCCCACTTTAGGAGGCTAGTGAAGTGGTCTAAGTGAGAGAAGACTGTGGCTAAGACCAGCAGTGAAGATGGTGAGATGCTGTGAAATACAAGGTGTGCTTTCATCAGATTTACAAAAGAATGGATGTGGATTGTGAAAAAGACAAGAAAGAATCAAAAGTTTGGGGCCTGAGCAAACTGTGTGAGGGAAGAACATATCTGTTTGGACATGTTATATTCATGTAAGAATTCCAAATCAAAATTTCCAAACAGCTGAATGGACATAATAAGTACCTGGGTCCAGGAGAGAGGTGGGGACTGGAAATAGACTAGGGAATTATGAGCGTGTAAGATGGCACGTGAACTCATGGGACAGACTGACTGAAATAGGAGGAAAGAGAACTGATGATAAATGAGAAGTGGTACCTTGGCAGGGCGGGACACAGCAGCACTGAATATCTTGAAGTCAGGGGAACTGTGGTAAGGTTGTTATGTGGTGTGGTGCACCATGTGGCAGTAAGTTCTTAAAAACCAGACAAACAGATGAAACTCTTAAGTAAAAATCTATCCCTGGGGTAAATACTAATTCCCAAACAGTTGACAGGAAGATTGGAAAAACAAGGTGAGAAAACAGGCGGGAGCAGGGAATTAAACCCCAGAGAGCAGGTCATACCTAGGGGACAGCCCCGTCAAGGCCCCTCTACAGCTGAATGCTCACCTTCCAGGAAGCAACTCACTGTGCACCCACTTTCACCAATCCTTTCCTGGCAAACACCCATTCCTGGTGAGCAGCAGCAGCGTCATCAAGGGAGCAGGAAAAGGAATACTGCTCCCCTCACTAATGTGCCCTCAGGTGAGACCACACCTACCAAGAGTTCCATGCTGGGAGGTCCTCAGAGAAAAGATGATTTGCAAGTTTGGCAACCGACCCTCTGGTCAAAAGACTCAGACAAAGAGAATGACAATGTCTGGCACACTGCCCTTTCCCATTATTTTCCAGAAACCATTTGCTATAACGTTTACATGTTTCCCCATCATCATCATTTCTTAATTAGTCATCGGTGGCCTCACCCTATCTTCCAGGGTTACAAAAGCTACTCTACACTGACAGACCATTAATTCAGGGAGAGAGTTCGAAGAGCTGAGGTGAGCAAGGTGGCTTATCAGGTGCTGTTAGGAATCCAGAAGGAGGCAATGAAATAAAGCAGATTTAAAAGGTAGTTGGGAGAACACACACACACAGAGACACACACATACAAAAGAGCTATCACCAGGTGCAATATTATGTAGTGTAACTTGATATGTAAATACTAACAGTGGAGAGAAAGTAAAAAGCAGATGAGGTAATTCAGCTCAAACAGTGGTTTTGAATACAGTCTGGCTACGCATTAATGTCACCCAGGGAGCCTTTAAAAATACCAGTGCCTGGACCCCAGCCCTGGAGACCTAGAGCGAGAGTTGTTTGTGTAAGTTGTTTAGTAGAGGCTAGTGCTCTTAAGTCCCCCGAAGGACTATCAGTTTGCACAACCACTTGCCTTTGAATGGTTTCTCTTCAAGGAGTTATACTTTTCTAGGCTGTTATATAGTAGCGGTCTTAGGTTTTTAGTTATTTCTATTACAAGTGGGAAGCATTGTAGAGCAAGGAAGAGACCCCAAATGTAACCCCCGACCAGAGAGTGTAAAATTGATTAGGGGCATAGGCTCATCTGGGGAGTGGTCCTCCTAAAGAAGTACTTTCGGTTCCATTGTGCTGGCCTCCACTTCTGAATCACTTTTGAAGGCAGAGGACAGAAAAGCTCATGCCACAAAATCAGGTCTTAATGAAGGCTTGATTCTGAATCAGAGAAGCAGGCAAAAGTGGCTCACACTCATGCAACCCTTGAAAAAGCCAGTAAACTTCCCATAAAACACATGGTTTCCTGCATAAAAACCTATAGAGCAAAGTTGTAAGAGCAGGAGGCAGAGTTCCAGAGAACTGCTTGGACATTCAAAACATTCAACCTATAAAATGCCACCAACAGCCCTAGTGGGAAATGGACAGGTAGGCAGAGAATCCTGAAGTATTGTCCCTTTTTGAAGATTTTATTTCATTACATTTTAGTATCTGTAACCATAATGCACTTCAATGTATTCATCTGTCATAGTAAATTTCAACAAAATGAACAAAATGTGAGACCCGAGAACATAAAACATACAGAAGAAAACAGGCAAAGCACTCCACGACATTGGCTTCAGTGATGTCTTTGTGGATTTGTCTCCAACAGCAGGAGAAACAAAAGAGAATATAAGCAACTGGGACTACGACAAATGGGAACGTTTCCGCACAGCAAAAGAAACTATCATTAAAACAAAAAGATACCCTACTGCATGGGAGAAAATATTTGCACATCAAATATCTGACAAGAGGGATAATATCAAAGATCTATATAAAACTCATACAATTCAACAAAAAGAAAACAATGAGCACAATAAAAAATGGGCAGAAGAGCTAAATAGGCACTTTTCCAAGATAACACACAGGTGGCCAACAGATACATGAAAAAATGTTCAATGTCACTTATTATCAGGAAAATGCAAATAAAAATCACAATGAGATGCCACCACACATCTGTGAGAATATACATGCATATATATACACACACACACACACACACAGAGTCCTCAAAATAATAAATGCTGGTGTGGGTGTGGAGAAAAGGGAATGCAGTCAGGTCCATCCCCTATGGAAAACAGTATGGGGATTCCTCAAAATATTCCTCAAAATAAATCTAACATAAGATGCACCAATTCCACTCCTAGGTATCTATTTGAAGAACATGAAACACTAATTTGAAAGGATATATGCATCCCTGCATTCACTGCAGCGCTATATACAATAACTAAATGAAGGGAATCACTCAAATGCCCAAGGGCAGATGAATAGATTAGGAGGTGATATAGACACACAATAGAATACTACTTGGCTATTAAAAATGGTGAACCTTTGCCATTTCTGACAACAAGGATGAAAATGGAGGAATAATGCTAAACAAGTTAGACGGAGAAAGACAAATGCCAGATGGTTGCACTTACATGTGGAATACAGAAACAAAACAACAGGTCAGATAAAACCAAACCACTTCCAAACCCTAGAAATCTGACTATAGAACTGAGGTTATGGAATGGGGAGGCGAGCAAAACGAGGAGGGAGCCCAATGGACCACTCAGGTGGACTTGGTGGTGTCTTGGTGGTGGGTGTGGTGTGGCGACAAGCACCTGAAGTGGTGTGATACTATACCTTTGAGTTATATACAATGTTGTAGACTAATGTTACCTCAGTGAGAAAAAAAAATAACAATAATTAACATAAGGAAAAAAGGGTGCACACAAAATCCTTACTGGGTTTTCACATCTATTTTACTTAACCAAAACCATATACTTTCTTTGAAAAACAGAAGTAGTTATCTTCTTCCTTTCTTTTCAAATTCACCTTTCCTGCCTTTAGCCTAAACAGCTATGATCCTTAAGACTTAATCTCCTAAGTCTTCCATAGACAACGTTTTTCAGTCATAATATGGGTATCCGCCTAAGATCTCATCAAAAACTGAGTCTATAAATTTTATAATAAAATGCAACGGACTGTCTGGCAGGACACTCAAGCCTTCTCATGGAAAACTCACAGGAGATTAGCAATTGCCCAGGATCACACAGAGAGGAGATGGTGAAAGCCAAGTTTCAACCTATATTGTCCAGGCCCAGATTTTTCCCCTATACCCCATGTGAAAATACCAGCGTGCACAGGGAAGCAGCATTAGCAACTGAGAGGGGGTTTGCAGAAATCATATGTAGAAGGCTGGCACTACTAATTTTCCTAAAAGGAAGCCTTTCTTCTAAAGAAAAAGAAGGGTACTGGTATAAACTGGAACCTCTTAAGTAAGAGCAAAGTAAAATTGATGCAATGTACTTGGAGTTCTATAATTTCAGGGAAACAGAAGGCAAAAATCTCCTGCCAAGGGTGACAGCATGACAGCAAGGGGCACGTTTGGGGATTAAAGCAAGTGAAACAGGTTTCCTTTATTCCTTCTTAGCCTTTTTGGTCAAGGCTAATGTGGCAGGCACTGTGCCAAGCAATGAAGATAAAGGACTTCACTCACTGCAAAATACCACGTAAGAAGGCCTGGATAGGGTCTTTCAAAGTATGCGATCATAACGAAGGGGAGATAACAGTTTTCTTTGTCAATGGTCAGGACTGTTTCTTACCTAGTGATGTTCCCCATTATCCATAAGACAAAACCTGGCAGAAGTGACACAATTCTCAACCTCAAGGCTAAGCTCAAGTTAAGCTACACTAATGGCAAAGCTCATTGCCTGGGTCAGAGTAATTGGTTCAAAGATGGCAAGTAATTCAATCTCAGAAAACAAGACGCAAAACAATGTTTGCTCAGGGCTCCTGGAAAGAATGATTTCCCTTTTCCAGGAAGCTAATGGTGGCCAGCAGGGCAGACATCAAAAGTATTATAGAAGACAGAAACTGGGTCTTAAGTGATATCATTGAAACAATGGATCTAGCCTTACCTATACATTGATTTCTCAGTTATATGAGCCAGTCGAGTCCCTTTCTTGTTTAAACCAGTTTAACTTGCGTGATTTGTTCCCTGCAATTCAAATGTTCTCAAGTGACACAATACTTAAGCTTGGTATTTCTTCAACACCATTAGGGAGTTGGTTACCCAGCCTCAGGAATGGGAGAGGAAGGGGGAATTCCAAAAGAGGAAACAGATGTAGCAAATTAGGGTGGAGCTCACAGCTCTTAGAAGACTTGGAATATCTGGAACAGAGGGTATATGTGAGTTTGGAAGCAAACCACAGCAGGTTTTTGGAAGCATGTGCCTTTGTCATGAGGGCAATGGGGAGCTCATGAAACCTGTTAAATAGGAGAATAAGACGGTTAAAAGAGTCCCTCTGGCATCATGGTGTCAACTAGCACACAAAAGACAATGTGGAAAGTTATCAGGCTTACTCAACTGTAACAAAGGAAGCATGGCTGAGTGCCTCGACCAAGTGCCTCAACCAAGGAAGAGGTGGAGAGGTAGAAGAGAGGAGATTCAAGAGAGAAATGTGTGTACAGGATGGCAGGAGTTAAAACCAAATGCCAAACTTCTGGGACAGTTTAGGACCTTAGTTGCTAAGGGCCATTTGCCATCCAGAGATCAGGAATAAAGGCCTCCCAAAGCTATGGAGACCTTTTAGAAGTCAATTAATGGAAATCTGAAAATGGGTGAGGGGATGGCAAAACCTTTTAAGTTAAACCAGAGGGCCCCTGGTGGGCAGAAACATGGGATGAAGATGCAAGTAAGATATGAATAAATGCCAGTAACTCAGGTCTTTTTCTTAGATGAAAGTTTAAAAATCAATCATCACAAACCCCTTCTGTCTGAAAACTTTTACACAAACAGTAAGAATTATTTTGCTTTAGTAAGCCTAACATTATCTGACATGTATTTGTGATGATGCACATTATCCCACTTATTTTTACTATTATTTCCATTTTATAGATGAGAGAACTGAAGCACAGGTAAGAAATATAGAAAACGTCACAGAGTTGGTACATAGCTTGTCTTGTCTGTGACGCCACCTCTGCTAGAGTCCAGAGCAGTGTAATTATTTGTCATCACTGGGGGAGCCTTGGTGTATTTGCACCATGGACTACGTGTGTACAGGCTTCAAGCGCTGTCGTTGTCGATAAATTATTTTTATATACTCTGATTTTATTTGAAGCAAAGCCTTGCAAATATGTTACCTTAACACAGACCTTTCAAAGTAGAAAAAGCGTTAACAAGTCAAATAATCAGCTAACTCCAAGTAAGTGCACAACTGAAACAAGTTTTCTTTCCAACCAATAACTGTGATTTTGGATAATTCCTGTAAAACTCTTGATGTAAAAAAAAAAAAATCAAGTTTGGGAATCTGATAGCTATATAGATACTACCTTCTATTGTATAGATATAGTGTAATAGCAACAAATTCCAATTGCATATTGGAAATCTGTCTCCCAAGAAACTCTCCATTCTTCTCTTCAGGGTTTGCTGAGTGCTAACTAGGACTTATATTAATAGCATCTTTTCATTGAATGTTTACTACATACTAGGTGAAGTGTGTTTATCTCCTCCAGGTTAATAGCATTCAGTCATACTGTATTTTATGTGCTCATGTTACTCTCAAAGAACAAACCAATCTCTTATAACTTAAGTGTCTGCCAGTTTTGAAATTCAAGAAATTATTTTTTATCAAATTAGAGCATTGTCCTTCACAACAAACAAAACTAAATAAGAAAACAAATACTAAATCAACCGAACTTTAAGAAAAGACCTTCTTTAAGTCAAACTGGATACCTCATAGCGTTAAATGATCAGGACCTAGGTTAAACTATGCCTATGTTCTAATCTAATGATAAGTATTTTCAAAAACTTTCTTAACTCCTCTATGAACTCAGTTTTCTAAATTAGAAAATGAAGCTATTACTGTTTGTCATAAGGTGCTATGATTAATGAGAACACCCGCCCTGCATTTAGCACAGTTCCCACACCAGAGCACACCCTAGTATGAGCCATTACTACCCGTGTGTGCTTCTCACATTGGATGAAGCAGCTCGGACACAAGCTCTGACAGAGAGAGGAAAGGGTAAAATTAAAGAGCAAGTATGCAGAACCCCCACTTCTTCCCCTTGGAATAGGTATGTGGGCACAGTTCTGTGAAACAATTGGAAGATTTGAAGTAAATCAGGCTTCACATGCCCTGCTAGTCATCAGCAAGAAAATTCCTTTAACAGAAGGAGATCAAACACTAACGCTAGATAATTTAGAATTGTAATTGCCTTTAAGACAGTACCAGTTTAGGGGTCCTTCAGGACTATAAAATGAAGGTCATGCTGGACAAGTTTAGGGATCTTTTTTCTCTTAGACAGGGCTTATGAAGGCTCTTGATAAATACGCGTATCAGCCCTGCCACTTAACTATGTTTCTTGTTACTCGGGAAAGCCTGTGAACTACAGTGAGCTTAGATAAAAACGCAACACCACACAGCTGTGCCCCACAAGGCTATGCAATTTTTTCAGTTCTTCCATCCATTACCAGCAAATTACAGTAAATTCAAAATATTGATCTGCACACCCCTATATGGGAAAAAAGTTACCATCGACTTTTATTGCTTATTGTTGGGTACAATTCCCTGGAATCGATAAAAGCTACAATGTTCATAAGCTTCTAAAAAGCTCGTTAATATACTGGATATGAGACACCTCTTAGGATCACTATAAATCTGTGAGATTCCTCAGCAGCAAAGAGGCACATATCTTCAATGTTCAAAAGACTTCTTTGATTTTAAAATTTTCCCATTACCCAGGAAAATACTCTGGGAAGCAAGTGAATATTAATGACTAGGAATAAAAATTAACTAGAGAGAATTCTGCTTAGATTTTGCTTTTGCCTTTTAGTATTTCCACATTGACATCCAGAGTTGGACATTAAGAGTCATGATCATTTTTTTCCAACTATTTCTTAACACAGATTTAACATGATTTCTTGACAGAGGTTTCCAGTTTCATCAAAGGAGACCGGTTTGCCCACAAACAACATTTCAACCACCCCAATTTAAAGAATCAATATCCTTTTATGAACCAATTTTTAAAAATCAGATAATTCAAAGGTTCCATTAAAATTATAGACAACCTTAATACAAAAGAGAAAAGGGCTTTTTATAGAATCAGGAAGCAGAATTAGATGAGACTATTCGACCAGGGATAGTGAATTTATTCAGTAGAAATTAATCATTTTTATTTACTAAGAAAAACTCATAGTTTATCTAGCAGTCACCCTTCTGAAAGCTCATTTTAGTGTAGAAATTTACTAGCAAATCAGCTCCAGGGAGCTCTTGAAGTGCTATATGAAGCTAATACCACAAGTCTACTCTCTACTGACCACTCCTCTCTATCTAAATGCAAAAGACGATGTTTAAAATGTACATATAAAATGTATGAGGGCAATAGAAGATTAATGATACCCATATTCAAATAATCAATAATGTGACTTAAGCTTTTAATAGTACTGAAATTTATTATAAAGAGGTCACAGAATAAACAATTGGCTTATAGAGGATATATTTTACATAGTAAGTAATGGTCTTATTTGTTAAATGTTATAGCATCCAACTTTAAAGTATTTTTTCCAATGTGTTATTTTCAAATAACATCAACTGAAGGTATGCCAAGAGTGCTAACTCCAGGACTGCAGAACATGGCTTAAGGCAGCATCCCCTACCTCCTCCGTCACTATGAAAACTGGTGCTGCCAGGGCTACTGCCACTGTGTGAGACTCAGCTGTGCTTTAGTAAAGGCCAGGCACTGAGCTGCATTTTCTCATAAGGATTTCACTTAGCCTTACTCCTACACCCTGCTGTTGCAGGAAAGTTTACACCATTTTTTTCCTGATGGTGAAACTGTATATGGGATAAGTTAAGCCAAGTCAAAGGCATCCCATTAAGGACAGCAGAGCTAAGACCAAAGTAGTTTCAGAGCCATTGGTTCCACATGGCATCCGCCATGGACATTCAACCAACAAACATTTTCATGTGAGAAATAATAAATTTTTACGTATTTAAGCTGCTAGTACTTGAGTTCTCTATTATATGCAGGTAAATAATTCCTTAGCTGATACCTCCCAACAGCATTGAACACTTTTAAGTCATCTTTGGAGTTGAGATTCCAACCCCCCACGAGACATCAAGACAACCCTGGCAACATCAACTTGGCATTAGGAGGTCTAGGGCTTGCTAGCTGAAGAAAATGACCGAATGTTTCTTAAATTAGGAAAAGTTTGTATGAGAAACAAAACCTTTGGAAATGCTGATTATCGGTCTGCCAACATGGTTCCTTTTTCCAAATTTTATTTGGGAGGAGGGCTGCACAGTATGTGTTAATGACTTTGAAGTTAACCAAAACTTCAAACTTAATGACATCACATTTCTGACAGTTAATTAGAAGAAAATATTACAATGCAATGAAGTTTTGCCTTTTGTTAAATTCTTGAAAGCAATAAAAGGCTTTGGGATTTTAACTGCTTCTTTGCAAAGATTGAATTCTGTTCTCCTTGGAGAGAATCCTTCTTTTAAAGTCAAAAATGATTCCTTGCAAATTTTTTGGATCACAAAGACTACAGCGCATATACATTTAAATTGAAAACCTAAGAAAGTTTTCATAAACTGATCTCTTGTTTTTGTTAACTGAAAAATTAGCTTCTAAGCACGTAGATTTTCCCCTTATATATTAATGCTACCATTTATAATTTAGAGATGAGCTACTATACTATCAGTTTCTACTATACTATTTAGGTTAATAATTTTTATTTGAAAAATAAAAAGCATACTTGATCTTGTAATACTGACATGCCAACTATAATACTTAGAAGATATGTGTTCTTAGACTGAATTATACTGGACTAGCTTGAAAACCTGAAATAGTCAATTCTAGAATCACTTTCTATAGACTAGAAGTAAAAACAACAGTTAAAGCTGATAATGCTATAAAATAGAATGAACAAAGGGGAAATGAACTTTAGAACACTGAAGAATACAAAGTTATATAGGCAGCCTAAAGGATGATTCAAAACCACATTACTTAGATAAGCTGATGAATTTGCACTGATTTAAAATGGTTTTGTCATGTGAAAAGCTAGTTTAAAAAAGAACAGTAAACTGAGTTACACTGAATCGAATTGTATATTTAAAAAAAAGAATAAAAAGCTAAGTAAAACAGAACTATTAAAGAGTATCTCTTTTACTCAGTTATAATTCACAAGCAACATTCTATAAGTTTAATAGATACTGATTTGTTACATTTATATTGCAATATGGTTGCTATTGTAGCTTTAGCTAACATCTCTTTTGTGCCATGTGATTATAATTTTGTCTAGAGGTAAGAACAACTAAGACCTAGTCTCTTAGCCACTTTAATGTTTATAATAGTTTTGTTGTCTGTAATCACTGTACTGTGTATTAGGTCACCATTCCCTACTTACATTCTAGTTGTAGGTATGCACCCTTAAACAACATCTCTCTCATGCCCCCACCTGCCAGTAACTACTATTTCAGTCTATTTTTGAGTTTATTTTTTCCAGTTCCACATATGAGATTATATCTCTCTTTTAAAGAAGTAATCTAAATATAAAAAACCCTGTACTTAATGCTACATGCTCATTGAATTAAGTTGCTAACCTGGCATCCATAGGCTACCAGAATGAACATGTTGTGGTGGCAGAGCCTCAGGGAGGCAGCCAGGCAGAGGGGCTAAAAAGACTGAACAGTACATTTTGGGTAGATTACTTACCTTCTCTGTGGCTTTTTTCCCCTCACTGGAAATTATACATAATAAGAGCTTGTGATAATAAGAGCATTGTTGTGAGGATTAGATAAAATAACACACGTAAAATAATACACCTGGAAAAGCGACTGGCACACGTAGAACATGCTAATATTAGGCTATTATTCTATCTTAAATATTCATGCATAAATCTGACATTGCAACCCTAAGGTTTTTCAATTTGAAAGTATAAAGTGTTCATCTACATAATAGGTAGTTATACTGATATATCTTCTGTGCACCGAAGGACAGATGAAAACTAGTAATAAATTCCAACATTCTCCAAACCTACTTGAAGGAATGCTTAGAGAATCTACCCTTGAATTTCTAAAAGAACTCTGCTACTTTAAATCTAAGTCAAAAATAGATTACCTGGGCAGTTGTAATTGTCCTTTATCAAGTACAAAGTCCATTTCAATGAAAAACAAATGTCTCAAAAATTCAGATGCCTTTTCATCTACACAATGCTAAACAAATTGTCATATGTTCCAAGCATTCTTCTAGCACATGTTTTCAGTAGATTTTAAATCCCATGTAGCTTTCATTTTTATTACAAAAGAAATAGTATTTCTTGCTATGATGAGGAATTTGTTGTCTACTCTTTGCATTCTGTATTTTTCTCAGTCTACCTTTCATCAATAAATAACAGTGTTGCTTTAACTAAAAAGTGTGGAAAATTCTGATTGAATTTTCCACTTCAAAGTACACAAAATCATTTCATCTAACATGCTGTGTTAGAAAATCTATGCTCCATTCTGACCTCCTGTTGCAGTCTATTTCAAGTATTGGTGATGCACCGTATCACACTGCATGGCTGGTGAAGTAGAGTAAACATATTGACTGAGAAATGTTTTGAAAAACCCCTATTCCACATAGAGCCCAGCTACTGTCAGAAATCACAAACATGTTTGCATTCTGTCTGTGCAAGAGCATGACAGAACTCTAGGAGAAATTCCCACAATAAATAAAACCAGTTACTTGCATAACTCTCTATCTAAGGCCGACTGTGCAGGGCTTGGGGCTATGAGAAGGGGGGGAGCAAGATTTAGCCCAAATAATATGCTCAGAGGTGTAGGAGGAAAGATGTTATTAACTGTGCCCTTCCTTTAACCTATTTGCAAGGTTAAAATAAAATTTAGCAGAAGAGATTACCACCACTAGTGAGAAGGCACAACTCAGCCGGCAGGCATGAAACACATGGAAGGAAAGGTAATATATTGATTGACCTTTCTTTCCAATTGCAGTCTAGGCAGCTAGCTGTCTTTTTTCATTTGGGGGGTGGGGGTATGACAGCTGACCTAGCTTATTTTCCAGAACTAGCAAACCAGGACAGTCCTTGGCCAAGTAAGTCGGCCAGAGCAGTATACCCCTATGATGGCATCTCACCACAACATTAATACTGGTGTTAAGCAGACCAAAGCCATAGTATTGTAATCACATGGGCTTCTGGGTTAGAGTTCATCCTTCCTACAAAAATGCAAATTTTTTTGTCAAAATTACTAGGGAAGACATATTCTAGGGAAGACATATTACTAGGGCACAGTCTTCCCTAGAATATGGGTGCACAGAATGACAGCCATTATGAATGATTCAAATTTCTTGAAATAAGGAACAATCAGATCTACTTAAGAAAACATTTTCAAAGAACTTTATTAATGGATATTACTTAACAAGAGAAACTTAAAGTGCCAAGGAAAATGAAAGCAAAAAGATAATGAATAAGACCACATCAAGCTAAAAAGCTTTTACCGGGCCTCCTTGGTGACACAGTGGTTGAGCACTGGGCTGCAAAGCTGCCCACAGCCTCTGCAGTGCCGGTTTGATCCCTGGCCACCGGGCAAGAGTCCCACATAGTGCTCAGACCTCTCCTGCTGCCCACTGTTCCCCTCAGCACTGCATTTCATCAGTCTGTTCTGCTCCCTGCTCTGGCTCTGGTGAATTCTCTCACCCTCCCGTGCTTCTGACTGTGCCCAGTGCTTGTATAAATAAATAAATAAACCAAATAAATAGATAAATAAAAAGCTTTTATTCAGCAAAAGAACTACCATTAAAATAAAAAGACACTCTACGAATGGAAGAAAATATACATCTGACAAGGGGCTAATGCCTAAGATCTATAAAGAACTCAAACAGCTCAACCTAAAAGAAAATAAAGAACCCAATCAAAAAATGGGCAGAAGAGTTAAACAGACACTTTTTCAAAGAAGACATACAGATGACAACAGGCTCATGAAAAAAAGATTCAACCTTACTTGTCACAGAAATGCAAATCAAAACTGCAATGGGATACCATCTCACTCCAGTAAGAATGGGTCAAATAAAAAAAAAAAACAACTGTAAACAACAAAATGGTGAGGGCATGACAGAAAAGAAACACTTGTACACTGGTGGTGGGAATGTAGACTGGTCCAGTCCCTATGGAAAAGAGCATGGAAGTTCCTTGATATATTAAAAATAGACCTACCATACAATCCAGCAATCTCATGCCTAGGATCTACCCAAAGAACACAAAATCACTAATTTGAAGGTTATGTACACTCCTGTGTTATTGCAGCACTATTTACAAGAGTCAAGTTTTGGCAACAACCCAAGTACCCAATGACAGAAGAGTGGACTAAGAAGATACAGTATATGTACATGGTGGAATACTACTCAGCAATGAAAAATAATGAACTCTTGCCATTGATGACAACATAGATGGAACTGGAGGGGATTATGCTAAGTGAAAAAGACAGAAGGAAAAAGACAAATATTGGATGATTTCACTCATGTGTATAATATAGAGAAACAAAAGGAACTGGCAAAGTTAAACCAAAACAAACCCTAGAATTATGACTGTAGAATTGAGGCTGCTAGATGGGCAGAAAGGGCGGGGGTGGGAATGAAGGAGGCTACCCAATGGTCTAGAGTAAGGGACTGTGGGTGCTAATGGTGGGAGTGGTGTGGTGATATACACCTGAGGAAGTGTGAACCCACCCTTCTAAATAATATACAGTTTTATGAACTAATATTGCTTCCATAAAAATAATAGAATGTAAGTACTTCCTTAACAGAAAATAGAAAAAAAAAACTTAAAGTTCCTCAGCAAAATGTTCTGTATTCAAGTAAGTTTGAGAAACACCTAATTAAATAAAACTCAGAGCATTGAATTTGGATTTATCACAGTTTTACAGTTATTAATTCAGAGGGATTATTTAAGATTTTTCCAATTATTAGCATTTCATTTTCTAAGAGGAAGAAGCATGATTTTCAGCGATCCCCCAATTACTGTAACACATTAGGCAAACACCTCTCAGACACATACATGGCATATGCTCTGAGAATGGGGTTGTTTAACTGAACCATCATTTTAGCACAATGGTAGGCTAACCACAAGGAAAAGAGACAACAAATGACTGCCATGTGGTAAATTAGTCACTGCACTTCTGAATCCTATATCTCAGTTCTGTATTGTGCTATAATGCAAGCTATAAGTGCCTTATGATGTAATTCAATAAAGTGTTCCCTTCCAAGACTGGAGTTACATAAACCAATCTCTTGTGCACTACAGCAATCAACTCTTCAAAGACATAAATACAAAGCATAAAACATGACTACCATACAATAGGGGTCTACAGCTCATGTGAAAGATATACCCAGTAAATAAATACTGTTACCACATGCATGTGTTTATAACAGTGACAGAATAACAGAACTAGGTCTCTTATGAATGGCCAATGCTTATCTTTGTTCTTTTGCCATACTGGCAAATCTCCTAGGACAAATTTCCGATTTCTGAGACTTTCACTTCCACTTAGGATGTAGGCAATCACAAGAGACCATTATTATCAAGAACTTGAATGAATATTTGAAGAAAAGCAAGAAATGAAAAGCATACATTTATCTGGTTCCTCCTCCTCCAGTTGTACTATGGTAAAGAGTCAGCCATGGGCCTCTTGCTTCCTTTCTGAAGTTTTTCACCTTCTGAAATGTACTTTTATTTTAGATTTACTTTAAAAAACCCTCAGCTTTCTAAATTTGTTAACATGATTTTGTAGCTTTCCAAGTTTGTTTTCATCATTAAGATGACAGTAATGATCTCTTGTCATCATCTACATCCTAACTGGAAGAGGAAGTTTCAGAAATAGGGTATTCTGCTTCTTCACTGTATCTGTACTATTGAGTAACTGCCAAATCTTTTGAATAAAAGAACATTAGAATATGAAGTAATGGTATTCAGTTCCAGAAAAGGTGTGTCTCCTCTAAGTCATGCCACTTGCATAAGGATACAAGTCATTCTGCTCTCTAGCGAATGTGATTCATGTGATTCATGGTCAAGAAAAGTATCAAGCAACACAAACAGATGCAGAGATAGCCAAGACCTAGATATTACTGGACAAAGACTCAAACATGACTTGCTAAAGGATACCATGACAAACATGTAGCAGAACATGGATAAAGAACATGCAGACTTTCAGTAGAGATATAAACTTAACCTTAAACAAAAGTGGGTGGAAGCTAAACTGAAAGATACAACAACAGAAAGAAAAGGGTTTCCCAGCTGACTGAGCAAAGAAAAGGATAAACAAAGTTTAAGTCAAGATGACAGAAATGATCTAAAATTAATCACCGAAAGAATAAAGCAGAAACAAGCAAAACGAAGTCCCCAAAGAGTGTCTACAATCAGTGGGCAATAGGAAGCTGCCTAGCACAGACAGAAATGGAGCCACCTTCCAGAAAAAAATGTTATCACAGTCTGCGCAGTGGGGAGCAGTTGGGGGACGGAGGGCTTCAGATTAGTCTTCTCACGTCCTGCTAGGAAACAAACTTCTTCCAAAACCCTCCCATAACCCACACAATGTCTGTTGCCTGCTAACTATCTAACTTACTTTTTTTTAAGAGTTGCCATTTTTATTTTTTCATTTGGCTTGAGGAGTAGGTAGAGGGACATAGAGGCAAACAGGATACAGAGGGGCTTGAAGGCAAAGGGATGATTTCATGATTCTTCATAAATCTAGAGCCAAATTGGGTAACCTGTACCTAACCCATTCTGTGATCTTTTCACCTTTAAATTAAAAAGATTTCCTACACCTTTCCTCCAAATAAATTGCTAATCTTCTTTTAGTCAATGGTCTGGGAACACAAGTCTTGGCAAGCAAGAGGCCGATGACTCTGAGGAAAGTCAACAAATGTAATACGCCAGGTTTTCATAGACCTTGGGAGAGTGGGGGACGCATCTAAGGACAGAGATGTTGGGCTGTTAACAATTCACCTATGCATATTAACTTTTGCCAGATGGGGAAAAAGAGGAGAATAATAACTGCTGCAAAAATTTATTTTAGGAAAAAAAGGGGGCCAAACTAAATAATTTTCCTTCCTTAGTCTTCCTGGTTACAACATTCAAAGAGACTTAAAATATAAATTTCAGCAAATGAGATAGTAAAAGCGATAGTGACTTTGGTCTTTATCCTTGTTCTCTACCCATATTTTGCAACTCAAAAACAAAGAAAAAAATTATCATTTTACTAATAACCAAATTAGCATGCTGGAAAGCAGATCAGGAAAGACATAAGACTTTGAAAACAAAACTACGGAAGTTAAAAACATTCTTTTTTTAAATTTTTTTAATTTTTATTTTTTAGATTTATTTATTTATGCGTACAAGAACTGGGGTACAGGCCAGATGTGCGGGAGGGTGAGAGGATTCACCAGAGACAGAGTGGGGAACAGAACAGGCAGACCGACAGAAATACACTGCTCAGGGGAGCACCAGGCAAGACAGGAGAGGTCTGCTGCGCCATGTAGGATTCTCGCTGGCCGGCAGGGATCAAACCCGCACTGCAGAGGCTGCGGACAGCTTCACAGTGCTGTGCTCAACTGCCTTTGCCACCAGGGGAGGCCCAGAAGTTGAAAGCTGATAATGCTCTCAATTTTTCACTTGGTGCTAGTACTCCGGGATGAGTCAGTGTATGAAAGTTCACTGACAGTTTTATATCTTTGCATATGTTACTCTTATGGAAAATGAATCAGTGTTTAAGATTTGTGGAACAATATCATACTTATAATATCTATCTTTCTGTATATTACATCTCAATAAAATGGTGTTTTGAAAAAGATTAGGGGGTGATTCCTTAAAAGGCAGCTAAGAAGAAGGGTGTGGGAGATAAGCAATGTGAATAAAAGATGAATAAAAGGGCACTGAAGGATAGGACTTCCCACGGTGAACTCAATGTAGTTTATATAGGTGTTAATTTAGTGTTGCACACCTGAAACTTACATAATGTTAAAATGCAGTGTTACTACAATAACAAATATAAACAAACAAAAAAAGCCCTTGAATATACTAACCTTCAAGTCTAGGCACCCAGGACTGAGCACAGTGCCTGACCACAAAGTGAATGCTTAGTGTGTAATAGCAGAATTGAAGTCCAAAGGCAATTTTGAGTGCTATAATCCACCCACTGTATTTCTCTGAGCAACCTCTCAACTATCTATACCCACAACACCCCCAGATAACAACAAGACTGACACAACAATAATACTTTAAGTATTACATACAAGTCCTCAGAGAGAAACCACTTCATTCATGTTAGTGGAGTGGCTCACAGAGCAGACTATGTCTGATTTAACTAAACACTGCCAATTTACTCCCCCAAACAACCAGATCACTCTATAGAATAACTGCTCCAGATTATTTAACTGAAGTAATATTTTCAGTGAGGTAGCAAGTGTTTTTCCCCTGCCAGATAGATAGGTAAAGAGACACATTCTCCAGGCCACATAGCTAGTACATAAAACCTGCAACCAGGTTTGCATGGATGAAAGCCTACACATGTCCCACTGCAGAGGACCATCACTTTCCTGTTGCCATCGGGTCACACTCCTGCCACCTCATGCTAGAATATGTTTTTACTATGTGCGCTCAAACCCATGAGCTTCAGGAAGGCTTTTCTGAATCCTGCCTCAAAGATCTCCCTTGTGTCAGAAATCAACTCTGCACCAATACTGTCTACTACACAATTTATTATCATCTCTATTGTATTGCTTTGCCAATTATATTACATTCTTGAAGGCAAGAACCAAATCCTGGAAGTGATATTCTTCATGCTTAAAACACTGCTGAGCGCATGCTAGGCATTCAAAATATAAGTAGGATAGAAGAGATTTTTCTTTCTCAAAAAAATCATCTTATTTTACAGAAGAGGAAAAAACCCCTTGCAAAGTTCAATATCTATTTTCTACTAATCGTGATTATAGTCATTATAATTTAAAGGATAGCTACAATCTATCCAGTACTCATTAAATGCCTGTTTATCTTGTTTCATCCTCAAAATAAGCTAAAGAGTTGGGTATTATTTTGTTTCCTTTTTTTTTTTTTTTTTAAGATGAGGAAACAGGTTTTCTCAGAGTGATTAACTGGCCCAAAGTCACAGCCAGCAAGTTTCATATATGAGATCCATGCCCCAGATTTTAGCTGGGACCAAAGGTAATTTGTAGATAACTGGTATAAAAGCATAAACCACAGCTATCTCAAACATTTCTACTAGAAATGTACCAGGTACCACCCCTAACAATCTTTGTAACAAAGCTCACATAGTGCAGTACTTGATAAGCCTAAACCACTCCTGGAATAATCATGACCATCAGTCTTCCCAACCCTTCCCATTCTTTCTTCACTCTTAAATGTAGGGACAAGTATTGCATCCTCCCAAAACAAGAAATTATTCCTTAATACTTGAAATTCCTAGGGCTAGGGTGTTGTTAATTACCATCCAGAAACTCAACGCAAAATAAGTATGCTCAAAAATACAGATATTTCAGTCTATCCCCTCAGTGCTTTAAAAAAAAATAATTGACCTATTTCCTTTTGTTATTACAGACAGAGCTACTATTCCATGATTTCCACCACTTTTTTTTTTTTTTTTTTTTTTTACATCATCTATGCAACCAGGAATTCTGGTCAGTGAAGCTTCTTATCCCCTCTGAGCACTTTTAAAGAGTTTTTAAGGTCTCAAAGACATTTACTCTTCATAGGTAAAAATGAAAAAAGGATCAATCCTAAAAGGTTTATAGTAGTGAGAAAAGAAGACCATCTGCTCTGAGATAGCTCTGGGCTGATTCTCCCAGCAGGGGAGCCCAAGCTTTATAAACCTTGTTCTCATTAAGAAAAGGTAGAGAAATCGCTGAGAATTAGTATAAAGGATTTTCAAAGCATACAGCAGATTGAAAAGATGACTCTTAGAATTATATGCAGGTTTTTGGTAATTGGACTATCTGTATTTTAGGGTAGTTTGCTTTGTTTTTTAAAAAAGGATAGAATGTTACAACACTTTCTGGTTTTGAAATTTATTAGATGCTATGCCTACTACCATTTACTCTCACATGCTTAAAATTTCAATATAATCTTTACGAACCTATTTATTCTGGATCAGCAAAGACTCCAGCGGAAAATGACAGCTCATCTAGAATAAATCTTCATCATCCTTTTGTGCTAAAATGCCAGGAGATTTGAAAACTAATCCTCTGTACACTCTCATGTTCGTTTCTGTCCACCTCCTGTCTTCCTAGATCCTGTCCCCCTGGTGCTCCCAAATCAAATTGATTTCTATTTAACAGAGGCCTTTTCCAGCCCCACAAATGACTACTCTGTGGTCCTTGAACTATTATTGCTATTGCCTGTTTTGCTGCTCTCTTTGTTCATTTACTGTGTAGCAGCATACATACTAGAGGAGAGACAGGTGAGCAAAATCTCAAAGTGAAAGATATTTTAAAAATCCCCAATGGACAAGCTTAGCCAATCACAGGTAAACTACTTACCTTTATTGTTCTCAACCCTTTTACTCTTATTCAAATAAAACAGACTTAAAAGCTTATTTTCCTATACTTTCTAAAATTAAGGCTTTCTAAAACTAAGAGAAAAAAATTCCAGGTTTAAAAAAAAAAGTCAACTCCTTGATCAGCAAATGACTCCTTTAGTTTTGGTTCACATTTTTCTCCATAAGCTTTAGTGTAATTCTGTTTTAAAAATTAGCTTCCACTAAAGACACTGATAGAAGACTTCTATTATCAATGCTTTGCAAGTAAAAAGGAACAATGTCATTTGCAGAGGGATTTTAGGATTGCAAAATGTCACCTGGAAGCCTCAAATTGAATGGCAAAAGTACCTAGTTATAGGGGCCTCCCTGGTGGCGCAAGGGGTCAAGCTCTGCACTGTGAAGCGATGCGCAGTCTCTGCAGTATGAGTTCGATCCCTGGCCGGCCAGGGAGTATCCCACATGGCACAGCAGACCTCTCCTGTCTCGCCCTCTGCTCCCCTCAGTGGTGTATTTCAGTCAGTCTGCCTGTTCTGTTCCCCCACGCTGGCTCTGGTGAATCCTCTCACCCCCCGCATCTCTGGCCTATACCCCAGCTCTTGTATGCATAAATAAATATTTTTTTAAAAAGTACCTAGCTATAAATAGCCTTGACAGAAATGAAAAATGATTACATAGTTTTATTAAAGGACTATTTCATATACTCTCCTCATTATATAGGGAAGAAAACCTAGAGAAATGGGTATTCAGCATTCAATGGCTACCCAAAGTCACAGAGCCCAATGTGTAGACTGGTCTGGTATATTCTTTTTACCACCCTGTATTGCTCCTAGGAGTCTAAACATTTCTATCTGATCACACTTCTTCCAAGATGACGCAATGCCAACTCTCAACAACATAATGTTCTTAAAAGATCTGGCAGTCAGTTTACCATAAACTGTTACTGACCCCCAGAGCATAGGCACCTATAATTTTCAAGAGTTCTTTACTACAACTCAGGTGATTGAGTTGAAAATGACACAGTACGGATTCGGAACCAATGTGCTTATAATGAAAGGTCACTGGCTACACCGATGCTCGTTTCCATTTGCTATTTATTGTCCACATGACATAGCTGCACAGCAAACAGTAGCTTCCCACATCACTTCTTTAATCTTAGGAAAGATTTTTAGGACCTTCTCAAATCTCTGGTAGTGCAGTATTTTGAGAGGAGGTAGTGCAGTATTTTTAAAAGATCTGACCTTTAAAACCTATTTGGTGACACAGTGAACCTATTCACATAGCACATTAAGGCACAAGACATCTTCTTTATAGCAGTTTAATGACCTTCTCAGAGTTTGTACAGAAAAAGCCATGGTTCTCACTCAAAACAAAATAAAACAGAGTCACTACCAATAGAAGAAAATCAGCTAATTTATACTGTGATATATAACACAGTGCATGGTAAGCACAATATTGCTGAAATGCCAAGGCAGAGTGAAATGAGTCCTGGAAAAAAGAAAGCAGAAAGAAAAGCATGTGCTGAGCTGAGTCCTTACAACACCACTGACCAAGAGCCACATGCTGTGTAATTGTGAATGTGCTTCATTTAGTGCCTCATCAGTTAAAAACTCTTAGATGGGGTCTGAGAGGAACCTGTTGTATTTGAATAGTGCTTTGCTTTAGCAAAATTCATACTTCCATAATGGAATCATCCAATATATTCAACTTTATTTTCCCCCCTAATACCAACAGAATTTCTGTGACTTCATCACAAGATTCCTGGGGCAAAGTGAACTGTCTGGAGCCCAGAAAGTGGGGTGTACTGTGCACTTAATAGATGAAACAAAGAGTCATGATGTTTGCAGGCCCTTTTCATAGCCTTCAGCTCAAACAATGCAATACAAGTTGGTGAAAATTATATCCCACATACTTGGTGGTCTTGATCAGAATTTACTCCTGCATGGTAGTCTGTTGCATCTGGCAACACCACACTGACAAAGTCATGGGAGTCGTGGAGCAGGCTACATAATGCAGGAAGCTGCTTGAGAGCAAGATCCTGGCCGTTTTTATTGATACACTAATCATACAGAATCAGCTACGTGGGGTAGGAGGACAAGGAGAAAGGATGGGTGAAACTCAGGAATGTCATCTAGGGCTTGAGGGGACATGAGTCTGCTGACCATGTTATTAGCTTGATGACCAAGTGTTGTAATGGAAAGTGGACCCCAGCCCCCTGGCCATGGTGCTAATCTTATCAACAAGGCATTCCACTGGTCAGCTTCTGGGGTCCCTTGTCATACATCAACCCTCGGCCCCTTGGGCATTCCTGGTCATACCTCTTGATGCATACCCTTCCCAGAGTGATCAAGCTTCTTCTCTTGATTGATATGAAAGGCACCTTGTAAGGTTTGGCTCCTATGGCTGACTGACCAGTTCTGAAGGGCAGTTCTGACCTTGTATAGGAATGCAGAACTGCAGGTAACCATAATGGCAGCTGAACAGGCTGCTTAAGTTTAGCAGACCCACAGTAGTCAATTAGCATTGTATCATAGGTATCTGTACCACCATCGACACCAGAGATTTTGCTAACAAGCATACTGAAGTGGGTGTTCATTGCTCAAATCAAAATCACTGGATTTCTAATCAGAATAATGGATATTAGAAATAGATTTTTATTGTTGAAACCAGTGGTATTCAAGGTAAGTGCACAGGCAAAAATGTTTTGTCTACCCATGCATGGATAGGCCCTAAGTACCTAGGGAGGCCTGTAACTTCTCTCCTAAGAACTGGCACCTGAGATCCAACTACTCATTGACCTCATGTCTAGTTACTGAGTCACAGGAGCCTGTTGTTTGAGGCCCACTGTAAAGATGAGACAATCCTGCCTCTGAAGAGTTGTCAGGTCATCAACTTCAAGTGGAATTCACCAAAAAGATGTGATTGAACAACTAAAAAGCCAGACAACAGGGATTTCACTGAGCTTGTAGGACAGGCTGCAAGAATGCTTTATGTCTGTTTACTAATAAATGTTTATTTAATAAAAGTCTGTGTGCAGCAGAATTGACTTGCAATTGACTTGAGCTGTATGGGATTAGCAAATTCTCGTCCAAAACCTCAGTCACTTTTCTGTGACTGCTGCTATTTGTCAAACAGAACATAAGAGTTAGACATGTCTGAAATGGCTTAAGACTACTCTCAGCAAATATGTAATATGTACAAACTGCACCAGAGCCAACCCATACCACCTTCATAAATTTTCAGGAATTTTATAAACCAGACATTAAACACAGTCATTACAGTAAATTACAAATATCTACACTTTCAATTAAGCATTTTATATTGAAAACAAAGGTAATACTCAGAACTGATTTACTTGCTAGGTAATTTGCTCTACTTTACTTGGGTGTATGTGAATTATGTGTACGTGGTGGAAAACTACATAGCAGTTTTTAGGGCAACTCTTTGCAGTTCTAACTTCAGTTTGGTCACACAGTTACTGGAAATGAGCTACGGTTGGCAGTATCTACACCACACAAACCAGCAAATTCCAACTATCAGGGTTTGGCTTGTCTCTGGGCTGGTTATTAAACACCTGATCTTGACTTCCTAGAGAAAACTTCACACTTCTAGAGTCTTCAAAGAGAGCAGCATAAATCTCCTCCCCCACAACCCATCTTCTGCAGAGGGACCACAAAGCCATGCACACCCATGGGCACCATGGGATACACTCACTTTTGAAGCAGCGGGGTCCACTAGTCTCTGGCGATGTCGGGCTGAGTTGAAATGGCTCTTCGGAGGCTGCCCTTCCTGACAGTGAATGGAAGGTGGGGAATGAACGAGAGAAGTGGGAAGGGAGAAGGCAGGTCATGGGATGATGGGAAATGGTCAGAGAAGGGAGAGGGAGAGTATTTAACGGCACTGCACTTATCTGTTTTAGTTAAAATCTAATAAAAACACATGACACATTTTTTCCCCACAAAAGCGCATGCCACGTGCAAGTCAATTTTGCTAAAAACAGCCTCATACACATGTCTGTAATAAAGTCATCAACAAAGCCCAATAAAGAGACATTTCCATCAAGCCTTCACTTTCCAAGTGTACGAAATTGTTTCTACATTTCATAGATACTAAGGAGAACTGGAACACAATTTCCCTGAACATGAAGTCAACTGTCCTATGATAACACAGGCATGAAGGTACATTCTTAGAGTTGGACTTGCCATCCTTTTGTTTATTACCAAAAGGATATGGAAATCACAGTCATCCTCAAAATCATGATAATCTCTAGCTATGAAAGCTCCTTACACCATCATCCTGGTGTCCATAGTGTCTGGATTTATAGCTAAGATCTACATAAATCATAAGTTGATTCTATGTGATTCTTAGTTCAACCCTATCAATGTCCTTGAATATATGAATAGGACAAATGAATCAGAGAAAGACGCAATACCTCCCCATTCCATGCCCCCGCCCCACTGCCCACATAAGGAGCTGTATTTTATTTTATTTTTTCAATTTTATTTCAATTTTATTTTTATATTCCCTATACAGTTACAACCCCCTTATTTTGACCCCAAGCCCTCCTTTCCCCGCCCCCCACCCCCCATAGAGTGTCTCTGGTTCGTAGTTGTTTGTTGATTTTGATATTTTTTTTCTTATAGTTATTTTTTTTCCTGGTCCCTTATTTAAGTTTTCTAGATTCCTGCTATGAGTGAGACCATCTGGTATTTTTCTTTTTCTTTCTGGCTTATTTCGCTGAGCATGATCCCTTCCAGCTCCATCCATGTTGCTGCAAATTGCATGTGTTTATCTTTTTTGAATGCTGAGTAATATTCCATGATGTATATGTACCACATAGAGCTTCCATATGATCCAGCACTTCCACTACTAGGTATTTACCCAAAGGACACAGAAACATCAATTCCAAAGGGCACCTGTACCCCTATGTTTATAGGAACTGTATTTTAAAGGGGAAGTTTGGAATAGGTATCTCCATACACGGTTTCTAATTTTACATCTCCATCTTTCAAAGTTCATCAATAATGAAGAATTTAAGGGCCATATACTACCCACCATGAAGACTGACTCCAGAGATGGGAAAATGAAAGAAAGAGAGCTGGTCTCAGAAAACCCCTAGGTACAAAGCCCCTGGTCTAAGCAAGACACTATTTAGAGAATGTAACACCCCTCAGAGGAGGGCTAGCATTTGCTTAGTTCTGTTGACACAAGAAAATGAAAAGACTTTCTCTACTTAGGTAAAAGTGTAATGTCTCTATTCTAGTACTTAGTAATTCTTTTTATTCTTCTAAGAATAACAACTCTATTACTTTTAAGACATGGATCAATCATACCCACTTGAATTGCCAGCAATCACTGCTTCAGTGTCCAAAGTATAATGCTTACCTTTCAAAAAGGAAATGTCATAAGTAGCAGATTGTAAATCAGGATTATGTTTTTCCCTAGTAACTGACCTGCCAACATGCATTCTTTCCCTACTCTACTCTGGAAAAAAAAATGCAAGAAAAAAAGTCTTGAAACTCAGCTGGCCTAGAAAATGTACCAATGCTCTTACAGAAGAGATAAAATTAATTCACTATCTGGCAAAAGACAAACAAACAAACAAACAAACATAAACCAAGAATAATGCCATATTCAACAGAATCAATAGTTTTCACATGAGAAATTATTGTTTTTTTTAAATCACAGATTATTTAGCTTGATTTGAAAATCCTCCTTTAAATTGAATGGCTTATCAGAAAGTGGTTTTAATATTTTTTTCAGTTCTAAAAACAAATTATCAGATGTAAATAGAAAATTATCCTCATTGATATGAGAACTATTTGCCCTTATTAACCTCCTATGAAATGCTTCAAACCAAGCTGAGTTACAGTGCAGAGCATCAGGCTCCCACTCATCAGGAAAAAAATTAATCTTCGTGTTAAATATACAATTAACAGTCAATGTGCCGATTAACTAAACCCTGGACCTGTGCTTTACTGCTCATTTTCTGACTGCAAGGTGAAAATGTTATATTTTAATCAGCTAATTGCATCATGAAAGCAGCAGGGGGCAGATGTTGATATTAAACTTAGAATTGGAAACTTAAATTCCCAGTTTATGGAAGGTTTAAAGAAAGCAAACACATCCTCTAAGGAGTATGAGGTGGGGAGTGGAGGGGGGGCTGAAACCTGGTCTCCACTTTATCTCATTTATTATCAAGTACAATGAATTTGTAACAATAGTCTGCCTGTGATGAACAAATAGGTCTATGAAATGATCAATATATTTACACAGATCCCAGTAATACATCTTAATAGAAACCGAAGAACAGCCTGGAGGATTAATGCCATTTTAATGAATTGCATATGGAATGAAAATACAGGAATTGTGAACAGCTCATAGGAAGTTTTTCTCCATATGATTCATTTTAAATCGAAATTAATCTTAATTTCAACAAAACAGTCACATTATATGCTATTATTAAAAAGAAAAGTTGGTGATACCTAGTTGCTCACATAGTCTAGAGTTAATCTGATGATACTGAAACTTTGAGCAAAGGTGGACATAGCTATAGCTAGCTCCTAGATAGGAATCTTCAAGAGAAATTTAATTCATTAGTTGCAAGACCACCTGCTTCTTCACTTCACTTAATTTAAAAGCTTTCTCTTTCCCTTTTTCTAGTCTTATTACAAGGCCAGATTCCCTGACACATCTAGGGAAGGTATAAACAATGCATCTTTGAGCAAAACCAGCAATATGGGTTCAATTATCACAAACAGGGTTTTCACAAGTGGTATCAAAAGAAACCAACATCCCTTTATAACAAATTTGTATGTGTAGTTTTCCATGTTCCAGGAAAACAATGGATTCTTTTTTTTTTCAACTTTTTATTTTTATTCATTTTTATTGACATTCCCCTGGTTTATAACTATGTGTATGTTGAGTGGAATAGGTTGACACCTCCTCAGATGCATGTCACAACCCCACACCCACCACCAAAGCACCCACAGTCCTTTATCCTAGATCACTGAGCCCACTCCCCTGCTTGTCCCAAACTCAACTGGCCTTCCCTTTTAGTAGTCTAAACTCTGCAGTCATATTTTAGGGTTTGAAAAACATTAAATTCTCTTACTCAGGCCAACAGTAAAGACAAAATTTGTGACTTCATTTTCTTTTCCCAAATTCTTAGTCCCAAGAATCCATTTCTCCTAATTGACAGCCTACAGACTGTGGTATCTATCATTCCAGACTGAGACATCCATCTCCTGGTACCGTTTTCCTCCTGGCTAATGCCACCAACATGAGCAAAATAACAGATTGGACCTGGGTGGGTCCCACAGGGCTCTCAACTGAATGGCTTATTTACATATGTAAATAAAGGTTCTTCCCTGCAGGGGAGGAGAGACCAGGGGGTAGGTTGGACCTCTAGTTTTGTAGAAATAGAAGCACATTATACTGCTTAGGTCAACTTAACCAAGATCATTTTGCTCTGATAAACACCACTAATAAAAGTAGCAGCCCTTAGTTATGTAAATAAACTATTAAAAGATGACAAAAGAAGTGTTGACATGTGCATAATCTAGAAACTTAATGAGACATATTTCATCTCCATGCTAAATGCTTTCATCAAGCCTTCTCCTGTTAAATAAGTCATTTTAGAAATTATTAACATCCCTTAACACGGCAGATCATACTTTTTAAAGAAATTATTGTTCCCTAAACATTACAGATCTGATAGCATAGTACTTTAGCCTAATTTGCATTACATAAACATATTTACAAGAATGCTCTGTGGAAAACAATATATCAGGCATGAAATAATGGGTGCCAAATGAATTTAGTAGCTGACATCAGATTATTTAACTGCCTACTTCTTTAAATCAGGTATAAGTTACTCTATCTCAAACTTAGGGCCACATGGAAAATTTAAGTGTATCCATAATTTTGGAATTAGTCCCATAATTTAAAAAAAAAAAAAACCTATTGCTAGATATTTATTACTAGTGTAGAAAATTTAACATAAAAAAATGGAAAAATCACATAATAGTTCCAAGGGCTCCTAGACTCCTTAAAAGTCCATTCAGAAACAGCTGCAATTCTGCAAAGTATCACAGTCATTCCTAGGTAAGAATAAACTTTTTCATTCAATTCTGAGAAATCCTTTGTCTTTGACAAATATATTTCACCCCCTAATTGAAGCACTTATAAATAAACAATATACTTAAATACAACAGAGCTGTTGCAAATAGGCACTGGTAAAGGAGCCCCTACACATGAAGAAAGTGACTAGACCAGGCAAAGTCAAAATACTTAACAGAGTAAATTGATTGAAAGGATCTGCAAGCTGAGAGATTTAACAATTATCAAGATTATCAACTTAGAGATCAGAAGCCCAAAGGAACATCCAATCCAAGAAATGTCCTACTTAGAAGCTATAGCACATTTTCAATAATGACATCATAACCTTCTAAAACCCATGGAAAAAAATCATACCATAATTTATGAAAACCTCCATAAATAATAATCCTGGAAAGATGAAAGTACACTATTTTTTCTTCTCTCCTTTCAAAACCATGTTTTCCAACTTGGCTTAAGAGGTGAGTCACTCAGATGGGGTAAGAGAGAGGAAACCCCCTCACCTCTGAAAGCAGACCTTACAATAATGGCTTGCTTTTTCCACTATAATAGGAAACATTTTACATCAAGAAATAATACCAGCAATGTACTCTGTATTATAATATAGTCTCATTCCTTTCAAAATAAAGGCTGGGCTATTTACAATAGCAAATGAATTCTAGGGCAAGTTAGGGATAATTAGGCAGCCTCAAGGACAAAGCAGGGACTTCAGGAGAGTAAGGAAGGCTCCAGAGATAAGGAATACAAATTCCAAAGGGGACTAACCAAACACCCCAGGACTAAGGTCAATAAGGCATTCCAAATTGAAGACAATAAAGAAAAAAAAATAAGGGCTGAGACACAGAGACTTAGTTTTGGGCACAGAGAATTTAGGTAGTGAGTGAGACCACTGAGAACTAACCAATTACAAAGAGACTGGTGGAGCTTTAGAATAATTAGGGGAAAGAAGGTCTATATTCCCCCGAGGCCCAATTCCACTTCAGCTTCCTTGCCCCTCCCTGGCCTGGTTCCATGACCTGGGAGTCCCACTTTATTTCTGTTCCTTTTCTCTTCAATAAACTTTTTCTTTTCTAAACATATCTGCCTCTTCTCATTTGGTTGCCTGAGCATCTGCGAAGTTCCTGCTGCGGCTTCATGAGACAGCAGCCCGTGGTGGTCTAGTGGCTGGGGCTCAGCACTGCCTCTGCATCCTGGGATCCATTCCTGGCTGGGAGACCAGGCCTGAAAACCTACAATCCGGGCATCACTAAGATATGGAAACAAACTAAATGTCCAAAAACAGATGACTGGATCAAGTAGATGTGATATATATCCAGAAGGGAATATTACTCGGCTATCAAAAAAGATAAATACATGCCACTTGCAACAATATGGATGGAGCTGGAAGGGATTATGCTCAGTGAAAGAAGTCAGAAGGAAAAAGAAAAATATCAGATGATTTGATTTACAAGCGGTATATAGGGAAACCAAACAAGAGGTAGGGAAAGAAAAAAAAGGGAGAGAGACAAAACTAGCAGGCAAACTACAAATCAGAGACATACAGCATGGGAGGGGAGGGAGAAGAATCAAAACAGGGGAGGGAAGAGCACAAGAGACTATGGTGACAGTTCACGGGCGACTTGGTGGTGGGAATTATACTACACCTGAGAGGAGAAATCAAACATTGTACAAAAATGAACAATAATTTAAAATATATATATTTAAATAAACATATTTAATTAATATATATATAAAGTAAAAAATAAAATAAGGGTGGTCTCTACTTACTAAATTAATAATATGACCTGAAGTTTAAAAACACACCAAGAGAGTGGCTCTAAAACTGTGATGACATAGACGTCAGCTACAGAGCATTCCTCACAAGTGCTCTGGGCTGTGTCCCAAACATCACATGACTCGTCTTTGCTCCCCATCCATGCACCGTGGGCAATTGTAAGTACTACAAATACTATTCTTAACCTTTTTATTTAAAAAAGGTCATTTGCTTTTTTTTTTTTTTTTTTTTTTTTTTTTAGAGAGGGAGATACTATCTTTATTTTCATTTATTTATTTTTTTTTTTTGTGGGACCCTCGCCGGTGGCGGCCGGGAACCGAACCGGTGCTGCAGAGGCTGCGGGCAGCCTCGCACCCCTGCGTTCAACCGCTGCGCCACCAGGGGAGGCCCTCATTTGCTTTTTTAAAAACACAAATACTTCCATTTCTAATTAGGGCGAAAGTAACTGAAATCATGGTTTTATTGAGTTAGTTTCACTTTTTTCCTATTACATATTAAGATAAATAACACAAAATTAAAAAATCTGTGTAATAGTACATAATTGATAAAGTATTAATATTTCAGATATATAAAGGCACAATTCAACAACAAAAAATAACCCAATTATGGACAGCAGATCTGAAAAGACAATTCACCAAAGAGGAACTCCAAAAGGCCAAGGAAATATGAAGAATTATTCATCATCACTTCTGATAAGAGAGATACAGGTGAAAGCCATAATAAGATACCATCTCACACTCAGGAGAATAACATATTAAATAGACCTCCCAAAAAGCATAGAGAGAATTCAGAGAAAAAGGAGCCTCATGACACTGCTGGTGGCAATATGAGCTGATGAACCATTACAGGAAACACTCTGGGTTTACCTTAAAAAACAAAAAATGTAATATTGCACAACTTGGCAAGCCCATTCTTGGACAGAATATGAAACCATCAACAAAAAAACCCTGTGTTCCACAATGTTCATCGCAGCATTATTTATAATGCTAGGATATGGAAGCAGCCTAACTGTCTAATATGAATATCTGGATCAAAAAGATGTTATATCCACACCATGGAGTATCAGACAGCCATAGGAAAGGATGACATGCAGCTATTTTCAACAAAATGGAAGGAATCTAAGAAAATTATGTGCAGCAAAGTAAGTCAGAATGATAAAAAAAAAAAAAATACTGGACATTTACATAGCAGACAATTTGATAATTGGATTGCAAATTTCTCATGTTTAAGACCTAATTTTTAACCTTTGACCCTCCCCGCCCTCCCCCAACTCTGTCCTCAATGTTCTTTGTCTTCAGAAAGAAGCTCCTATGTCCAACAATGACATAGGAGCCAATCCTTCAGTAATCTCTACCCTCCCAACTCCGAGGCATCATCAATTCCTACTGGTTTTAACTTCATAATATCTTCAAATTCAACCCTCTCTTACTTTTACTATTATCAACCCCATCAAGTTAATCATTCATATTTGTTTGCTACAAGTGCCATAACAAAGTACCATAAACTGGGTGGCTTAAACAACAGAAATTCTCATCTCAGTTCTGGAGGCCAGAAGGTCAAAATCAAAGTGTCGGCAGGCTTCAATTCTTACGTGGGTTTTGAGGGAAGGGCCCATTCCAGGCAGATTTCCTTGGCTTCTGGATGACTGTCTTCTCCCTGAACTGCACTAGATCAGAAAGTAGAGTGCCTTTCTGCACATACTGGCAATTATTGCTTCTGATGTGTCCATCCTCCTTCCTCCATGCATGTTTGTCTCTGTTTCTAAATCTGTCCTTGTTAGAAACACACCAGTCATACTGGATTAGAAACTCCCTAATAAGTTGATTACCTCTACAAAGACCTATCTCAAATAAGGTCACATACTGAAGCACTCAGAATTAGGATTTCAGTATACTTTGTGTGGAAACCCTTAAGGCATCCACCACTCCATTCAGACTTCAGCAATAGCCTCACATCTCTATTTTGTTAGGTTTGCTCTCCATAGTCTGTTCTCCAACAGCATACAAAGTCACCAAAACAAAATATAAATTGCATCAAACCACCAGTATCTTTCTCTTCCACTCACCCAGAGTCCTTCCAGGGCCTGCAGAGCCTGGAACAATCCAGTCCTGGATATTTTCCTGGATTCTTTTATTCCTCCCTGATCCACATCTTCACACTTGTCTGTGTGCTATTCCTAGAGTTCTTCAAGCATAGTCTCAGCTCAGTGTTGTTGTAACTGTCTTCACTAGAAAATGCTCCTGTTAAGTATCTCTGCAAAGCATGCCTATTCAATCCATCCACAAGTGTACAAATGCCCTCTCCCCTAGTGAGGAACCCTGTCATCATTCCCTTTTCCCTGTCCTCCTGTAATTCTTAACAGCTATGACTACCTAAAATGATGCGTGTATGTGTTTTTCTCTCTTTCCTTAAGCCCCACAATACCAGCAACTTTGCCTCATCTGTTCTCTATCTGTTTTATTATAGCAGGTCATCAAGTGAAAGTGGCCCTTCCCACACAGAAATCCATCTTTCTAGGACACAGCCTTGAGAAAGTAAGGGACTGTTGAGACCATCTGGATGGTCTACACAACTGAGTCCCATTAAGACCACCAAACAAACTTGCACATCTCTGGCAACTGGGTGTGGAGATCTATTCCCTTTGAGGCCACCCAAGACAAACTTCAGAGGTAAGTTTCCCTGCTTGTTAAAGCTGCCACCTGCCAATCTAGAACGGTCAGCTTCTTTCTTCCATCTCTCTTTGCCTTCCATGAACAGTGATCAATTTGTGAAACCACACCTTGGTGGATGAGGAATAAGCAATCATCAAACCAACAATGAAGCAAGTCTGTAGATGAGGGGCACAGTTATACCAGCTCATCCATACCTAGTGTTCCGGTCAGGGACCCTGAAGGGCACAGACGCCACACCCAGACTGGGCAGTCTCAGAAAAAGTGGACAGACATATTATTTAAAAAGAACATGGGTTCCTTCAATAGCCCCATTCCAGAAGAGGCAAAGGGAGGAGGAGAGAGGGGGAAGAAGAAATGAAGGGAGAGGGGAACTTTGTGTGCCAAGTGATTTGGTCAGAGAAGATGGCAGGTGTACACAGGATCTCTGCGCAAAAGTTAGCAATAACAATCACAGGGACCATGTCTCTTCTCTCTGTCCAGTTTCTTTTTTTTGTTGTTGTTGTTGTTGTTGTTTTAAGATTTATTTATTTATGCATACAAGAACTGGAGTACAGGCCAGAGGTGGGGCGTGGGGGGGTGGGAGTGAGAGGATTCACCAGAGGCAGATTGGGGAACAGAACAGGCAGAAGGACCGAAGTACACTGCTGAGGGGAGCAGCGGGTGAGTGAGGAGAGGTCTGCTGTGCCATGTGGGTATCTCCCTGCCCGGGGATCGAACTCATGCTGCAGCGGCTGTGGACAGGTTAATAGGTTGCGTCTTGACCCCTTGCACCACCAGGGAGGCCCCATGTCCAGTTTCTTGAACAGCATATGTTGTTGTACCTTCAAAATTGTTTTTGTCATACTAGGACCCCTTGCACACCCACTGTGTGTGCTGGAAGGAGAGGCAAACAATTTGAGCAGAGATGCCACAATGTACTTTTCTTTCTGGGCTCTGGCTTCCCAGAAATGCTGAATGGGAGAACTGCATATTATCTGTGGACCACCGCGTATCTAATGACGGGATTTTTTCTTTTGTCAAGGTTACACATTAATGTAATTTTGGTAGGTCTGCAGTCTCAAGTCAAAAGAAATCCTGGGATTGGATTCCTGATGAAATTCTTACTTTGAATTCAAATTTAGTTCCCAATTCTGATATACTTCAATTTGCCTTATCAGGAAAGTAGAAATATCAAGGAAGTAGAAAGCTAGCGTGCAAAAGCTGGCTCAGAGTCCCTGCGGAAGGGCATTCCATCACTGTCTAAGTGTGACAGCAAAAGAACAACTCTGTGAGGGTCACTCATGTCCACCACCCACACCCACCAGAAGTCTGAAACTCAGAATTCTGAAACCCTCTCAAAAAGTGAGGCTCTAGATTATAAAGACCAAAACCATCCTGACTGAAAATGAGAAAATTCAATTATTGAGCTCATGTCATAGTTCAATTTCTTACAGGCCACATAAATAAGTGTGTGTTTTGGGAACTACATACAGTATTGACTTGCTATGGAGGAGATGTTTACGTTTACTGCTGCTCATCGAGAAATGCCTAGGCCTCGCACTCTATCATACCCATCAGTCAATGATCCTTTGTTAGAGCATTTCAGAGCATTATATATTGATTCAAATTAATGAATTTTATGTCAAAGACCAGTTAGCATATTTTACCACAGACAATAAGTTTATGGCTATAATTACTGACTTGAGCTCCAAAAACACAGCACAATTATATTGCAGCACATATGTCAACCCACTTAAGTCACTTCAATTTAGAAAAAAATCTAATGATATCACATGCCACATGGTTTTAATGAGAAAAATTACAAGATACCTAAATTAAGAGAACCAATTTTCCACAGGGAAATCTGGGGGGAAAATTTAAAGGTAAACCAATTTTCTGAAGGCAAAATATAGTTTTCAACATAGTGCTGTGTTGTACCCAAAGCAAATTCTTGCCAGCAAGTAATATGGCTCTGATAATTAGACTTGATTGGGGTTTAAATTAAGCAGGAGGACACAGTAGGCTCCACAGGGCTGTCTTGATTTGTTTCATCTGCTCCAGCAGACGTGGGGAGAATGGCCAGGGACCCAGGAAGGGGGAAGAAGCCTGATTTTGCAGACTGGAGAGAGCTGATGTTTAACTGACCTGTGTTCATCTTGCCTTGCTTCTCACAGAGATTCGTATGGATGTGAAACTGATGAAGGGTCGACATGTGCAGCTCAGTCACATCTACAGCACTGGACACTTGAAGCAGCATGACTTGCCCACCTCACAGTGACAACCACAAGCAGAATCACTACCAAGTTGGCAGTGAGATACACACATACAAAATCATCTTGTCCCTGGGTCTCATGAATAAGGTTCTGGATGCTTGGAAGACACGAACTTAAGGAGGCACAAATGAAATCACCCTCGTGTTTAGGTCACATTGTTGTAATTCCATTATCCACTCTTTATCCCAAACCTATTTTTGACTGGAGACAAAAAAATGTTTGGCTTCTCCACAGTGGTTCCTGTCAGTCCTCGCCTTCAGGGGAACACACAGCACATGCAGGAGGCAGTCTCACACAGCGGGAAAGGTCCACAAGACCCACCAATGTTTGCATCTGTACACTGGGGACAAGCAGCTCCCACAGGGTTGTGAGATAAGAGAGTGGACAGTCCATGGTCAGCACATGCCTGTGAGGAGTAAATGCTAAATCAGCAACTATAGAGATTGTTCTCGGTCACTGCTTGTTTACTGTGCTTCCAACATTGTGGCCCAATGTACTTCTAAATTCCACATGCCTCACTCTGTGAGGATATTGAGTGTTTCCTACACTTGTGAATGAACACAGCCTAGACCCACCTGGGGGTTCCAGGCTTTATGGGCATCACCGATGGCTCAGATGCCCAAATAGTGAAATCATGTGGCAAAAGCATACAATTATATCCTCTAACAACAGTTAGAAGGCAAAGCCTGGGTTAACTGCTCAGAAATAACTGAGCCATGACGACAAACTAGAAGCAGATAACTCATCACCTTGAGAGCACCAGACTCAGACACCCTTCCTGTCAGCCCGTCGGTCATGTCTTCTGACCGCATTAAAAAAAGCACCATCCTCTGCAGTGACACGGTGACTTTCCCAGGCTGGCAGCACACTTCCACTCAGATTGTCCCAGACGCCCAGGGGAATGCAAAGTAGGAAGGAAACATGTGAAACAATCAATGAACAAAGTGTGTTATTTTTTTAAGTCAGAGGATGGGAAATGGTGGGAGGGAAGTGCTGAGGCATGGGGAATAGAATGAGGACAGATGACAGAAAGATAGAAGCAGAGGAAGCGTTTGGGAAGAAAAACAAGAAAGGCTGCTGACGAAAAAATACTCCAGCAAAAAAAGGAAAAGGTGTTCTTTGCCAAGAAAAATGTGCTAATCTTATGCAGCTAAAACAGATATTTAAAGAAACATTTTAAGACTTTGTCTTTAACTCCTTCGTACTAAATCCTGAGGGAACAGATAACCCTAGAGCACTCCTCAAGGAATAGGGTATTCCACAAACTCAGCTAAGAGCAACACAACTCTAAATGTGCACCTCCCTCTTGTGCAAAAATAAAAAACCAGGATAGCAGATTTCAGTACCTTCACCAAATCTCAAAGCCCTTTGAAGAGTGAATATTCTTGTGAATATATGAGTGTTTAAATACTTAACAGTTGTCTGCAGCCCTTACCTTGTGCTAGACTCTGTTATGCATTACATGTATTAACCATTTTCATCTTCATACCAGCTCTGTGAAATAGGTCACACATTTCACAGATGAAAAAGTTGAAGAAATGCTGTTTTAAAATGTGCCTGAGATCACAGTGTTGGTAAGATGTGGAACTGAGGTTCAAATTCAGGCAGATTGGCCACAGAGTCTGTGGTCATTACTGATTAATAAGACCTACTGAACCACTTATCCAAGGTAGCAATGATTTATCAGTAAGGCTTTTTAAGTTCAGTGACCTTAAGTATGCTGAGATGTCTCATAAAAGACATGAAAATGCATACTGAAGCCAAAAACTTATTGCTTTATTAAGAATTCTAAGAGATTCATAAACAGTGTGACCTACCATCTCAGTCACAGCCTGGTTTCCAGGAGAAAGAGCCTTTACAAAGCACACTACTCCTCCTGACAGAGCTGCTGTCACTCAGACCTCAAGACTGACATGCTCACAGTCCGTGCCTTCCCCATTAGATATTCTTTTCCTTGTATTTAAATCACGGAGTGATATTGCACAATTCTTCACCTGATTTTCTCAAACCACTGCTTACCTATAATGCATTTTTGGGTTGTCATTGCTTTCCAATTATCTTTGAAAGTGATTAAAAACTGATCATTAGATAAAGATGTGCCTTGGAAAACATAGTCTAAAGATACCATGAATAAAAGAGTGAGCCAAGAGAAAGTTCTCTGATTAGGTCCTATTGTTGGTGGAGAAGGAGGATTTATACAGAAAGAACCAAGTTTAAGGAAATGGGGAGATAAGTAGACAAGGAAGGACAAGGAGGCTGGAGTTGGAGAGAGATCTAACAGCTAGGAAGACACTGTCCTGTATCTTAAATAAAGCTACACCAATATTAGTTTCAGTATTATGGTGCTTAAATGAAGCACAGTTTTAGAACTAACAAAAACAGAATGGCAATCACCAACATGGAGGGAAGAATAAGAAATTTTACTGTATGTCTAACAGAGATCAAAGAGGAAAGGGATAGAGACAATAAGAGGCATATGTAATGCACATATACAAAATGCACAGCAATAAGAATTGTCACAAATTTCTATGCTTATACAGTATACTCATTCTTGTCAATGCCGTAAGAGAAGGACCGAACAAGAAAATAATTGGGAAGCTAGTCTATTTGTAGCTGACAGAATACCTCTGCTAAAATATGAGGTTCTGGGCCTCCCTGGTGGCGCAGCGGTTGAGCGCTGGGTTGCGAAGCTGCCCGCGGCCTCTGCGGCGCCGGTTTGATCCCCGGCTGCTCCCCGGCCACCAGAGGAGGGTCCCACATGGCGCGCAGACCTCTCCTGCCGACCGCTGCTCCCCTCAGCAGTGTACTTCGGTCCTTCTGCCTGCTCTGCTCCCCGCTCTGGCTCGGGTGAATTCTCTCACCCTCCCGCGCTTCTGACTGTACCCAGTGCTTGTATAAACAAAACAAACAAACAAACAAATAAATAAATAAATAAAAATGCCTCTATTAAAATAAAAAATAAAATAAAATAAAATATGAGGTTCTATGTTCATTTTTGAATGCCTAAAAGGGTTTGAGGTTTTAGATAGAAAATCAATATACAAAAATAAGCATTATTTGACAGTAGCAATAATAATTAGACAATATGAAAGGGAAGAAAAAGATAGCAATGAAAGCCTTTGGGCACCTAGGAATAAATAAATCTTTAGGAAGAACAATTGACCAGCAGTACATGAAAAGGTGCTCAACATCTCTGTCATCACGGAAATGCATATCAAAATCATAGTGAGACATCACCACACAGGTGTCAGAAGAGCTGTTATCAAAAAGACAAGAAGAGTTGGTGAGAACAGAAAGAAAAGGGGATTCTCAGGTAATGTTGGTGGGGGTGGAAACTGGAGCCGCCACTCATGGAAAACAGTATGGCAAGTTCTTAACATGAATTTGAACAGAACTCTCATGATCTGGCAATTTCACTTCTGAGTCTATATCCAAAGAAAATGAAAACACTATGTCACCGAGATCTCAGCACTTCCATGTTCTCGGTAGCATTACACAATTGCCAAGATACGGAAACAACCTAAGTGTCCATAGTCAGATGAATAGATAAAGAAAATGAGGTACGTATAATAAAATATTATTCAGTCATAAAAAGAAGGAAATCCTGTCATTTGTGTGGAAACTAAAAAAAACCCATACTTATAGATAAAAAAAGAACAGATTGGTGGTGTGCAGAGGTTGGGAGTGAGGAGAATGGGTGAAGGTGGTCAAGAGGTAAAAATTTACAGTTGTAAGTTTAACAAGTTCTGTGGGTGTAAGACACAGCATGGTGACTGAAGCTAACAATACTGTATTGTAAATGTGTTGCTAAGAGATCAGCATAGTTCTCAACACAATAAAAAATGTGTGTATAACCATGTGAGGAGTGTGTAACTTACTGTGGTGACCATTTTGCTATATATATGATACATAAAGAATGAAGAAGATGGATATAGGGACATTAATAGAACAGTTTTACAGGAACAAATGAATACTAGCATACCAGAACTAGTGAATACACATATGCCATGCATAAATGGGAAAATTCAAATACCCCCAAATTAATTCAAAGAGTATTAGAATTCTAATTTCAAGGAGATTTGTTAAATAATTTTCAAAATCCACTCAGAAATATAAAAAGGCAACTATATGCCCAAATAAGTCCTGAAGAAAAGAGACAAAAATCGGGGACTTTCTTACAAAAGTCAAGGTATACTATAAAATTGCAGTAATGTAACCATGTCATGTTGACTAAAGATTAAACAGATTGGAACTACAGAACTCCAAAACAGACCCTTACACAGATGGGAATGTAGTAAAAAGAAGAGATAAAATAACAAACATGAAAATACACTAATTTAGTAAATGAAAATTCACTTTCCACCTGGAAAAATAAATTTAATCCATATCACACACCATACCCCAAAATTCAGATGTATGAAAAAATGTCAAAACACAACATTAAGAATTTTAGAAGAAAAAATGAAGTGTGGGATATTTTATCACTTATGAATAGGGACATCTTGCCTAACTGCTATGAAAAGCAAAACAAAAATTACAAAAATACACAGAGATATGACCCAACAAATTAGAGAAGTTGGAACCCAAACTGCCACTAAAGATATTAAAGGATACAAAATATAATTTATATAAATGTATGCTAAATCAAGGCCTCCCTGGTGGTGCAAGGGGTTAAGACGAAACCTGTGAAGCTATCCGCAGCCACTGCAGCACGAGTTCTATACCCGGCCCGGGAGATACCCACATGGCACAGCAAACCTCTCCTGTATCACCCACTGCTCCCCTCAGCAGTGTATTTCAGTCAGTCTGTCTGTTCTGTTCCCTGCTCTGTCTCTGGTGAATCCTTTTACCCCCCCCTCACACACACATACACCCTTCTGGCCTGTACCCCAGTTCTTGCATGCATAAAATAAATAAATCTTAAAAAAATAAATTTAATTGTATGCTAAATTAATTATAATTCTACAAAAATAATCACTTTACACACATTATAATAGCAAAAATCAAAAACGTCTCAAAACACCAGGTTCTGACAAATATTAAAGAAAATAGCAACCCACCAGTAGAAATGTACTTTGGTTCAAACATTTTGACAAACTTTAACAATATCTATTAAAGGTGAACACATGTATACCACAGAAACCAGCAATTCTGCTTCTTTGCACATATCCTATAATAAGCCTTACTTATGAGCAACAAGAAATCCATACAGGGATGTCCACTGAAGCATTCTTAGAATAGTAAAAAATCAGAAACAACTGAAATATTTGCTGCCAGGGGAAAGGATAAAGGAAATTGTGATATGTTCATAAGACAAAATACTAGTCATGATTTTAAATGAAGAAGCTAGATCTATATAATTGAATACAGGTATAACTTTAAAAAAATTCTGAGTAAAAAAAGCTGCAAAACATATGAGAGATTATAAACACAGGCCCAAAATATACACACCAAACTTACAAGTTTTTGCTTCTGGGAGGCAGGGTGGATAACTGCACAAGGGAGTTTTCAGTAACATAATATTTCTTTTATGGATTAAGCCTTTCCCCTCACCCCCTCGTTTAAACATTCAATGACTCACTGAAAATACTATCTGAAGATAAGTGACAAAATGCAGACATTTCTGAATTCTATTTGTTATACATAGCGGTGTTATTCTGTATGTTTTTTAGTATTTTATAGACTTTTCAGATTTTAAAGAATTTAAACATTTTTTAAAAGACTAAACCATAGGACATGTAACTATAATTCCAGTCTAGGTCAATATATATAAAGAAGGACATTCCAGTTTCATATAGAGTGTAATCAAAAGATCTTCCTACAGTAATAAGGGCATAGGGCTGTCTTTGTACAAGTGCACAGTATTTGATTCAAAATCAGATAAGAAGAAAATCAGATTTAAAATCAGGAAGGCAATCAGTCAGTAGGTGTCTTCCTGATAAAGACAACACACAGGAATATCTAATCTTTTCCTCCAGACAGATTGACATTGACGGGCACATGTGAGAGTAATTAATAACTCTTCAAAACTGAGATCAATATCTTCCCTTTTGTTCAAGTGGAAATAGTAAAATAATATAGCTTAAGTCTTCCAGAAACTACTGTACAAAAGGATGTATCCATTTAAATTCTAGGTAAGGCCAAACAAATCTTTGCTCTCTCTTCCATCCTGGGCATACCTCCCTGCCATCAGGCCTCAGTCCTAGACTGAAGGTGTAGCTCACACCACAGTGATCTGTACCTCATTCCTTTGGGTTCCTCACATCCCCTGCATTATCAGCCTCAGTGGGGACACAGAGTAAGCTCATATTAACCTGGTGCTGACAACGTCCCACCTCAAATACACATACTATGCCTTCCTTCTCTATTTCTGCCCCAGGCCTTCTCCAAACGCTAGGAGTGGGCCTGACTTGAAGTGAGAAGGCCTGAATTCTTCTGGGGCAATTGTGAACTAATAGGGACAGTGATGGATAAATGTCCCAGGTAGCTGTAGGAACCTTCAAATGGGTAACTCTGGAGGGTTTTTTTCCACATGTGTCTCTAAAAGTGCTGGTGAAGTGACCTTCCCAGTGCCCATGACAGCAACCCTATATTAATGGCTTTCTTTTCATATTACTCCTTATTTGCCCTCAGATCCTTGTCTTCCATTCTGCTTTCAGGAGAAGGCAAATTAAAAGAACACCATCCAGGCCAGCTCTGAATGCATCTTTTCTAATTCATGGGCTCTACCCTTTTTTAAGTATTTAAATGCCAAAAAAAATACATGTACTGCAGACACAAAAATAAACAGGATAAGATTTCTGTCATCAAGGAACTCACCATTTTATAGGGAGAAGTCTCTCTCTTTGTACCCCCTGCCCCACACACATATATACTTTTCTCTCTCTAAATGTGACAGGAATGAACATCAAGGCCTGTACGAGACAACATCACATGAAGTGGGGATGATTGTTGTGCCTGTGGAGATTCACCATCTGTCCTGTCCCTGTTCCAACTCTTGAAGGGAGTGTCTAAAATGGCCCCCAGTGATCCTGGTCTCCTGGTATTGACTCTCTTATGTAACCTCCTCCCCTTAAGTGAGGACCCTCATGATACACTTCTAAAGACTAGAATACAACAATGGTGATGAGATGTCACTTCTGAGATCAGGTTACAGAAAATATGACTTTTGTCTCCCTTGCCTCTCTCACTCTCTCACTTGCTCACCCCAGTGGAAGTTAACTGGCATCTTGTGGGCTGCCCTACTGGGAGGCCAATGTAACCAAAACAAAAGAGGAACTTCAGACAACATCCAACAAAAAAAGGGAGGCCCTCATCCTGACGACATGCAAGGACATGAATCCCACCAACCACCAATTGAGTGGCCATGGAAGCAATTCCTCCCCGTCCAGAGGTGACTGCCTTGGGTATAGACCATGTGCCAGTGCTGCCCCACAGAAACTGTGATGTAGTAAATGTTTGTGGTTTGAAGCAGTTACATTTGGGGTTAGTATATGGATGCATATACTAACCATGATTGAAAGTCACCACCAATATGGATATAATCTAGACAGAGCATGTCTGATGTGTAATTCTTGTTCTTTCATGTACTCATTCAATAAGTATTTACTATGTTCTAGACAATATGGACACAAAAGCTTAAATTTAAAGAGTCACTATTCCTGCCGTCTTGGAAAAGGCAAGCTTGTAAACCTACTGCATAGCAAACCTATTTATGCAACTTCACTTATTTTAATCTATGACTTGTGATAAATGTTTAATTTCTGCTGATTCTATAGTTCATTAAATATATAATTAAATGTCTTTGCCATATTAATGCACTTTGTATTGAATGCAAGATGAAAGTTTGTTCCATCTGCTCAAAACAGGGGCTATATATTTAGAAAAGAATTCAAGTTTTCTACACAAAAATTCTTACAGGAATTAGGCCTTTTCCTTCCATTCATTCAAAAAACTATTCCCACAGGCAGAAAATTCATGAAGCAGTAAACTGGAAAGCTTTAGGTCCAAAGATTCTGTAATATTTTCCAAATCAACTACTTGAAGTCTATATTCTCCTCTTACCCTGTGCTGGGACTCAGTGCAAACCCAAGATAAATATCTATGCATTATTGAACAACATTACTTACATGAAACTGCCATCTTTTGTGACAAAACTTTTCCCATTCATATAATACTAACTGGAAAGAACAAACTGATAAAAACTCAAACACTCATTTATTCATAAAATGCTTCATTAGTCCTATTTAATTTTTAAAAATACCATCACCCTTCCCACAGCCCCACAAACAGCTCTGGGAATACTTAAATGAGAAATGACCATTTGGAATAAATAAAAAAGAAAGATAAGGAGAAATGATTTTTCAGTGAAGAATTTAAATACACACAGATACACTCAGACTATCAAATCCATATTATAGAATAATTAAACTTTTATCAAGTACACCTTTTAGAAAGTTAACTAAATTACCACCCTAGATATACAGCCTTTTGAACTTGCCCTGTGACTTTCCCATTCATACACTTCTCTGTAACCAATCTGGCTTAAGCAAATGTTAACTTGGGTTAGAAGTAAAATCCTGACTCTCCAACTTTAGGGCACAAACCCAGTGTGCAAACCAGAACAGAGAGGCAGGATGGGAAGGGGGTGGCAATCACAAAAGAACTGAAGATTTATTTATTTTTTTTTTTTTTTCTTTGTGAATGACTAAAGATTTCAGGATTATGTTTATTTTTTTTTTTTTTTTAAATATTAAATTTTATTTTTATATTCCCCCATACAATTGCAAACGCCCCATTCTGACCCCAATCCTTCCCCTCCCGCCCCCCACCCCCAAAAAGTGTCTCTGGTTCATAGTTTTTTGTTGATTTTGATTTTCACTTTCTTATATTCATTTTCCTGGTCCCTTGTTTAAGTTTTCTAGATTCCTGCTATGAGTGAGACCATCCGGTATTTTTCTTTTTCTTTTTGGCTTATTTCGCTGAGCATGATCCCTTCCAGTGCCATCCATGTTGCTGCAAATTGCATGTGTTTATCTTTTTTGAATGCTGAGTAATATTCCATGGTATATATGTACCACATCTTCTTGATCCAGTCATCTATTTTTGGGCATTTGGGTTGTTTCCAAAGCTTAGCTATTGTAAACAGTGCTGCTATAAACATAGGAGTGCAGGTGCTCTTTGGAATTGATGTTTCTGTGTCCTTTGGGTAAATACCTAGGAGTGGAATTGCTGGATCATATGGAAGCTCTATGTTTAGTAGGTCCAGAAATCTCCACACAGCTCTCCATAGTGGTTGGACCAGTTTGCACTCCCACCAACAGTGCACAACAGTTCCTTTTTCTCCACATCCTCGCCAACATTTGTTGTTGCTAGTTTTTTAATATGTGCCATTCTCACTGGTGTGAGATGGTATCTCATGGTAGTTTTGATTTGCATTTCCCTGATTACAAGTGATGTTGAACATTTTTTCATATGTCTGTTGGCCATTTGCATTTCCTCTTCAGAGAAGTTTCTTTTTAGCTCTTCTGCCCATTTTTTGACTGGATTATATTCTTTGTTGTTGCTGAGTCTCATCAGCTCTTTGCAGATTTTTGTGATCAGTCCTTTATCATTAGTGTTGGGTGCAAAAATGTTCTCCCAGTTGGTGGGGTTTCTCTTTGTTTTTGTTATTGTCTCTTTTGCTGTGCAGAAGCTCTTTAATTTGATGTAGTCCCAGCTGTTGATCTTTCTCTTCACTATCACTGCTTTGGGTGATGTGTCTGTAAAGATGTCTTTGATGTGCAAATCCCGTAGTGTTTCGCCTATATTTCCTTCTATGTATTTTATGGTTTCAGGTCTTATGTCTAGTTCTTTAATCCATTTTGAGTTGATTTTTGTGTATGGTGTGAGGTAGTGGTCAAGCTTCATTCTTTTGCATGTAGCGACCCAGTTTTCCCAGCACCATTTATTGAACAAACTTTCTTTGCTCCAATGCATAGTCTTTGCTCCTTTGTCAAAGATTAGTTGACCATAAATCTGTGGGTTTATTTCTGGACTTTCTATTCGATTCCATTGGTCTGTATGTCTGTTCTTGTTCCAATACCATGCAGTTTTGATGATTATGGCTTTGTAGTATAGTTTGAAGTCTGGGAGTGTGATGCCTCCATTTCCTTCTTTTTTTTTCAGTAGAGCTTTGGCTATTCGGGGTTTTTGGTGATTCCATATGAATTTCATCAATAATTGTTCTATTTCTTTGAAGAATGCCATTGAGATTTTGATTGGAATAGCATTGAATCTGTATATTGCTTTTGGTAGGATGGCCATTTTAATAATGTTTATTCTTCCAATCCATGAGCAGGGGATGTCTTTCCATTTCTTTGTGTCTTCTTCTATTTCTTTTAACAGTGTTTTATAGTTTTCTTTGTATAGGTCCTTTACCTCTTTTGTTAGATTTATTCCCAAATATTTGATTTTTTTTGTTTCGATAATAAAAGGGGTGGTTTTTTTGATTTCTTCTTCTTCAGATTTATTGTTTGTGTATAGGAAGGCTACTGACTTTTGCGTGTTGATTTTGTATCCTGCCACTTTACTGAATTGATTGATGAGTTGAATTAGTTTTTCTGTGGAGTTTTTGGGGTTCTCTATGTATATTATCATATCATCTGCAAATAGTGATAGTTTGACTTCTTCTTTTCCTATTTGGATTCCTTGGATGTCTTTCTCTTGTCTTATTGCTCTGGCTAGGACTTCCAGTATTATATTGAAAAGCAGTGGTGAGAGTGGACATCCTTGTCTTGTTCCAGATCTTAATGGAATTGCTTTCAGCTTTTCACCATTGAGAATGATACTGGCTGTTGGCTTGTCATAGATGGCCTTTATGATGTTGAGGTATGTTCCTTGTATCCCAAGAATTTCAAGGGCTTTTATCATGAATGGGTGTTGCACTTTGTCGAAAGCTTTCTCAGCATCTATTGATATTATCATATGGTTTTTATATTTCTTTTTGTTGATGTGTTGGATAACGTTGATTGATTTTCGGATGTTAAACCATCCTTGTGCCCCTGGAATGAATCCAACTTGGTCGTGGTGAATTATCTTATGGATACATTGTTGGATTCTGATAGCTAAAATTTTATTGAGGATTTTTGCATCAGTGTTCATTAGGGAGATTGGCCTATAGTTTTCCTTTTTTGTGTTGTCCTTATTCGGTTTTGGTATTAGTGTAATATTGGCTTCATAGAACGTGTTTGGTATTGTCCCTTCCTTCTCAATTTTTGGAAGAGTTTGTGAAGGATAGGCACTAATTCGTCTCTGAATGTTTGGTAGAATTCATTTGTAAATCCATCAGGTCCTGGGCTTTTGTTTTTGGGAGGTTTTTAATTACCATTTCAATTTCGCTCCTTGTAATTGGTCTGTTTAGGTGTTCTATTTCTTCTTTATCTAGCTTTGGGTGATTGTAGAGTTGTAGGAATTTGTCCATCTCCTCTAGATTGTTGAACTTGTTTCCATATAACTGTTCATAGTAGTTACTGATTATTCTTTTGATTTCTGCTGTGTCCGTTGTGATTTCTCCTCTTTCATTTATGATTCTGTGTATTTGTGCTTTCTCCCTTTTTTCCTTTGTGAGCCTGGCTAGGGGTTTGTCTATTTTATTTATTTTTTCAAAGAACCAGCTCTTGGTTTCATTGATCTTTTGGATTGTTTTTTTAGTTTCAATTTCATTTATTTCTGCTTTGGTTTTTATTATTTCTTTTCTTCTACTGGTTCTGGGGTTTTTTTGTTGTTCTTTTTCTAGATCTTTGAGCTTCGAGATTAGGTTGTTTCTTTGAGTTCTTTCTTGTTTTTTGATGTGAGCTTCTATTGCTATATATTTTCCTCTTATTACTGCTTTTGCTGCATCCCATACATTTAGGATATTGGTGTCCTCCTTGTCATTCAATTCAAAGAATTTTTTAATTTCTTCTTTGATCTCCTCGTTAGTCCAGTGGTCTTCCAGTAGTGTGGCTTTTAATCTCCATGAGGTAGGATAGTTCCTTGCCTTCTTTTTATGATTTATTTCTAGTTTGATGCCTTCGTGGTCAGAAAAGATGGTTGGTATGATTTCAATCTTGGTGTATCTGTTGATGTTTGTCTTATGCCCCAGTATGTGATCGATCCTGGAGAATGATCCATGTGCGCTTGAGAAAAATGTGTACTCCGTTTTTTTTGGGTTTAGTGTTCTATAGATGTCTGTTAAGCCCAAATGCTCTAGGTCCTTATTTAGAGCTTTAGTTTCTTTACTTATTTTTTGTCTTGTTGATCTATCCATTGTTGATAGTGGTGTGTTGAAGTCTCCCACTACATATGTGTTTTCTCTGATGTCTGTTTTCAGAGAGGACAACAGTTGTCTGATATATTTTGGTGCTCTTTCGTTTGGTGAGTATATGTTAATGAGTGTTATTTCTTCTTGAAGTATTGTCCCCTTAATCATAATGTAGTGACCATTGGGGTCTCTTTTTATTTTTTTGAGTTTGAAGTCTGTTTTATCTGATATAAGTATAGCTGTTCCTGCTTTCTTTTTTGGCCCATTTGCTTGCAGGATTGTTTTCCATCCTTTGACTTTGAGCCTATTTTTATCTTTTGTAGCTAAATGTGTTTCCTGGAGACAGCAAAAGGTTGGGTTTTGTTTCTTAATCCAGGCTGCAACTCTGTGTCTTTTTATTGAAGAGTTTAGTCCATTTACATTTAGAGTTAATATTGATATGTTAGCATCTGTATTTGCCATTATGTTTGTCTTTCCTTTGATTTTATTTATTTATTCTTTTAATAACTTTTTTTTTTTTTTGGTCTTCTTTCGTTGTTATTCGTCCCTCTGAGGTTCTGGCTTTAGGATTCCTTGTAGTATTTTTTGGAGTGGGGGTTTAGTCGCAATGAAATTCCGGAGTTTCTCTTTGTCTGGGAAGGTCCATATTCTTTCTTCATGGAGGAAAGAGAGCTTTGCGGGATAGAGTATTCTTGGTTGGCATCTGTTTTCTTGGAGTCTGTTGACTATGTCCCTCCACTCTCTCCTTGCCCGTAGTGTTTCTTCAGAGAAGTCTGATGTCAGCCTGATTGGTTTTCCTTTGAATGTTATCTGTTTCTTCCCTCTTGTCAGCTTCATTATTTTTTCCTTGTCCTGGATTCTTGGGAGCTTTACTATTATGTGTCTTGCTGTGTTTTTCCTTTCGTCGTGGAAGTTTGGTGTTCTTCTTGCTTCTTGTATATCAATTTTCAGCTCCTTCTTCTCATTTGGGAAGTTCTCTTCAATTATATCCATGAATATTTTCTCTGTTCCTACATCTCTCTCCTCTCCTTCTGGAATTCCTATAACTCTTATATTTCCTTTCCTCATGGAGTCAGATAGTTCCCGAAGTCTTTCTTCATTCTTTTTCCTTCGTACTTCTCTTTCCTTTTCTGTTTTGGTTCTTTTTATTTCTGTGTCTTCAAGATTACTTATTCGTTCTTCCATTTCATCTATTCTGCTTTCATTGCTTTTCCCAGAGTTCTTTAGTTCCTCCATTAATTCTTTGATCTCCTGCATTTCTCTTACTTCCCTCTTTAGGGACTCAATTTCCTTCTTCTGATCTATCACTTTTTTAATCATGGCAATTTTAAATTCTCTTTCTGGAAGGCTCAGAAGTTCTTCCAAGTTGCTGTCGTTGCAATCTGGGGAGTGGTTTTCTTTTTGTGGTGTGCTTCTTTCCTGAGGAGTTTTTAGGTTGCGTGTGGTTCTTCTACTCCCTACTGTCTGTTTTCTAATATGTCGTATGCGTTGGGACACTGTGTTGCTCGGACTGACTGACATCTTGGGTGAACTTCTCCGCTCCCCTCTGGCTCTTCCAGGAGCCATCTCTGTCTTCTGGGGGAGCTTTCTGCTGGATTTAGGCAGTTTTTACTGAAGAAATGTCCCTGTTCTCAAATGGCGAAGCGGGATGTAGTCCCTGCGCCTCCGGTTTCAGGCACACTCTTCTGCGCACCCGGTCTGCCCCGGACGTGGGTGCCTGCTCCCTCTGTGGGCTCAGACTGCTGGTCGGAAGGGGCCTGGCGTGGAATAACTTCCCGGCTGGCCACTGGGTCCTCCAGAAACCTGCCCTTTTCAAGCAGTCTTAAGAAATGTCCTGTTTTATAGGGTGTTAGTGACTTTTTTTTTTCCTGGTCGCTAGGTGGCGCCAGAGATCTCTCTTATTGTCCTTGGGGGGCTGTTTTTCGCCTCCCCCCCACCCCGTGGGACAGAGAACAGAGCAGGAATGGTAGGGTACACCTCAACAGCTTTGGGGTGCTGTGTCTGCCTTGTGCCCCACCGTCGTGGAGAAACCACGCCCCGAATTTTCGTGCCCCGGGTCTCAGTTCAAAGCCCTCAGTTCCAGGACGCGGGCTGTAGCCCAGTTCAGTGGCGCGGGAATGGCGCCTTTTGCACCGCTCCCGTGCCTGGGCGCCTGGTTCCTGCTCACTCAGGGAGGGACCTTCACCTCAGTGAGGACCTCCGCGCGTCTCCCCGCAAGCCTAGGTCGTCTCCCCGCAAGCCTAGGTCGCAGGCGCGGGGACCTGGGCAGCCGCGATCCCGGTCTGCACTTGCTTTTCAAGCGCGCCGAGCGCGCCGCGTTTCCGCGCAGGCTTACCGGCAGCCCGGGCTGTGTGCGCGTCTCCCGGGGTCTTTGTTCTTCTCTAATGGCGCCCGGAGCCGTTCGCTCACCGCCGAGGTGGATCCTGCAGGGTTCGCCTCAGCTCCCGTTCACGGGGTGTGGTGGCTGCAATAGTTCCTTTCCACTCACAGTCCCGCTTGCTGCGTCGTTTGTTCTTGTGGGTCGTTTTTCAGAACTGAAGATTTATTAACCACCCTCTCCTGGATTCACTGTGGGCTTCAGCCAGGTGACGGTAAGGCAGGGGTATGTCATCCCAGTTTGCTCTCCCATTTCAGCTGAGATGAGACTACACTCGTCATCCTCATATTTCTTGCATACCCCTTTCCTTAGTCATCAAAAGAACTGCCGTGGGAATTCTATTTAATAGGAAACACAAGCTACACTTTATCAGGATGTTCATTAAAGAATACTAATATATACACACACACATATATATAACTAATATACGCACATACACATACAACAATTGTAAACTCATTAAACACAAATCAAGATTTATAAATTTGCACTGCAATGATATGATCTAGAAGATTTACCTGTGTTTCTCATTTTGGATAAAAATGGATTTCTCACTTTGGCAAAGTGAAACTTCTTTTGACCCAACCAACCCCCTCCCAAAACACTTTAGAGCAAGAAAGGACCAGACCTCGTTAAAGGGGAAGGTATCAATTGTGAAGTCAATGAAATACAGGTTTGTATCCACATCCATAAGCCTTATGATGTCCTGGCAATTTGTTGAGTAGCTCTGAGCTTCAGTTTTCTCTTCTAAAACTGGAGGATAATAATGCCTAACTAGGTCACTTGAGGGTTAGAGTAGCAAACATGAAGTGCCTAGCGTAGTAGCTACTACTTAGTAGGCATCCATTACAATATAGAAAGTTAATACTACGTATTTTTAAAATATTTCACTGCCCTGAGCCCAATACTATAACTTGTCATAGAAAATAAGTATTTATTAAAAATAACAGACATGTAGCCACTGTCAGATAGCCTCACTAGGCTATGCAATAAGAAGATCAGACTAGAGGATCTCCCAGGACTTCTCCAGTTCTAAAATAAATAATGCAAACAAGCCTGCAAACAGTCAAAAGGAAGGATACAGACAGAAGCTGTGCTTAGTAAGAACTATTCCACAACTCATTAAAGCTCACCTTCAGAAGGAATTCTGCACCAAGATAATGTTGATACAAAGAGACTCCATAGAGGGGGGCACAAATACTGTAATAACCCAGTGATATGTGGCGCTAATAAAAACAAAAAAGCATTTAGATATGTTGCACAGGTTTTTAAAACATTAAGAAGAGGGTGACTCTAAAGAGTCATTTCCGAAGAAATGAAAGAGACAGCAAGCTAGAACAGTAGCTCAGACAAATTAAACTGTCCTTTAAAAGAGCAACGGCCGGCACAAAAAATGATGCACCCGAGGCTTCCCATTGCATCCTCCTGGATCTTGCCATGTGTGTTAAATTTTGGCTCTTGCCATGTGTGTTAAATTTTGCATAACAGAAATTTGTAACTAATGAGTTGGTTCAAATTACCTAGCTGCCTAATCAATTAGTGGCTGCCCTGGTCCACTCTCCTATTAAACCCCACTTAAGGCAGTGCTCTACTGGATTCTATTTGTTATTCAAGCTTTTCTGCTGAATTTTTATGTAGATACATATAAATAGAGAGTGGTAAATAGATGATGCTAGGGTCCTTACCCACACAAAACGGCCAAGATGTAAGATTGCACTAAAATCTCATTTCTTTTCAGAATGATTTTTAACTACTCTAAATTATAAAAGACTGAAAGTACCAACTACGGAGAAATATTCAGTACACACCAAGTATAAATACTGCCTAAGCAGCCCAGACTAACAAGAAAATATATCTCCTTGTTCTAAGATAAGAATCTTCCCACTTGCATGTAATTCTGCTATTAAAAAAAAAAAACAAACTTAAAATGGGTTATTTTTAAATATTTTTGAGCCCCTAGATTTGAAGAAAACCAAAATGCAAAGTTAGTTCTGGCCTACAGATATGTTCTGTAGGTTTAGGGTTTATAAACGGAAATGGAATCTGAACGCCTTGGATAGAGTCTATACTCTAGTTCAACTACAAGTCTCACCACTCTCTATTGTGCCCCTCAGAAGCGTTGCACATGTTTTATATGTCTAGCCCCTGAGAATACTGTTTGCCTTCACTCTCCTAAAATATAAAATTAAACATATATTTATTCAAAATCTAGAAAATAGGGTGGGGCAACAACTTGGGAGAAGTTTATGCAATTAAGTAAAATCAGAAAACTCATTCAAGGACATTAATAAATTTTCCAAAATGTGATCATTTCTGGGAAGCAAGGACTTTTTTCTTATTTAAAAAAATATTATCTAGAAGTTCATTGTAGCCACAAAAAAAGAATACCAGCATCTGCTACGCTTAGGACAGCAGAGTGAATAGTCTCTGAAAAAAACATCTTGATCTGACCTTTGCTCTTTTACAAACTTGTGTTGAGTCACTGAAACTCAGTATTCTTAGCTGAAAGATGATGTAATTAAGCTACATTAAAGCTAAGATTTCTCTCTTGGACTTATAATTCTACTATTCTGTAATTCTAAGCACTTCATGCATTAGCTATTGAAGAAATGGGCCCTTTTATTTTTTTTAACAGAAAAGCTCTAAACCCAAACCCTAGAGGAATTATAGAGGCAGTGACAGGCAAATCAAGCAAATTATTTACCTGGGATCCTGCAATGACTCAGAGGATGTGCAGAGACAAGAATCCAGCATTTGTCATCTTTATTCTGGCTGATGTAACCACTATAAATAATTGCCTCATGCCTGTGAGGTAATATCTTTTTGCCAAGGATTCCATTAACATCTGAACAAACCTTGAGATACTCTCTCCTTTACTTCATACATAGTTTTTATAAAATTATATTTCTTTTTAAACTCAGATTTGGTCATAAAAATAACAAACATAGATTCTGAATAGAATGGCTCAAAAATACAAAGAGGATTAAAATTACCAAAACCTAATCCTTGAAAGTATTAAGGCTGGTAGTTTACCACATATTTGACCATGTATTGGAGACCCTACAGGAGGTGATGCAATTAATCTCAAGAAGTGTACAGATTCTTGGGGTAGCGAGAGACAAAAAGAAGTGCCACTTACGATGGCATCTGACCAGAACTGAGCTAGGTGACAGGACACGTTACCCAGACGTGGGGCCTTAGGATGAGAAATTGCTTCTCTGGGGGAAAAAAATGCAAGTAAATTCAAGACAAAGGAGGAGGTTAAAATAAATGAAAGAATACAGGGGAAGAAGGGCAAAGGGTCAAGAAAGAGAGAGGCTAAGAACAGAGAAGAGAGGGAGGGAAGGGGAAGGCTAAAGGAGGAGCCTGGTAGCAAAGGGTTGGGTTAGGGAGAGGCAGACAGCGCCAGGCAGAGGGCAGGGTGCTGCCTTGGTGAAGATTTGATACAAATTCCTCCACCTTCCAGTGGGGTGTGGGGTATGAAGCAGAGTAGAACTGGTCAATGTTAGAAACCCCAAAATCTCCATCATCACTGCAAAAAACACTTCATTGTCAATTTCCACATCATATCTGCCTACATCGTAATTCAAAGATGCCCAAAAGAACAATATAATCCAAAACGAGGACACCTCTAGTTATCTCATTTACCTTCACTGGGTCAAATAGGTTTCCTATGCTGCAGAGCCTGCAACCCCGACCAAAACTCCACCACATCAATTCATGATGTGCAAAAGCACATGAAGTTGGGGTGGGCAACAAACACACCCACCATCACAGCTGCTTACACCAGGCATATAAATGCTGCAGCTACAGACATACATGTGGTTTGGCAAGGCAGATCTATGAAACTGGATCTTCTATGGTGATCACAACAGACCACAAATCTGAGAACATTTCCCAAAGTCAGTACACTGAAGAAAAAAGGAAAACTGGAAAGAAAAGACGGAAAAGAAATAGAAGGTAAAATCAATATAGTCAGGAATTCCTGTTCCACATATCCAAATCAGCACACAACTGTTTCCAGTAACTGACAGATGTGAACAATTATTTAAAGGAGCACTGATAAAAGGCAATAAAGATATAAAGCTTTATGCTGACTTGACACATTAGCTATTTATCACTGTCAAATCATTTAGGATAAAAATTATAATAACTTAAGCTAACTGATCATTGGTGAAGTCATACCTAATAAATCTTTACTTGCCAACCAAAATATCTGCCTGCTTTTAAGAGATTAGCAGAGAAAGAGCAGAAACATACTAATCCTCCAAAGAAGAAAATATTTTATTATTTGCATTGTAAATGTCACTGAAATCAATGCTCATTCCTGAAGTATTGTGTTTTTGTGCTTCCTGTAACTTCATCATAAACAAATTATTCATGTATTAAAACATTTACACTATAAAAATAACCAAAGAAGACTTATCTTTATAGAAAAGAAACACAAGTTATTGGGGAGGGCAGTGCACCAAATTACTTTGGAAATGTAGCTATCTTAAGCAAAAAATAAATAAAAACCACAAAACAATGGGGATGCTTTTTCCTACAAGTAACAAAATATCCAATTCAAAGCAGCTTAAACAATAAAAAAGTATTTACCCACTGGTGTAAGTGAAAAGCCTAATGAGAGGTTTTGCTTCAGATAAGCAGCCTTACATATTTAAGGGCTGGTTTCTTTGCATCTCCTAGGCCAACTTTCACAGCATTGCCATCTCCCTATAGAAAACTCTCTTTGTATACCCAAAATAATTTTAAGTTACTACTGAGGCTATTTCCTAATTAATGATGAGCAAGAAAGAGTTTTCCCAATAAACATACACAAGTTCACTCTCCTAGACTGCCTAGTTTGCTGCCATCCCAGTAATGACTGTGGTCCCTGGGACAGTATATGCTTATCAGTCCAGTCTATACCACATCCTCCCTTAGATCTGGACTCAAGCAAGTTTTTCCAAAATTGAATGCAAACCAAGGACACCTAGGACGGAGCAAGGGGGGAACAGATACCAAGGAGGTTCAGCCTTAGAGTACTTCTCTTCTTGTAACTCAGTACGACCTCGATGTGGCTATGTCATACAAAGTTACAGGTTGCAAGTCAAAATTACTTTCTGTAATAACTATTCCTAGACATCTTTTATCTCCCTGAGCCACTTGCAAGTCTTTCATTCAATCTTCCAAAAGGTAAAATTATCTTCACTATCAAGCAAAATTGAAAATCTTTCATCTTTTTACCTTATTCACTTCTCCCTATTTACCAGGATAGCGCCTTATAGACCAACTAATTAATGAAATCTTTCCAGGCATCAAGGGTATGCTCCAAGGATCTTAAAGCTGGATATACCTCTTCTGATAGAATCACATCACTTGTAATTAACAATAATGGATTTGCTCTATTATCTCAAGGACCCAAGTCATTAATCTCTAGAAACAAACTATCAGTAGGGCCCCTTCCTTAGACTAGGACTCATGACTCTGAGGACAGTGGATATTACTTCACATTGCCATCTATGGATAAAATATCCAGAACTGTCATATAAGCCTATACTTATAAATAGGTTTGGTTCCTCAAGGCTATTAGAGAAGCATGAAGGAGTGGGACTTAATTACCCAGCTTAACTGCTACAAAGACACCCTCCCACATTCATTGCTAGGCTTCCATGTTATCCTCAGTACAACTTCTGCAGTTGTCATAGCAGATAATTATCAGCTGTGTCAACTTGCTGCCCTGCCCCTCCAGAGAAGCAAAAAAAAAAAAAAAAAAAAAAAAAAAATCCTAAAAACATTAAGAGCTTGGGTCAAACTTTCTGGATTTGAACCTAGGTCTATGTTTGAAGCCAGGCTCTACCACTTACCAACTGTACAAACTTTGAGATACAGGGAGGTTAAAGGTTAAGTTAACTCCCCAGTGTTTGCTTCTGAAAACTGAGGATAGCAGTACCTGTGTCAGGGAATTCTTTTTTTTTTAATTAATTTATATATATATATATATATATATATGTATATATATATTTGAGCTGACTTATAATAATGCCTGCTACTGAGAACTTCCATAAACGTTACCTTTATGATCATGACCATGGCTATTCTAAGAACAATATTGAAGTCCTAGCACAGCATAGGAACAAATAAATACTGCTGAATGGATAAAGCTCTTTCTTTTTTAAATTAATTAGGTCCTTAGTGAAGTGTTCCTAAAGATGAGTGACCCTAGTGGATTAGGGTTATTTTCCAGGTCTTATTTTTTTTCCACCGCTGACATGCTTTTCCTTTTTTTAATTTATTAAATTAATAATGATTTATAGCATTGTAGATGTTTTAGAGGTAGAGATTCACACCTCTACAAAAGTTATCACACCACCAAAACATTGATAATCTCACCATAGTCCATTCCCCACTCCTCGCCATCTGCTTCCAAACCCTTCTGTCTCCCATTTTGGTAGCCTCAGTTCTGCAGTCAGGTTTGCAGGGTTTTTCTTGATTTAAGTTTTGTATCCTCCTTTGCTTTGTCTTTATATTCCATGTATGAGTGAAATCATCTGTTATTTGTCTTCCTCCTTTTTAGCATAATCCCCTCAAGTATAATTCATATTATTGCAAATGGCAAGATTTCATTTTAATAGCTGATTGATGTTCCATCCACCAACCCCTTTCCTAGAATATGAGAACATACCCCAAGAATATGAAAACACTAATTCAAAGGGATATAAAGCCCCCCATATTCACTGCAGCATTATTTTTAATAGCCAACTTACAGAAACAACCTTCACACCCAACAACAGATGGATGCATGCCTCACACTGTCACTGGATGATTTCATCCATTCCCATAGATTCAGTCAACACTCCTATGATAAAATCAGTCAGATCTCTATCACCAGGATATTTTTGCCCTTGTCTCTCCAACTTATACATCTCTTTCTTGTCTATTAGATACTTCGCTCTTGAATTTCCTGAAATTTAACATGAGCAGAACAGAAATCAGCTGCCAATTTCCATCACTGGTGTCATGCTTCAGCTAACCCCACTGCTGCATTAAGTGCCCTATAATGTGCTTCCACAACAGCCAATACACTTACCCTATTCAATCCTCTTCATCCAGCCAACCAGCCAGCGAGCACAGGGTTGTCATTGTAACGTAATTCTGCATTTAATTGTCTAGTTACTCATCTACTTTCTCCACTACTGAGTGATAAACACCCAGAATATGACAAAATAGATCTTATTTGTCCTTTTATATCTACCTTTGCACAAAGTGAAAACACACAATGGCTATATCTATGGGGTAAGTGAAAAATGTTCATGTGAGATCAGTTCAATAATGAAGAGTTAAATCACTTCCCAATGATTCCAAGTTAATGGCAGGTGGTGAAGGTGCTAGAGGAGAAGGTACTAGAAGAATGTGGTCAATCACTGTTTTCAGCAGAGATACGAAATCCAGAGATGCACCCTCAAATCAATAATCATATACTATTCAAAGCAATACTGTTTTTAATAAAGAGGAAAGAATAGTAAATAGATACGGGTCTGATGGTTCAAAAGATCACAGACCACAACTCAGGAGAAGTTTGGGGTGGGGACTTCACACACAGAGGAGTAACTGGATCCAGTCATGAAAGATGAATACCAGACTTCACACTAGTTTTCAGTTGGGAATGACTTAAGGAAAGCATCTGACAATGACGGGAAGGACTATTATAATGAAAGACACCCTCCTAGTGTGAGCAGGCAGGAAATGGTGCAGCCCCTGCTCACCACCACTTTCCAGCAAGGCATAAAAGGCTGAAAAGTCAGATAACTCATTAAAGTGACATAGCGAGTCAAAGCACAATAATCTGTGCACATCCCTTTTGCTCTAAGCACAGGCATAGTATACCTTGCTTCAATTCTCTATCAGAATTCCCATGAACAACTGTTACTTTCCCAGAACAAGTACATTCTTATTTGGAGATCACAGAACCTTCAAAAGTGCAAAGAGAACACTGATAAACCCCATTTCCATTTCCCAGAAAGTGAAAGGAAGTGTAATTCAACTCATCACCAAAATTCCTTAGGAGGACACAAAGATTTCACTGAAGTGTTGTGTTCTTCCTTCAAAAAAAAAAAAAAAATGCTGTAAAGTCAGTGTCTCACAAATTGAAGACTGTACCAGAAAATGTTAGTGCCAGCACGAGAGGCAAAAGGCAGGAAGCAGGGTGGGGAGGTTTTGGATCTGGCTAGGGAAATGACTCTTCCTTCTGTTCTAAGTGAAGTGACCACAGCTTAGGAGAAAAGGGATTCTTGAAGGCATTAATTGTTCCAGGAAGGCTATGGCATGAAGCAGATCAAGTGACAGAGGAATTGCCTTGCTGACACACAGTATCTTTTAAAGTACTTGACAAATGACAAGTGGTAGATGGGCTGCCTTGAAAATACAGGTGCATGTACAGTACAGGAAGAGCATCCTGTTTCAGGACCACTAACATGACAGTGATCAAACAAAGAAAAAGTGCTTTGACATCAAGGCTCTATCACATGGAAACCTTATAAGCACCACATACTACAGATTCAGGTTTTCCTGGGCCAAAACATAAGGAGGTTTTGAATTCTTAGCCATTTTACACACAGTAGTTTTAAATAGAAATAACTGTAGATAAAGCAATGACATAGGTGTATATGTAAGTGCATGCACACAGACACAGAAGAACTCGTTTAAGCGCTGCATTTCAAATTATGTTAATTGGTTAAAGTTGTCTAGGCTAGTGTGGCATTAGAGATGCAAAGTTTCATTCATGAAATTTTAAATAATGGTGATAAGATTTATCTAGACATACAAGCAGAGCCTAAATATAAAGCACATGAATAATAGAATGTGCATGAATTTTGAATGCTTATTTTTCAGACGAAAACAAAGAACCGAATGTGTGAATTCTTGGAGTCTCTAAGTGTCTGTATTTGCATTTCAATAGCTTGCAAGGTAAGCTCTGTGAAATTGGTCAAATGTATACACTCTCATCTCGCCTCCACCCCAAATCAGTCAATTAGCTTCTAGAGAAAGTGGCATGCAGAAGTTAATATTCAGCATCTTAAAACCCATTCCGGCTGATACAGATCAAAATAATTTCAAAGAAGCAAGTATGATGAAGACACAGGTTTGCTATGGAACAAACTCTAGGTAGAAAACATACTATCAGGGGCTAAAAGCTAATGTAGCCTGTGATCGCACATGTGGAAAAAAAAACAGACAAGGCAGTACATGAGATTTGTACAAAATAGAGGGATAGGCAAAAATAAGGCTACTGAGAGCCAACACATCAAAGCCTTTTTCCAGCAGGTGAAAAGGTGAATATGGCAATTTTTGTCCACTTAAGACAAAGACATTTTAGAAGTCACCTCTGCTAGACTAATTAATATAGACATGCTATAAATATGAAACCCCTGTGATTCCTCACTTCACCCCAATCCATATAAACTAATAATGCTAAATCTCTCCAAATTAGCATTTTTCAATCATCCTATCAAAAGCATTTATTGACTTCACATTAGCTACTCTTTGCCCTTTATTAATTCCCATATTGCAAGGGAGTTGCCTTTTAATGCCTCATAAAAGGAAAAAAATAAAATACACAAGTATTACATGTTTCAAAGACATTATCACTATTTCATATCTTTCCAATTGTGGCACTTTTGTTCTTTTATTTTTCTGCCTTTCAATAAAAATGGGACATTACAAACCCAGAGGTAAATCAAAAGTGTAATGTTTTATGCTTGGTTCATAATAGTCACTCAAAAATTGAAAATGGACGTCTGAGCTTTAAGAAATGAGTAAGTGAAGGAATGAGGAATATAAGTGAATATAATAATAAAGATACTTTTACTAGGTACCCACTGACCTAGTCGTGATTAGTGCTGTGAAGTAAATGTCTGCATATTCCTGCTCTCAATTCATATGTTGAAGCCCTAGCCCCCCAATGTTATTATATATATATTTTTAAAGATTTATTTATTTATTTATACAAGCACTGGGTACAGTCAGAAGCACAGGAGGGTGAGAGAATTCACCAGAGCCAGAGCGAGGAGCAGAGCAGGCAGAAGGACCGAAATACACTACTGAGGGGAGCAGCGGGTGGCAGGAGAGGTCTGCGCGCCATGTGGGACCCTCCTCCGGTGGCCAGAGAGCAGCAGGGGATCGAACCGGTGCTGCAGAGGCTGCGGGCAGCTTCGCAACCCAGCGCTCAACCGCTGTGCCACCGGGGAGGCCCTGTTATTATATTTTGTGGTGGGACTTCTATGAGATAATTGGGTGCTTCCAGATCATGAAAGTGGGGCCATCATGACGAACCAATGCCCTTATAAAAAGAGGAAGAGAGCCTCCCCGGTGGTGCAACGGTTGAGTGCTGGGCTGTGAAACTGCTGGCAGCCTCTGCTGCGCCAGTTCGATCCCCTGCCTCGGGGCGAGGCCCGCAGACCTCTCCTGCCGTGCCTGCTGCTCCTCTCAGCAATGTACTTCGGTCCTTCTGCCTGTTTTGCTCCCTACTCTGGCTCTGGTGAATTCTCTCACCCTCCCACGCTTCTGACTGTACCCAGAGCTTATATAAATAAATAAATAAATCTTAAAAAAATAAATAAATAAAAATAAAAAGAGGAAGAAACGTGGCATCTGTCTCCACCATATGAGAGAGTGGCTCTTACCTGCTGGGCCCTTGACTTGGACTTCCCAACCTCTAGGACATCTAGATAAATAAGCATGCAAAATTCATGCACATTCTATTATTCATGTGCTTTTAAGTCACCCCTTCTATGTTATTTTGCTACTAACAGCCTGAACTAAGACACGTACATATTTGCCAGTCTTTTCTGTAGTTCTTATAATGATCTTGCCAGCTAAGTTAGCATCCTCATTTCACAGAAAATGAAACAAAGCTTCAGTAAAATTTTAGCCTCTTCCAATCACACGGCTCTAGTGTGACAAAGCCACGTGATGCAACAGAAGAGGAAAAGTTCAAATGTCCAGAAATACAGTACCAATGGTCACAATGCCTGGGTAATATGATCAGAGAATCTGCTGGACACTGTTCAAAGCACTTCACAAATAGAGATCATACTCATTTTTTCAGCAACCCTGGGATGTACTTAGCATTTCCATTTTAGTGATGGCAAAACTAATTTTTAAAAGAGAGCAGCATGCCCAAGGTAATAAATTCATTAGGTGTTAGATCAACACTCAAATGAAGTCTGGCAGAAGCCAATGACACTGCTCCTTACCACAGTACACTGGCCGAGCAAATCACACAGCAAAAGATCAAAATCCAGTATGTGTGTGAAGGGAGAGGAGAGGACCTCTACCCATCAAGAGGCTAAGGGACCAAGAGACCTGGGCAAGAAGATGAATGTACAATTCTGTTACAGGGGAGTGGAAAATTAAGAATTGAATTCATCACACTATCCAAATTTGGCTTGCATTCACTATAATGTCTCTTGGTTAGATTGCTAAAAAATTAGCAGAAAAGGAGTCTTAAGCTTAACATTTTATAGGTGGAATAAAGTTTTAATAGAAAAGTACAACTAGTCAGATCAGTGATATCATTCCATCTTCACCCTCACAAGAATGCTACAACTGAGAGAACAGCCAATTAGAAAATATAAAATCATCAATACCTCATTATGAAAAATATCATTATAGTGAAAATCATGTAAGATGAAATATTTCTAGACTTAGCTGATATCTTACTTTGAGCACTAACCTAAAAAATCCATTAAGAATATTTAATGGTTTCTACAATCACATCGAGGCTGTTATAATACATTTTACTTCTAACTCCCTAGCACTTTTCTGAGGATTTGCATGTCCACAACACACTAAATTACTAGACAGAAGTCAGAAAGTGCTGCAGCTAATAAAGTTAAGCTTAGATCCTCATTTGTTGCATATACACACACACACACACACACACACACACACCCTACCAAAAAAAAAAGCCAAACAAACCGAGGGGGCTATTGTTTTCTTATCACTATCATTTGAAGTCTGTGTGTGCACACATAAACAAATTGGAAACAGTGTATCAGAAAACTGATACAATTGTACAAATGTCATGTGTCTTTCTCTGTTGAACCCCCTATCTTCAATTACAGATATTCCACTCAAATGGAACAAAAATCTTGGCTGAATTTGATGTAATCTCACTCAGGTTTTAAATTCACTCACAGTTTCAAGCAATATGGTACCAACCTCATCATCTTCATTTAAGAATGAATTGCTTTTCCCATTACAGACTCTAGTATGAGATGTTTCATTTTGTCTTTTCAAAACTGTAATGGAACGAGACTTGTATGCAAGTTGTCAAAGTTGGAAGTAATTTGCAAACACACACACACAAATCACACATCCTTATCTTCAAAATTGGATACATTATTTTCAAGGCTTGACACTCAACTGTTATAAAACTACTTTTCTCTCTATGCAATTTTAACAAGTCCTGCAAAATAAGTGTTAAAATACATAGTATGATCATTCTTGAAAATTATTCCAACAGAAATCTATTAGTATGGGAGAAATTTTAATTGTATGCTCTCTTAATTGACAGTCCAGTTCAATTAGTTATTTAAAGTGGAAGACTTCAGGGTCCCCAATATTCAACTATGTAACATATCTACCTGGAAGGTTTCTATGGGTCCATCAAATTCAAGGAGCACAGTACCAAATAATCATCTTCTCACTATCCAAATCATTTTTAATTCTTGTTCTTATTTGTTTCTTAGTCATAATGCCCAAATCCAGGGAGTCACCTCCTTTCCCATCTCTTCTCAATAGGTCACCAAATCCTGTTAATTCTGACTTATGTTGCAGGGTCCTTGTACAGAAGCAGCATCTTACCCCTCACTTCTAACTTCCTACTTGATCATTCTTGCAGTCTGCCTAGGCATTCTTTATTAATAGTGGACAGAAAAGTTGACAGTTGGTAAAATATTCTGATGCTTTGCTTAAAATTGGTCCATGGCTTCCTATAAAATGCAAATCTCTCAACACAGCCCAGTGTCTGGAACTCTGCTCACCACTTCCTGCCTGTCACGTGCACCATATGCATCTCCTTAAAAAGGGTGTACCCTGTCTGGCCACCACACCTTCATACATGTTGCTGTTTCTCTGCCTTCAACACCCTGCTTGCTTAATTAGCTCCTGTTCATCCTTCACCATCTGCTAGCAATATCCCCACTCCACAAAGCCTTTCTGGCCTCCTGTAACACAGCTGGCCACCATCACAGTGCCCTTGCACTTTAGCTGACATGGGCTTCAGCACTTGCTGTTGGAGAATTGCTGTCTGTTTTCTTCACCATAATTTAAACTCCTCACAGGTCAGTAACATATGCCACTGGTTTTTGTACTGCTAAAGCCTGGGATAAAAGTGCAATTGTGTATATTTAATACAGAATAGGTAGTCCTCCATGAAACAAATATGTTCAATATATGCTGCCGTTGCTGTTGTTATTGTTGTTCAACATTTCTAGAAAGAAAGGTAAAGAATAGAATTCTGTCCTTGAATGTCCGAATTAAAAGCATTCACATTCACAATCTAAGTAACACAGCAAATATTTTGAGAACCAAGCATGCACAATATTGAAAAGTATCTATGATAAGGGTTCCATTATCTCCAGCACTAGGAAAATGCTTCAAGTGGCAAAGCAACTATCTTATCATGCCCTTAAGGTGGCTTTCTGCTGTGTATCAAGGAACATGTGCAGCAATTTTAAAAATGTAAAACTGCACCCAGATATTACCAGTGCATCCTGTGTCCTTTGGGGATAAGGGACTAGGGCTGCCTTCTGTCATATGATTGTAATAATTGCCCCCAACTTAGTTGGGTGATAGGTTAAGCTCTCTATACAGTGGAGATAGAGAACTGGTATGTTCCATGGCTTGCAGTTCCCTGGAGACATAGTCCCCTAGGAGCTGCACACCACAGAGATGCTAATTTAGTGGATATGGACTGCACTGGGGTCTTTGGCTGAAACCAGGAGGTTCAAAAAGGGTAGCTTGGTTGATCCAGGGCCCTAAGGTTTGAAAACCAAGCATCACTTTAGAACTAATTTACCTTTCTCAAATCCAAATCCATGCACAAAATACAGTCTTCAAGAACTTTCATTGATGGCAATGAGTAATACCAAAAGTTTTTCTTAGACAAGGAAGTATAAAAATTTTAAAGCCACTATTTGATCAAAAAAGTAATACGTTACTATACAATAGTTTGAAGAAAATAATTTCTATGATTCCACCATCAAGATATAATGGGAAATAACATTATGGTGCATCTTCTTCCTATCATTTAGTTGTAATAATGAAAACGAAAATGGATTATTAACACATGATAGATATTGTGTATATTTGTAGCCTTTCTATACCCCATTTTATCTTACGATTCTGCAAGTAAGTATATTTATGGCGAGGAATTCACTAGCTTGACCAACATCATAGAGCTAACAGGCAAGATCACTCTAAGCATTCCAGAGCTCAAGCATGCTCTTTCCTTCCCTCCCACAGGGTTATCCTACACACACACACACACACACACACACACACACACACACACACACACACATACACACTTTACAGAATTGCATATATATGAAGTCTACGGTTTAGTGATCTGTTCTTTTTTTGTACTTGACACTATTGTCAGCTTTCCCCCATATTATTAAATATTTGTCAAAAGCTTGATTTTAATGCCAACATTGTCTTCTAACAAGTATGTCTCATAAATCATTTGCCAATCTCCATGCTTCTGGTTGCTTCCAAGACAGATACATGATTTCTAAGATACTTTAAAAAAAACACCTCTATTGTAACTCATAATTTATTTGAAATCTAAGTTTCGAGTAAAATCAAACACTTATTTTATTTCATTCGACTTAAATGCCAACAATAAAGTGATTGGTTGCTGCATGCATATTGATCTTTTAAGTCCATGTAATTCACAAATTTTATAGTTTATCTAGTTTATTGATTAAGCTCATCTTTTAATCCCCTTTTGTCTTCTTTTAAATAATTTCTCTGCTTTAAATGCAAGATTATTACATTTTTAGGGCTTATCTACTTTGAGAAATCTTCTCAGGCAACTTAAGATTTTAAAAAGAGAAACAGAAAGACCACATAACTAAAAACTTAAACAGTGAAGAAGTTGTGACTAATTTTATCTAGAAAGTTATTGAAACTGTGAACCTCTGTTCTGATCAGCTAAGACAAAAGTGGAAAGACATAGGCAGCTCTCATTATCTGATTAAAAGAAGCACATCACTTCATCTAGGAAGAAGGAAACACTTTGAGCACTGAACTCTAAGTTAATTTATCATGTGGGCCTAATAGAAGAGACAATGCACAATGTAATGGATAAGGGCTTCAAGGGGAGTTTTAACAAAAAGTATAAAGATGTTCTCCCACAATCATTTCTTCTAGCAACCCTCTATAAAAGTCAAGGACATAATGTGAAGTTGTAATTCTGTAAAGGGATTTTGTGGGAGCAGAGATGGACGGTCTAAGTGTGATAGGACCTGCTATAGGGCAGACCTCAGGGAATCGGGAGATGAATGGTAAGAGGTCTCTCGGGATATTCTTCTCACACATCACTTCTCTGAGCTAGGATCTGCAGAGCAGAGCAATTCAAAACTGAGATTGCTTGCAGGACCTGAAGTGCAGGTATTCTGCATTATTGATTCCAAGGAGACCCAGGTGCTTCACACATTAAAGCGGAAGGGGAGATACTAACATTTTCCCATGAGGACTAAGAGCCTGATTGGACACACATCATTACACAAGAGTGGGAAATGGTTGGGGGCCATGACTTTCCACAAAAGGCATCTTGAATCAGTTCGAATGCTTTAACTTAGTTCAGGCTCCAAAGATTTGCAGTAGGAAATCTGCACAATGATTTTGGCAGGCAAAATGCTACAAGCAAGGTGCAGTACAACAGTGTTCATCATCAACCATGCTGTGTGTACTTCAATTGCTCAGCCAGGTCTACTACTCTCCACCTTTCACTGAGCCCTGCGTGGTCTGCCTGCATGAAGATATTCGTGTGCTCCTTCTGCCTCTGGCTTCTGGTTGGGTTCTGTGAGTGAGCAGCATCAGCAGGAGTTGAGGAAAACTCAAGGAAATAAGCTTGAGCTGTGTCCTTGGCACCTCTTGGCAGTCTCCGTGAGCAGGCTGTATCCCTTTACCTAAGGTAATACCAGTTTTGCGGTCTGTCTTTGGGTTCTGGAACCATTCCCTCCCTGACTCCTTTGGACCTAGAGACTTTAATGGATTCCTGTTGCCAAGTCTCTAGTACTGCCCACCTCTTTAACTCTCCCTACACCCTGTCCACATTTCTTAAATGATCCCTCTTATTAAACTCTCCCCAGATAATCTAATTCATGCACGCCATTGATTTATTGCCTGGACCTTGCCCAATACCCATATTTAATTACTTAAAATCACACTATACAAGTGTCTGTAGCAATACAGAAGGAAGTGAATTAAGGTTAACTGAATAAATACTATGTGCCAGATACTGTACCAAAAGATTTAAAATCTCCTTCAATCCTGATTCACCTCATTTAACTAAGTTTCAGAGCTCTTTGTTGTCACTGAACACATTTCCAACTGTAAAACCATGAATCCTCAATGCGTTCATAGTTTCAATGTTAGATTCTCAAAAAATAAAGTTTTCAAAGAATGCATTGTGCAACAGGATTAAATACACACAACAGACAATGGCTAACATGAAGCTTATAATGGAATGCAGTAATTGTGGAAATTTTCATTAAAGAATTAGAATTTACATTGGTTTCTGATGAGCTGAAATAATTTGGGTAAAACAAGGAAAGGACATTGTAGATAAAGGGGATGCAAGAAGTCTGAAGAGGTGAAGGTACAGTTGTGGAAGGCAGAGGTTGAAGATGAGAATAGGAAGTTAAAATAGGTTAATTGGAGTCATGTGTGTTTTTACTTTAACCTGAGGTGGTAGATAATGGAAAGATACTTGGGGATTTTAAACCAGGGGATCTGGGCTAACAAGCAGAATGGATTAGAGAAGGGCATGGGCAGAGGTCTGAAATTTCAGCACTCAGAAAAGATGGCAGGCCTAGGCTCTGGACACACTTCTGTGGTAGAATTGATAGTTTTTTGAAAGTGGGCAAGAGAGACAGAAATCAAAGATGGGAACCAGGAAGACTCAGAGTTGATGTGTCATTGATATCAATACAGAGGTGCAACACATCCAATTTTTTGGTCTGTTAATAACTACTGATATATGAGAGAATGAAAAGGTGCAAAAGAGGAGCTAATAGTAAAATCTGTTCATTTTACGCTGCTTTTTATAAAGAGTTGCTAAGAAAAACAATTCCTAGGTTGAAAAACAGAATTTTTAAAATATAATTTACTCATTTATATATATTTTACATCATTGTTCATTTTTTGTACAATGTTTGCTTTCTCCTCTCAGGTGTAGTCCCTGTAAAATTCTCACCACCAAGTCACCCGTGTACCATCGCCATAGTCCCTTGTGTTCTCCCTCTGCTACAAATCAGAAATTTGGGCAGAATATAAGGTTTTGGGGGCAACTCATCCTTATTGCCTGTGGATTAGGAAAGTGAAACTATAGGATTTTATCTCTTTCTCACAGGCAGAACTTGAATTCCTTCAAAGGATAATAAATACCACTCAGACATGGCTGAAACTTGTCTAATTAACCCCTAACTGCTATCTTGATTCTTCTTGTCCTAAAGAAGTCTCTATGCCTTTCTGGAAGCTATGAAGGAAAAAAGTAGCTATTTCCAAAGAGGAATTAGAGGAATTATCATTATTGCAAGTGTTTTTATTATAACCCTCTAACTAGACTTCTCTATAATCACCCAGTCTTCAAATGAATAGGGACAGAGCAATACTCCCACATAATGATCCTGCTATTAAAGTTCAGGTAAAGTATAAACACATCCAAAAACACATTAAAGTTGACCTGCAAAAAACATTGAGACATTATGACTTGAGTGACCTGTAAAACCTTCGCAAAACAGAGGCAGTTTGCTACCGAGTTGGAAGGTAAGAGTCTACCAGCTTCTGGGTTTTCCAAAACTAGATCCCAGACCAAGGTCAATGAAAACCAGAGCTAGGGCCAATGTAAAAAATGGTAGCACTTGTTGTTTCAAATACAGCTGGGGAATGAGGTCAGGTACAGAAGAAAGAAGCAAGCAAACAAGCACAGCACAAGTCTAGGAGTCTAAATTATAAAGATTTAGATGTTCTTTTTTACTACATTATGTAGTATATTTAGAAAATATTTTTTTTTAACACTCTGACTGCATGTGGCCACTGAGAAGTGGAATGAAATGATAGCATTTAGCTGGGGAGGAGGGACACCAGCAGAAGATGGTGCAATCAAAGCCAAGCATGGCAGGAAGGCCTCCAAAGCAGGTCCCTCTGGGATACCACAGCTTCTTTGTGTCTCCTTCAGCCAATGATGCCGGTTGTCTCCTTGTGTCCAGTCATAAGGACCAGTCATAGGGACACTTTCTTGAAAACAAATAAAAGGGAAACATAATGGAAATCACTGAAACAATTAATTTCACTGACAGTTAAAAAATATGTTCCAGGTATGAGGGATATTAGGCCTGAAAGGAGTCAGTTATCCTTTGACGAATTAGACCTGTCTAGAAATTTAAATTGCACCAGGTCCAAGGTCTGCCCAAGCCCATCCATCCGTCAGAATTTCCCATGTTTTGAGATGCAATCTGAAGTTTCCCAGATTCTAGGTGGAAGCCATCGGGGCCGCTTTCTCTCATTCTCCTTTCAAAGGCAGTGATTGAAGTGCTATCAGTACTACTGGAAATATTAATACAGCCCACAGAAAAGAAGGAAAAGTGCAGTCACTGAAGATGAACAGCTCAGTTGTGTTGCCATTTTATGAGGTAGTCATGCCTTGAGTAATGACAGGTTCTGACTAAAAGAAAATTTTCAAAGTTTAAATTTTAAAAACACAACTAGGATGCCTATGTTTTCAGGGCTAAAGATACTGATATACTAAAACCAGGTTCTAAGCAAATGCTTATTTTATATTAAATACATACTTCATTAGGATAAACTTAAATTTTAAAGAACCAGAGTATCTGCGTGGTACAGATTTTCGACAATGAGTTTTAAGTTATTTAAAGAACAGGCTGACTGCACACGCTACACATCTACTCAAGTGTGGCAGACCAACGGACTCTTATTATTTTATAAAATCATAGCCTGTCAGAAGGATCCCTGTAACAAATGCTTACTTTCTTTACTGATTACTCTTGTAGCTTAAAAACAAATTCAAACAATGAACACAAACTAAAAATATAACTATTTCATCTCACTATAAATGACATAAAATAGTATAAAAAGTATATATCTGCCCTTGCTTTTCAACATTACTTACTGTATACCTACTGTGTACCAGTGTATTTATATGTAGTCTTCAAATTAAACTCAGTTATGCCTGTTTCCTACTGAAACACTCAAAAGTCCTATGTAATGTGGATTTTACAGAATAAACAGACACATTGCTCAAGCATGCCCAGTAACAGAGGGTTAGAATCAGCAATAAAATGTGTATTTCAACCTAGCCTCACTACTACTGGCACACCTGATTTGCACATTGATATGTTTCACATCATATACATTTATGAGTTAACTTAATTTTTAAATTCACTAGGTGGCGTTATTCTGATGAACTTTATAGTGACATTTTTTTGTAGCACAAATATTCAGATTTTGCGTTTTGTAAAAAGTTTCCTTGTATTGAAATTTCTTAAAATAGCTACTCTGTATGTGATGTCTTTAAAAAAATATCAGATTTATTAAGAGTAGATGAAAAATAGGCTTTCTTCGAGCAAAGTAAAGTTGTAAGTCTGAAGTGGCAACTTTTAAACACTTTTTATTGTTTCTCACAGCATGAAGACTTTTATTTCATTCTTAATAGAAAACAGACATTCTTTATCCATGATACAGTAGATTATGGCAGGTGTAGTAAAAGTATGTTAAATGCAATGAAGATCTACCACTCCAAGGACTACATTGAGGAGTAGTGATTCCTTTGTTTTGTTACAAGCCTTTTAGATAGAAAATACCTCCATTATTTAAAAAAAAAAAAAAGAATCATGATTTCCTTATTTCTAACATGAAAAAGGTCTATGAAATCTATACCTCTCAAAAGCACCATGTTTCAACTCTGGAGTTGTGATAATGTATGTTACAGAAATAACCATAAAAGGAGTTTCTCAAAAATAAATATAAAATGATTTTAAATGAATTTAAAGGAAAGAGAAAACTCTCCACAGAATTACCATCCATTAATTAATAATCTGAGCCATTAGGAGTTTAAAAGAGTTTATCTTTTTAACAAAGAGCCTTTCTGTATTTAACCAGTGACCCCAAAGAGGACGTGGACCCACACAAACAGCTGTGCATTAACAGAACTTTATAGATGTGATGAAACAAAGAAAAGGAAATCCACAGCAGTGACTAACCACACTGTACATTCAAAACAATGACCACACTGAAAATCATTAAAGAGGCTGTCTGTTTACTTAGGTTTGGAACAATAGATGACATTTAACCCCAACTTTTAGTCCTTCTTTTGTTTGCCTGAAAATAATCCTTTATTTTATGTATAATATCATACTATTAGAATAATGCAAATATTATTAATATTAGCAACTGGCACATAAAAAGTATACAGCTAGAGCAGCTGTGAGTCAAAGATTATTAAGAAGTATCTAGAAGCATTTCTAAGTGAGCCATACATTCTATATTCTCAAGCACACATTTTTTAAAAAAAAATCAGAAATAATAAGTTTAACAGTGGCTAAAGAGGAGATTTTTTTTACTAAGAAAAATATCACTTATATACAGGAAAAAGAGTTATCAAGGAGTTAAATATACTAATTTTGAACATACTTATGTTTTGGCTTCCTTAAACTTACAAGCTGCCAAGCAGATGTTTTTTTTTTTTGTTTTTGTTTTTTTTTTTAAGTTTTCCGATTTGCCAAGTTTTAACTTGGAATTCATTTGTACACTGAAGTCAGGGTAATTTAATTACAGAAACTTGGGCACCAAAAGCAAAGCAGTAAGATACATATCTTTCCTCATCGCAACATAAACAAATTACAGTGAACTTTGATTAAGCTGCCAGCAGAAACTTTCATCTTACTGACAGGAGGAAAACTCTCAGCAGCTGCACACATCTGCAAGGCAATGAGGCAGATGCTGCTGCCGCACGCAGGTTGATCCCCACACAAAACTGAGTCCTGTGTTCTCAGAACTGAACGGAGTTGCTCCCCTCGACAGACTTCCCAGACACTTGACAGAATGCCAAATCAGCTCATCAGCTGTCACTGCCAGCCACGATTTAACTATTCTCGTACAACCAGCAGCAAAACAAACAACCGACAAAGTATCAAACTAGAAGTCATCTCTATTGTTTCTGATAATCTTTCTCATTGAACCCTGGGAAGTGTCACTGAACCCTGGAACTCGAGAGTCGGCATATCGCATTGCCAAGTGGAGACTAAGAACTGTGCACATATCTGTGCCCAGCAAAGGAATGACAAGGGAACTTTGAAATCCTCAATGGCTGGCCACTGACAATGCTATGTTTCAAGAACAGAAGGATCTCCTACCTGGAGCCCTCTTCGTCTTAGAATGCTGGACTCATCCATCTCCCTCTCTGCTTTCTCTGAGCCTCTCACAACAGTCTAGCCATGCTGTACTACCTCTATACTTCAGCACGCTAATTCAGAGCCGGCAGCTGCTAAACACTTACATCACGCTCTAGCTGATTGGAGCCCAGAGTCAGCTGGTCCCGTTTAGTTATTCACTCCAGCAACTTCGGAGATCACGGATGCTTGCAGTTCGGTGGGAGAGCGCAGCAAGTGGGCTCAGACACCTAATGCATTTATCCAGGCAGAGGAGGCTCCTGCTATTACACAGGAAGCCGTGGGATCCCTGTCTTTCCTCCTCCAAAATGCTGGCCCTGGCATTCCAGATGACCAGTAAATGGCTTTCGGCAGTGGCTGCGGGTCGAGTCCCTTCTGAAGCAACTATAAGGTCAAAGTGGCTAAGTAAATCAGCGATGACAGACACCTCTGTAAAAGGCAGCCGCTGATTGGGACGGTGAAAAACTAGGGCACAGCTGGCCAGCCAAGCAGCACCACCTTGCCTGGTGCTCATCTTTTCCGGAGGCATCAAAGGAAAAATGTAGCAGAATACACACACTGCCTGAAAATCCGAAAAGGAAGGGCTGCAAAGACTGCTCTCCAGTCACAGGGGAACACTTCACACCTCCCAGCATGAAAGCCAGTTCATTTACATAAATACCTCCCTCGCCAGTCAATTCCTAGCCCAAAGATAGAAACATTTGAGATTTTAATTTCCCTCATGATAATAACTTAGATCTGTTGACACCTGACCAAAATGTAAAAAGAAAAAAAAAATTCTTTGAGCCATCATTACTTGGAATATTAACCTATTTATAGTCTATAAGCAGCTTTAAAAAAAAAAAAAGATTCCCATCATGTGCAATTTCACAGTCTGTTTCAGCTTGTTTACTCTGCTCTTCCTCATCTTATTTCAATTCGAAGCAACCAAGAGATGAATATTAAGTTTTCATTACTGGCCTGGCACAAGAGTAACAAAATACAATACGACCAGTTTATAATAAATTATTCCCCCTTGATTTCTATTCAAAAGATACTGAAATTGAGAGAATAGTTGGGTTCTGAGATGCAGATCCTAGGACTAGCTGCCACTTGTCTGAGAACCACCTCCTCCTTTACTCTCTCCAACACACAAAGTCTCTTTCTCCAGCAAACATTTTAATTAAAAACCAGTAATTCCTTCATATTACCTAAGCCAGGTATCAGGTGGTTTCTAAATGGGGGGCAGAGAAGGAAGTGTCCAGTGTTTCCTTATCTGTTCACCTGCTATTCCACTAGCTTTCTGTCTTTTTCTGGCTGTCAACACACTATTAGGCTTGCTATCAATTGATTAGATTATGTCATTAAAAACAGCGGAGGGATTTATGAATCTAACCAAATGCAATCTAACCATTGCATTTTATGTTCCCAAACGGTCTTTGCATACATCTCCAGACATACAAAGAGAGACCTTGTCAAGACTGCCACCACTAGCTGAGGCTTTCGCAGGGAAGGGCGTTCAGGGAGTTTTTCCACTTACGTGCACTCATCTGATGCCACATAAGGAAGAAAAGCTCCGAGAGTTTTTAGTTCCCCCTCCTGTGCTGAGGACTGATGCCATCTCTAAAAACAAAGAAGCAGCACAAAACTTGTGGAAACTCACACCAAACACACCCACAAATTCTAGTACAACTTTTAAAAGATTTTTCAAAACTACACAGTTTTGTTTAAATTGAAGAACAAAAAAAAAAAGTCAAAAAACTGCAAAGAAGAGAGAGAGCAATCTGCTTTCTGTGGTGATCTGAGAAGCTAGTATTGTTTCTACACCTCTACTTTAAGGTTTTCCTGCAAAAGGAAGATCTTATTCTCAGACGAAAACAAACAAAAATAATAATAATAATAACTGTCGTTGCCCTTTCTCCCTCAAGCTGCACTCCCTGAAAGACAAGCCTGCAAGCAGTTCCCTCAAATTCCAGTATCACCTTAGACAAAGTGCCTGGGCAACAGGTCAGGACACACCTGCCAAGTTAGAGTATCCTTGTTAACTGTCCACACTGGCAAAAGGAAGGCGTTACTTTAGAAAAAATTCTTGACCCAAGAAGCTGAACTTTTAAAAGCAAAAGCCAAGCATGGTGTCCTTAGACACACTTATGCTCAGGACTGTGGTCCTCACCGAGCTGGTCCTTCTAGAAAAAGGGCGGGGAGTGAGGGAGGTTTCATGGAGGGCACCCAGCTCTCACTAGAGAGAAGAAAAGGTAAGTCTTTTTCCCTAGAAATAAAAATTATAGATTGCCAGGAATGACAACAACAGAAACAACTAGAGCACACAAGTATCTTTTCTGTGACCAATCCAGTAAGCTAGTTGGAAGTGCTATCAGAAAACATTTTGAGGACACACTGACAAAAGTCAGATGATGCGTATCCCAGATAAGTGGGCTGTATGTATCTTAGTCACTTGGCAGCTAATCTTGTTTGGGGGATGGGATTGATAAAAAGAAATTTGGCTAAAGGTGAAACGTATGATTCATCACAAAGGAATATTTTGAGATAAAAATCCAGGTTAGTATTCAACCATTAACTAAGTCTATGATGAGGATTATGACCATTGCACCCTCAAATCTAGTATGAAAAAAATATCGATTACCTGTCAAAATGTATCACTTTGAGAAGTGATACACATACATTTTAAAGAAATAAAACCAGCCAGAGGCAAAAACATTTGGGACAAAAATGAAAGGCTGCTGAAAAATAACATCAAGCAATAATGGCTTAGCAGAGGGAATAGTAAAAGGAAAATTGCTACATTTACCCTTTGCTATATATTTTCTCATCAAGATAAGCCATGTGTTAAAATGCAATAAAAACTTCAGATGACACTATTCACAGGTAGTAATTAGGATCTAGCCTAATTTCCATTAATAAACTCATTTTCCTGAGATTTTATACCTTCCTGGAATATGTTCACAATATTGTGAGTCAACTCACAAAGTACCATCCTCAAAGCGTACTGCTTTTACACGTATAGTCAAATAAAATATGGTAAGCTTTGACATTATAATCTGAAGCCAGGAAATTCACAGTACTTAATTTTTTTTTAATTTATTTGTATGGATAAACCACATGCACACTCTTGTAGGAGTAATTTACTTCAGAGAGTACTCAAAATCCATGAGCACTGTGATAAAGGTCAAATTTAAATTTTATTAATTATTACACTAAATGACCCACAGAAACACAAACAATTCCAAATTCCAACTGGGAAAAAAATCAAGGAAGGGTGAGAAACATTTGGTTGCACACATTTTCACCAAGGGGTAAGGGAAAGTTCTGTGGTCACTACCCACACTGGTCAGAGGATACAGGCTTGTCACCTGATTTACTGGGCAGACATTTTTCAAAAACTTAGAAACAAGTTACCTCTCTTCATTACTTTCACACTGGTTACCCCAAAGTAAACATCCCTTTGACTGAACCCTCTCTGGAGCAACTGAATGTTCATTGAGGACCTGCTGTGAGGAAAATTGCAAAGCGTTTTTTTTAAAGTGCAGATGTGAGAAATTTCCAAATTTAACCTTGTCCACTTCTTCCACAGGTCTAATCCACTCCCAGTCTTTGGCTCCTGAAGTGCTGCTCAGAAGCCAAGGCTGCTGATGGCAGAGGGGAGCAAGAAGGTCTGTTCCTGGTGGCAGAGAGAGGGGGTTCTACCTGCACATCAGCAGTGGGAGAAGCATGCAAGAGCACTGCTGTTACCTTGTCTCTCACCCCAACATCGGAGGTGTATGGGCACTGGGAATGTGATCCCTACTCCCATCACCACAGTGTGGGGTGGGACAGTCTGCTCTGGTTCTCTTGTGTGTGAGTGTGGCAGTGATCACTACACAGCAAGGTAGACAAATCACCCCAAAACACACTAAACATCATAACCTACCCAACATTTCTTGGCAAGAGATCATAGTGTTATATGTCTCTATCAATGTTCATTAATGATATATGTCAATACAGCCAAGTGGATAAATCTCTCCATCAATCCATTCATTCATTCAGTACCTTTTCCACTGACAAGATAAATGCCAGGGAATTTTATTTTTAAAAGGTAATGTGAAAGGTTATAAAATGTTACAAAGGAGAAATGTCATTGGCAAAAGTACATTTAAGTATCCATTATTGTGAATATAATCATACCCCTGTGTCAATCTGAGTAGTAATGAAAACCCCAAATGCCAGAGGCAAATGGAACTGTGATATTTGTTCAAAACATAATTTTCAGTGTTTATATTTAAATTCCTTCTTAATTTTTGCATTTTATTTCCCCTTTCATTACTTCTAACTATTAATAGCCAACATTTCTTGATTACATATGACAATCACTGCTCTAAACACATTAGTCAAATCATCTCCCAACAGCCCTATGAATTAAGTTCAAATATTACCCCCATATTTACAGAGAAACAAACAGACTCAGAAAGGTTAAGTAACTTCCTGAGATTACACAGCAAAGGAAAGACAAAACTGGGATACCCAACTGGACAGGCTGAGTTCTGAGTCTGGGTCCCTAAGTGCCCTACTGCCACTTGGAATTTAAAGGAGGAAAAAATACTTTCAAGGTGAAATGAACATATGTCAAGTGTCACATTTTTTTTAGCTCCTAAGGGAAAAATGAACACATTGTAAGCTGTCAGTGGTCAGAACCTACCAAAAAGAGCATTGGAATTCCAGATTCCATTGTATGAGTTCTGTGAGAGAAAAGGAGCAGGGGTTCAACTGCATTAGGGTAGAAGCTAGAAAGACCCTGAGCAACAGCAGGTTGGGGAGGAGGGCTGGCCAGAGACATTCTTAAATGTCTGTAGGGCTCCAGGGTCTCCACACTGAGTTTGAATAATCACTCTTCTGGCTTCATAATTACAGTTCCTTATCGCCCTTACTTATGTGCACCTGGATTCCACAAAACCCAGGGCACCCTTTCAGTGGTCATGCCAGGCGTGATACACACCCCTATCACCTGTGGGCTCTGCGCAGTTCTTTTTTAGTCTAAGACTCCGCCGTTTCTGGAATTTGCCATTGAAGGTACTCCTTACACCACTTTTTCCTTTTAGTCTAAATGACTCAGGGCAGTGTTGCTCACCCTGTTCTGAGCAGGGCTATGAAGAAAGAGGGGGAAATTCCAACCCTGACTTCTTTCATTTTCTGAAGTCATGATTCTTTAACAGCCTTAGAAGGAAGACAGACTGAGAGTCACTTCCTGTTCAGGCTCTGCCTGTGAGAAATCTGCTGGCCTGAGGCAAGTCCCTTAACTTCCTTGAACTTTAGTTTCTCTTGCATAAAGTAAAGATAGGGCTGGGGGATTAGGATCAGAAAGGTGAGAAAAAGGAAGAGGCCACCTGCTGAGAAATTGGGTAACCGGTCCCACTGGCAAAAGGTCAAAGCTCTGCCAGTACCTCCCTCTGGACACCTGGTCGCCCTCTACTGGCCTGACAGTCGAGTCTCCAAACTCTCCTCCTGTTCCTCTGGGCTTTTATCATCCGCCTGAGTATTTGCTTCACTAACTCAAGCTATTGTAACGTCCTGACTTCCAGACTTCATCATGCTGCCCAGGAACAGGTGGGAGGCCGAGGACTGAACTGAGCTTCTCAGCGGCCCCGACCCATCACCTGTCTCCAGCTCTAAATCCCGAATAGCCACTACAGTATTCATGTTAGCTCTGAGAATACTCATCATCATTCCCGATACTAACACTGTGATATTACAACATTACTTATTTATTAATGTAACATATAAGTGAACCAGGTATCTATCACCAGTATTCCAAACATCTCAGTACTCGAGAGGAGAAAAGACACCTGCAACAGGTTCCATTCTATTAAGTCCCAGGACATATACTCAGGAATAAACACTGAAACCATGGATTACCTTGCCCTATATTTTAGAATAGTCATTTGAAATTTAGAATTGAGTTCTAATATCTAAAGTCAACAAAAGTAAAAGAAATAAAATAGCAGTGTGCACTGTATGTCCTTTTGTCCCAAAGAACAAATTTTAAAACCATCAGGAAGGAGACTGAAACAAAGGATAGGCCACTTTCTAGGGAAAGAAGGAATTTTTCTCACTCAAAAGAACAAAGAGGACCTAACACCTTCCCACTGACAATACACCAAAGTCTAAAATTATCCAAAGAGTAGCATTCTCTAAACACATTTCATGTAGTAAAAATTGCAGGTGGGGTCAGTAGCAAGCATATGCCCATGAAATATGCTGCATCCCACGCTCCTGCATTTAGCTCCATTTTCCATCCTGCCAGTTATCCTGGAGACTTTTTAAATGTATGCAATTGGTGATTTCTACAATGTAACATGCATGATTTCATGTAAGACTTTTCACAAGAAAGCTCTATTGTCTTGACGTTTGCATCACCTTTTTTTATCTAATTATTTCTGGCATATTAGCCATCAAATCACTACTGACACTATGACAGGAATCATGGTATTGAAAAAATTACATCCTAGGAGAAAATAATAAAATATAAATCACATACATAATTTTCTTTTGAACATTTTAACAATGACACCCTCATATACATATGAAATATAGCAGACTATCCTCATAAATGCCCCAGCATCAATCAATGGCAGGAAAATATTCTCTACTTTGCGAACACACGGATCCAACAAAATATAGCATTTCTAATAAAACTGGGTAATACAACTTCATTTTTTTCATATGAGAACACTTATGAAGACCTGACAATTGGAAATAGCTCCAATATATTTTTTTTCGATTATGTTCCTTCATCTCTAAATGATACATGGCTAACAGTGGGACCATGAACTAATAATTAGCTAACTCCTGTATTTCATATTAACATATAGACTAAGGTAGGAGTAGACACTGACAGTGATGCCTCTCTAGGATGGCCACCCCTGTATGAGCTCTAGAATTAAGTGTGCTAGTGTGTGTGTGTGTGTGTGTGTGTGTGTGTGTGTGAGAACATACCCCTGGCACACACTAATATCTTATGAGGTTCTGAAACAGAGATATTTATGAAATTATTCAGAAAGTGATGAAAAATGCCTAGAGATTAAGGTCAGGAAAGATTTTATTTTAACTTTGAACACTAACCTCTTTATTCCAAGAACAGTCACTGTCTTGGAGACTATAAAAGCGTTTTCATTATCAGGCTACAAACAAATTAAATTTTTCTTTTAACCCTATAATGATAAAAAGTTAAGTTCTAGAGTAAACTTCTCTAAAAATAAATACCAGGTGAAAAATATCTGGAAAACCTTATAAGGAGAAAAAAAATCCCTTTGGATTTGAAAACTTGTGGCAGTTCCTCAAAATGCTAATAATGGATCTGCCATACAACCCAGCAATTCCACTCCTAGGAATCTATCCAAAGGACACAAAAACACTAATTTATTTTTTTAATTTTTTTTATAGATGCATGGTTTTTTTTTATTTTATTTATTTGTTTGTTTGTTTTTTGTTTATACATACACTGGGTACAGACAGAAGCACGGGAGGGGGAGAGAATTCACACAAAAACACTAATTTAAAAGGAAACCTGAACTCCTATGTTTACTGCAGCACTATTTACAATAACCAAGATATGGAAACAACCTAAATGCCCCAAACAGATGACTGGATCAAGAAGATGCGGTATATACATACAATAGAATACTACTCAGCAATCAAAAAAGAGAAACTCATGCTACTTGAGACAACATGGATGGAGCTGGAAGGGATTATGCTCATTAAAATAAGTCAGAAGGAGAAAAGTGGACTGTTTCACTCATATATGGAAAATAGAGAAACCAAATAAAAGATCAAAGACAGGGCCTCCCAGGTGGCACAGAGGGTTGCACGCAGTGCTGTGAAGCTGTCTGCAGCCTCAGCAGCGCTGATTCGATTCCCGGCCGGCCAGGGAACAACCCACATGGCACAGCAGACCTCTCCTGTCTCACCCGCTGCTCCCCTCAGCAGTGTATTTCAGTAGATCTACCTGTTCTGCTCCACATTTTCTCTGGTGAATCCTCTCATCCCCAACACCTCTGGCTTGTACCCCAGTTCTTGTATAAATAAAAAAATCTTTAAAAAATAAAAATAAATAAAAAAGATCAAAGACAAATCTTGAAAGCTGATCACAGATCTGAAATAACCTGGAAGGAAGGGGGAAGGAGAGAAAAGGTGAAAGGGATGAAAACAGAATGGGCATGAGCATACTGAGCTATGACTAAGGCTTCTAGAAGGGGAGTGTGGTGCAGTACGGGCAAAGGGAAGGGAGGGTGTCCAAAAGACAATTACTGGGGCTTTGGTGGTAGGTATGGTGAAAAAATATGTAGAGATATAAACCTATATCCCTAAGACATATACTATGTTATACATCAACATTCCCTCAACAAATATAAATTTAAAAACAGTTAAAAAAACTAAAAACTTAACTGACTGAAGATAATATGCTTTAAAAAAGTAGGCTGGCACTCCACACATGGAGTAGTTGAGCGTGCTCTCACTCTCCCTATGGCTAGGAGTTTATACTGACAGCCTGTACAGTGCAATACAGACCTGAAGAGTCTTGCGCAAGAGAACTATTTTAAACCCTAACTAGGGCCTTATGCTACCTTGAGGCGTCAGGTCAAATTAATTCTGAGGTGTAGACTAGAAATATCATTGTGAACTTGCCTATTATGTACATAACAAAGCACTTCTGGGGTTGTTATACAAATACTGAGCAGCAAAATAGGTATGAGAGGTGTGTGTGTGTGTGTGTGTGTGTGTTTCTTTCAGGGAAGAATTCAGGGGTTCAGATATTCCCCCTGAATGATGTCTGTCATCTCGCTACTCCACACATTTGATTTGCCTTTCTTCCCATCCTCCTGAACTAGCAAGACATTTAATTCAGAAGTGAACAGAAATGGGGCTGGTGCCTGCCACTCCTGTTTGGCTGATGGAGAGTAAGCCCTGCCTGAGACTGTATCGTGTAACAGTAAGCCATGTGTATCCCCCTTCTCTACCATATTAACTCATCTTCTAGCTTCCCTTAAATGTGCTCTTCAGAGAAACACAATATGTGCTCTAGATTCTACCTCATTAATCCTCATCAGTTTCTTGTGAAGTAGAAAGGAAAGAGACTGGCCCAATTTACCAATGAGGCAAATAAGGCAATGAGGTTAAAAGAAGAGTCCAAGGTCATGAAAACTCTGAAAAGGCAGATGTAACAAAATAAGTCAGGCTTCCCAGGCGAGGTCTCAAGGCCCTGACTTAACCCCTCCTTTTCTCTTCCACTGTCACAGTGCCGTCGAGTAAGCGAATAGCAACTCAAGGGCAAGAGCTGTCCTGCAAAACTTACAAACAGACATACAAAAAACAAATGTGTTGTGCCCACACACATGCCTAGAGAGGGTAAAACAGAAACATTAAATGAAGGTCAGACAAGGAAATACATGTATAAAGACCTGATGACAACTATTACTTGCATCTGTTCAGATGAGCAAGAAGACACTAAAAACAGTGTTTAAATTTTAAGTGCACAGACCATAGATAAATTTGTTTTGTTTTTGTCTTTCAGTGGCAAAGTTTCTCCCTACACTCTGAGAACATACAGTCCTACATTAATACTCAAAATGATCCTTAGGGTCATGTTATGTATGTAGTCCATGACTTTTCTCTAAAGTCTCTTTTTTCCCTTTGTCTTTTAACTCAAAAAAACAAAAGCAAAAACAGAAAAGTGTATCCAACTTTCTTAGTAATATTTAAAAATTATAAATATAATAGATGTCTAGTGTAGAACATCTGGAATATAAAAGGACACTAAAAGTCACCTCTAATTTTAATGAATAGTTATTTATACGTATTTTTAAATGCTAAAAGAGACAAACTTTTATATACACAGGACCTGGACATTTCTATGAGAAGCTGTCTTTAAAATAGTTCTTAAAGTAAAATTAATGGGTGGCCTTCGTTGAAATCAATGTATCACAATCTTTCCCCACAAAGACAGTAAATATTTAAGAATTTTCATCCTTTTGGTAGCTGGTTTCATTTCTTAGATTTAGTTTCTCTCTAATCTATATAAAAATGCAGCAGGAACTTTGACAAATTATCCTTTAAAATAAAGGAAATCTATCTCAAGTTTTACAGAGTGATATAAAGTCACTCCGTTCTGTTTGAAACCCCCAGCTCATTCATTTATATTCATTAATCTTAATGATATCATTAATGCACAATGTGTTTCATGAAACTAATTGTATTTTGCCAGAATCAAACATTAACAATTATGTCTCCCATTATCACCTAATAAAATAAAATAAAATTTAAAAAGTCTCAGGCACGTCAGAGAGTATTTTGGTAACGGGAACTGATTTGCATTTTTAATGCTACAATAAATTGACCATATTATCATCAATTAGAGAAATTAATATTCTTTAAGTAAGGCGACAGGGAATTATTCCATTAGAAATCAACCACACTTTACACTTACTTCCTTGAGCTTTATTGAATATAGGCTTAGACCTTCTTCTGTCCCCTTATCTAAAGCTGGCTTTTGTGACTCAAGCTAATACCACGCAACAGAACACATTCCCCTTTAATTTCATATACTTATCATTGCTTTAAGGAAAGACAGGAGATTACAAAACCTCTGTTCTTCAAATAAAAGAGAAATATCTACCTGGGCAAATAAATGTCCTCAGTCAGAAGTGCATGAAGTGATTTGTTTAAGTCATTGTATGAATAGATATGTTTATCCCCTTGATTCAAAAACCAATTGCTAAGCATCTGCTATGAGGCAGGCACTAAGATGAATGCTGAGAATACAAAGAAAAAAAATGACTCAGTCCCACCAGTGAGTCGTCATGGGATCCTAAGACACGTGAATAAGTAAACAAAATACAGGGAGATAAGTGGAGATACAAGACACACACTCAAGTGCTAGTGCTGCAGAAGTACCCAGAAAAGATGACCTGCGAAGGGTAGATGGAGAATAAGGTTGCCAAATAGTGGCTCCCACATTTATCTGCACTTTGTAATCACTGGACGATCTCATTTAAATTCCAAAAACTAAGGCCACCCCCAGGTGAATTAAATGACAATTTCCAGGGGTAGTCCCCAGGTGCTTACTTACACCCGGCAGAGATATTTGCAACTGCTGGTCTAAAGGGCAAAGGAATACTAAGTGGGGTGGCGTGGAGACCTTCTGACGACCTAGATCCTGTAATCCTCCCAGTAAGTGATTATAAAGCGTGAGAAAAGGGCAGGGGGAGAGAGGTGACAGGAACTAGCAAGGAAAAGGAAGAACTGATTCCTATGGCCATAAAAAAGAATTTAAGTTTAATCTCTTTTCACTGAAGACTAGCATTTTCATGGAAAGACAAGACACTTTTTGTACCATCTTCCCTTAAAATTGAAGTTCAGTGAACTGGGTTAGTCCTATCTATCTCTCAGCCTTACTAAACACATTACATGACTTAATTATTAAAAGCAAATAGGATCCTTCGTCTTTTCCTTTTTCAGGTTTCTCCAATGCCACCGAGCTCTGGTGATGATTTCATACCTCACCTGACAACCTTGAATGCCTGTCACAGCTCTCCTCTGAGACAGCAGGAAAGGGCATTTGTGAGGAGCCCATTAATTGTATTCTTTGCTGTCCTCTAAAGAGAAATAGATACAATAGGATGTGTGTATCCTGACTATTTTACCTACACACAGTAGCCATAGATTAAACCTGATTCCATTTTATAAACAATACATAGAGATTTCTTACCCTAAACCATGAGGAAAAATACAGATTTTCCTGGGGAGGGGAGGGGAAATAATGAAAATCTAATATTTTATTGGAATGCAAAATTTTTAAAATCCTTTCTTGCCTTCTGAAACACATGTTTTAGAGGTATGTTATCAATTTTACTACTAAGTTTTTAGAGAGAATATTTTAAGAAGTAAAAACGTTGGTTTATTTGTGTGCTTCTAAAGAGGCATTTTTAACCTTGAATATGAAAAGCAAAACCAGTACACTTTTCACACAGAGTTGCTAGTTTAGCTGTGGGGGTTAATTGCACATGCAATTAGAATTACTAATAATGCATTCCAGCAACATGAAGTCTATTTCTTCAAGAAGGTACACCTAACATGTTTCACAAAATTTTTTTAAAAAAGTTGTTGGAAGGAATTTGTCCAGCCCAGGTATTCACTATTTTGTGAACATAATTCAAATACATAAACCTAGGCTATATTTGCCACACATTTTTGTCTAAAACTCAAAATGCTGTCAAGATTAACATTGTTCCCTTGCTTGCAGGAGTGATCTGCCACCCAAATCTTATGGGAAAAATCTCCATGTGACATGATAAAGCATTTTAATTTCAACTAGACGTTAGCTTTCAAAAAGTTCTTCCTGACATTTTTTTTTAAATAAGATAATTAGTTCTAAGTACTGCAACTATTTTTCTTCCATTTCACTTAGTAAACCACCTTGCACACAGGGAACATTTTTCTCACGTATTATGAATACATCGTTTTAAAAATCCTAAACGTACTACTTCTATCAGTTGCAAATGAGACTAGTTGATGCGCCACCTACTGGACAAAATACCATTTGCATCAGAGGACTTCACCTTGTATCTTCCAGCTTTTAAAACTTGATTCTTAACCTACTAAACATAGAGCTTCCATATGATCCAGCAATTCCACTTCTAGGTATTTACCCAAAGGACACAGAAACATCAATTCCAAAGAGCACCTGCACCCCTATGTTTACAGCAGCACTGTTTACAATAGCTAAGCTTTGGAAACAATCCAAATGCCCAAAAATAGATGACTGGATCAAGAAGATGTGGTACATATACACCATGGAATATTAGCATTCAAAAAAGATAAACACATGCAATTTGCAGCAACATGGATGGAGCTGGAAGGGATCATGCTCAGCGAAATAAGCCAGAAAGAAAAAGAAAAATACCGGCTGGTCTCACACATAGCAGGAATCTAGAAAACTTAAATAAGGGACCAGGAAAATGAATAACTATAAGAAAGTGAAAATCAAAATCAACAAAAAACTATGAACCAGAGACACTCTATGGGGGGCGGGGGGCGGGGAGGGGAGGGATTGGGGTCAAAATAGGGGGGTTGCAATTGTATGAACCAGAGACACTCTATGGGGGGCGGGGGGCGGGGAGGGGAGGGATTGGGGTCAAAATAGGGGGGTTGCAATTGTATGGGGAATATAAAAATAAAATTTATTTAAAAAAAAACTTGATTCTCAGTTAATGGAGATCAAGATCAATGAAACTATTTTTTTTTAGGAGGCTGATATAGCAAGAACACAGAAGTTGTCTGTCCCATCAAAGATGCTCAAGGTGGTGATGTTTTCAATGATCGTAATGGGAAAGCACTGGCCTGTTATCCATTGAGGGCTGTGCCTCATGTTCCATTGGGCACAAGGTCGGCAACCAAAGGTCATGAGAGTCCCAGGAGAGAGTGATGCTTACTTGAGACCAGAATGAAAGTGTTCACCTCCCTCTCCAGCTGATGACCCAACACCAATTCAGAACTCACCCAGCACTGACCACACAGAGTAATGGACTCTAGGATTTTACAAGTGCCATCTTGTGAATGAAAAGTGCACCAGTCATAAACAGGTATTTTTCTTCTCACAATTTTTCACGAGGACAGGTAACATCACAAAACTCTGAAAAAAACCTGGGCCCTCTCCTTCCCCGTGGCTCCAAAGGTTGTGAGGTGGGAAAAGGTACCAGCCACTTGCTCATTAAAGCCCCTCTGGAGACCCAGCTCTCCTCTGAGCCTGGGAGCAGGTGGACTACAGAGACTGCTTAGCTTCTCAGTTTGCAGGAGTCCTAGACAAGGAGTAATTAAAAGCTTTCCTAGACTCCACCTACTCTTCACAATGCCCTTTCAAGGAGATCATCTGTTCATAAAACAATATTAAAAATGCCAAGTGCCATTCTGACTTTGTCTCCCCTTCAGACTATGATTGGTAGCAAACATTCCCCCCTTTGCTGCTAAACTCCATTTATCAGGGATACCTTTATTTTGAGATGTCAAAAGTGGAGATTCTAGGTTCAGAACTAGAAAGCCCCCACCCCATGTCTTCTTAGTGGATGAAATTAGCAGTTTTATGAAATTAGCAGTTGGATGAAAATCGCTTTTTGCCCACTCAGGTAATTTGTAAGTAAATACACAGTTACTCTGCCACACCTGGAGGTCCTGTTCTGAAGCAGAACCTGGAGAAAACTCCTCTTGCATCTGACTCTCCTTTAGGGAGAAGATCTGGCTTAAAAAGCATATGGGAATCTATTCCAGGTTCTTCCACTTAACTCCTGATTGCCCTTTGAGAAAGTCACCTCATAAATGGGTCCTTTAATTTGTCTTAGTTTTCTTAAGGGAGGAGAAAACACAGCTGCCTGTATTTACCCTCCATTACTTTATTTGGAAATTTTTCAAACCTACAGAAAAGTTAAGGAATACAACAATAAATAAGCACACTTATACCCTTCACCTTAATTCACCAATTATAAACATCTCTTTTTTATTTGCTAAATATGCGTGGAAATAAAATGTAGACAATTTTTTTAACTTAATAGACTATCTCAAGATAAAGACTCCCCTCCCCGCCCCCCGAAGGTGGTAAATGGTCAATAATTGTACAATGAGCAAGATTTCCCAAGAACACTTTTGGCAAAAACTAAATTTCTTTAAAAACTCTCAGCATTGTAAAAACAGTTCTCATTAATATTTTCTGGGAAATGCTTCAATAAGGCTGGTAAGTCTTGGTCGAACTCTAACATCATTCCATTTCATGGCTGGAAATCATCCATTTCAAATTCCTCATTTTTGAAATGTAAAAACTGAGATCCGGGGGCACTGCTCCTTGTTATCATCATGTCCCTCATAGCCACTATAAATAATATGCTTCATTAAAAGAGAGGTGTGGACTTCAGGAGAAAAAAAGAGAGAACTTGGAAGACAGTAACATAAGGGAGTAGGAGGAGGTAGCCATGCATGGCATGGTCAAGGGCAGCAGCTCCCCAAATTAACTGACATTCACCCTCAGAAGAGAGTATTCTATGCTTCAAGGGCAAAGCAGGGGAGCACATCAGAACCCTCTACTGCGAAGCTCTCACAATTCCCTTTCCCACCCTTAGCCTTATATCCCTACTACAGAGGACTGACCTGCTTCCTACATGGAAACTATTTCTATTTTTCCTCTTTGTAGGTTATGCCCATAATGTCTCTTCTGACTGCCTCGACTGCCTATTCAATGCAGGTTCTTAGCAAATAAAAGTCTGGACCATGGCAATGAAGGATCACCGCATGTGCCTCTGCAGGATACCCACCCCTCTGAGCAAACACAGGCGGGGCCCTCCTAGGTACGTACAGTGTAAGATGCATGTTTCTGGGGTCACATTGCAAAGTTTTGTATTAGAGATGACATGTTCTCAGTAGTTTTTGGTCTTGTGTTCAAGACACACACATTCTCTTTTGAATGTGTTGATGTAATTATCTAAGTCTACTTTCAAAATCCCTAAATCAATGAAAAATAATTCAGCAACAGAATATTAATTTCCAGTAATACATCTTCCATCGATCATTTCCTGGGTACACTTCCTGGTCTGAGATAGCGCTACGGTCAGCTTGGCACACACTGGTAATTTCATAATGATACTTATTGATGCTGCTCTGATGCATAAGATCACACCATCATCCAGTGGGTCTGCTCTGGCCTTTTGTTTGCTGTTCTGACTCAAATATAGACCAGTGCTGTGGATAAACAGCTGTTTACGGTCAGCCATCAATTGCTTCATTTGTTAAATTAGGGCACTCCTGAATTCCTTTGTAAAATAATTTGAGGTGCTTTGATAAATTATAGCACAGGTACACAATTACAGTATTGATTTCTAAAATCACCAGGTTCTCTGTCAGTCCCTGTTGCTTTTGCAGCTATCTTTTTAATATCACCTCTCCTTTCTCAGAAAAGTGTCCAAAAACCTGACAGGTCCCATTATTTAAGGAATGCACAGTGCCTTCATCACTTGAGAGTAACAGACGAGGTCTTCTTTGTTCCTTTTAATGTGTCCATTTGCCTCCTTCACAAACTACTGCACTAGCACCCAGCACATCACTAAATCAAGATGTTGACCAGATTACACTCTGACATGACTCACTACTAAAATGTTTAAGATAACGGATGTTAACATACCCAGAATGTACGAGACATCAGACATCCTCGGAAGCTTCCCCAAGCTCTGACATGCAGCCCACTTTCTCGGGTAAACACAAGAAAAAGGGACAAAGGAGAGGGCTGGGTAGAGGGACAAAGCACCTATTTTCCAACATTTCCTGGATCATTTTCTCAGTTAAAGTTCAAACATGTCTAGGCCAGTCTGTCTTTTAAGTATTTGCTTCTCACATTGAAAATATAGCCAAACACCAAGAACACAATTGCTTCTCATTTTCCTTCCCTGCTAAAATGGTGTCATTTAAAAAATAACCCCACAGAGTGTTGATCTAGAATAATAAATAACCCTTGCTAATGCTCCCATGCTTGGGCTGCACGCGGTCCTAGCGGTTTTCTCCCTCTGGAGCCGGCTGGGATTCCCGGGCAGCAGGGCCCAGAGCAGTGGAGCATTACTGACATCTCTCTCCAGCTCCCAGGGACCAACTGTCAGGGAGCAGCCTGGAGGCGGCTCAGAGAGGCCAACATGAGCCACTTGTGCCTTGCAGATTCTCCGGCCTCTGCCCAGCTCCCACACACGCTTGGCCCTCTTCTACTCCAGAAGTCATCACCTGGAAAGCCTCCAGTACTGGCTTTCCTGCAAATAGTTTCACTTAGAACAACAGAGCACGCGAACACACAGTTGTTGCGCAAAGCAAAGGCAGCGTCCCCACAACTTCTGCTTTCACAGGAAGGTCCTTAGGGGACTCAGCAAATGCCTTCCCATCCTATCTTGAAAACTCCTTTTTCTTCCTAAGTTCAGTCACACATTTGGATTAAGATCTTTGCACACAGCTAATACCCCATCACAGTCATGAAAGGCTATAAGGTTGGCAGGAGCAAAGGCAGAAAGAATTGTAAAGCAGAAGGGAAAGCATCCTTTCTGGAATCACTAGCCAGCAGACTCAATACCAGGAATGTCAAAGGAGAAGAAAGGCAGCCAGATGCACCATTTCAGGTGACAAGTGACACTGGGGCTGCACTCCCATTCATTTGCATGGCCATGTTAATTGGCTGTTTACTTGTTCATCAAACATTTCCTTCTGTTTCTAGAGGTGCCGCTAGCATTCATTTCCCAGTCTCCCTTGCAGGTAGGTGTGGTCACAAGACTGAGTTTCAGACAACAAATTCTGGGGTGCATGGGTGCCCCTCTTCAACATCTGGTCCATTAACACTTTGCATGCAATCCTTCCTCCACACTCTCACCATCTCAGTGTCAACATCCAAAAGGACCTTGGCAGTGACATCAAGACGGCAAGACTCTGTCAATCGAGTCACAGAATGAGTGCATGGAAGTGAGCACATCTCTGCTATCACATCCAGTAAGTGGGGAAGAAATAAACTACTGTGTACCAGTGCAAACTCTGAGTGTATCTGTTATGACAGCTACCATTCCTTTACTACAACACAATGCACTCTAAGTCATCTTGATTAAACACTGGGAATAAAGTTACCTCACCAACAACTACAAATCATCCTGCAACTAAAAATAATGGTGTGCAAACATTCTCTCAGCATATGTCATGGAGTCAGAGCTGCGGGGCTTTCAACTTGTTTGAGAGTCCACTCCCTGGGGTCTGGCTGGGTCATTTATATGATGATGGATTCATACAATGAAATGCTGTGCTGCCATTATAAGCGACACAGAGCTGTGGCTATGAGGGATCTTCATTAAGTTATTAATTATTAAGTTAAAAAGTGAAGTTCTAGCAGTATATAAAATTTTTTAAATTGTATATATTTAAGGAGACATACACTTTTTTCTGCAACAATTAATTAGACACAATTAGTAATGATTAACAGGAGTAAGAACAGAAGTAAAACAGTTTTTATTTAATACCTATTTGTCCTTAGAATTTTCTAATATTGTATATTAAGATGTTTTATAAGAATGTCAACAGTGGAAGCAACACCGTGGGCTATTTTTTGTTTCTATATATCCCTGTCTTTAAAAAAAAAAAGTGACTCTGAAAATGTAAATCAGCAGCAATGAAGAAAGGATCACATCAGTAGAATGAATGAGCTTTTCCCCTTCCTCCCAGGCAGACTATCCCACAATGAGATCCTTGCTGATGGACTGTCAATCTTAACTACACAGTTCTGAATTTGTATTGTTGTCATGCAAGGCTCCCCTACTTGTTTATTTGTAACTTAGGGCTCCCCTCCTTGTTTATTAGAAAAGTAACATGTAGCAAGAACATTTCCAATTAGTGATCACTGACAGAAATGTCTGAAGACTCAGCTCCTTTTAAGTCCTCTCCAGATGAATTAATAGGCCTTTCCCTCAGCATCTACAGCTATTTGGGGACAGGGATGGAGAACACACTTGACCTTCAAACTCTGGAGAAAGTCACCAACAAAGAAAAATGCAGGGTAAGCTGGTGCACAGCATGCATCTCTATAGTTAGGAATGATCTCTCCTTTTTTTTTTTTTTTTGTGGGACCCTCGCCAGTGACCGGGGATCGAACTGGTACTGCAGCAGCTGCGGGCAGCCTCGCAACCCAGCGCTCAACCGCTGCACCACCAGGGGAGGCCCAGGAATGATCTCTCCTAATGAAAGGAGAGGTTCCAAGTCTCATTTAAAATTTATCCTTCAGAAAAGGACTACCTCCTCAACCTGCACATTCCCCAGCAAAGACAGAACTGCATCTTCTGATTCAGAGTCTGGGTCATCCTCTTCACTTGAGTTTAATATCCCCTGGCAAAGAGAAGGCTGATGTGGGACATGAGCACCACTTGCCATACAACACAGGCACTAGCTGACCTATTTGATATTTGGCCTAAATCAACTGAACATATTTCCACCAGAACATAGATGTTATGGCAGAGAGAATGTATGTTTAAGCAATCTGAGATAAATGATTTGTGCTATGGATATCAGGCACCAAGACTAAATATAGGTCAAAGAGAAGCTGTCAAGGGGAAGGAGGTTTCTGGAGCACTTTCTGGGTCCTAACTTTGATCTAGAACAATGAAGGACACAGAGACTCCTTGCTAGGCTCCCAAGAGTCCAAAGTTTCATGGGAAGCCAGGTGGATAAATTATAAGCCAAGTATTTCAACATAGTAACAAGCACTGTTTTTGTTTTTGTTTTTTTAACAAAATTAAATATTCCTGCTCTTGCTTTCAAACTCTACAATATTGTTATCTTAAAAACATTCCGAATCAGGAAACAATTTATTTGGTTTTGAGCCGTACCTTTGACATCAGGGCTAAACTGAGATGCTCAACAATGAACTTGGAGCATCACAAATCACAGAGTGGGCCTCCCTGGTGGCGCAAGGGGTTAAGACGCAACCCCTGTAGCTGTCCACAGCCACTGCAGCACAAGTTCGATCCCCAGCTGGCCAGGGAGCAACCCACATGGTGCAGCAGACCTCTCCTAACTCACCGCTGCTCCCCTCAGCAGTGTATTTCAGTCTATCTGTCTGTTGTGTTCCCCATTCTGTCTCTGGTGAATCTTCTCACCACCATCCCCCCACAACTTTGGCCTGTACCCCAATTCTTGTATGTATAAATAAATCTCTTTAAAAAAACAAACAAAAAACACAGAGCCTGCCAAGAGCCGGAAGTCCAGGTCCCAGCACTGAGCATTTCTGCTCCTCACCATTCCAACAGCAAGACCCATGAGACCTCCAAAGCATTCCTTAAGAACATCACTAACAAAAAACCTCAGGCTACATTTTAAAGCAATGCTCCTTGCAGCAGAATTCTACCAGGACAGGCCAGGACTGAATGATTTGATTCATGACTCTGACATGGCCCACTGGAGACTATTAAAGAATCCTGGAAAAGGAGCTACTGTATATTTCCAAGTCATGGTAGTCTGCAGAGTCTAAGACATGGTCGGAAAAAACGGGCAAAGGAGAGACCCACACTGTAAAGACCAGGGTGACACAGTAATCATCATCCTCAGGGCTGCAGTCAACTGTTCTGTTCTGCTCTAGCCTCAAGGCAGAGGGAGGTGGATGCTGCCATCTAGAGATATCTGGGGATATCAGCTTTGACAGCAATACAGTCAACACAAAAGGGCTGCTGGCTGTGCAAGAGGGCACTTCGCAGTCTCAGGGAAGCAGCAGCCTGAGGTACTGAGTCTTCCAGGAATCAGCCCCCATCCTCACTTGTCCTGTTTAAGGAGAGGGCTTGCAAGAAGGAAATGCCTGACCAGACAGAGCTCCTTCAGCCCCACCATCCCAAGAGCAGAATAACAAAAACTCTTTTGTGAAGGTAAAGTGGGGCAGGGGGAATTAGAAAAAAACGAAAGGGAAGATCACATGAATAAAAGATGGGTAGTGATTGTCAGCCCTGGCACCAGGGACAAAGGGCTAGCACCTGCTGAGACAGGAGACCCTGAGTGTTTCATTGCCAGAGTTATGAACTACAGAAAAGGAAAAGTGACAGAAAAGAAAACCAAAGTAAAGAAAAGCACATTACACAGGTAATCAGCCCAAGACTGGCATCCTAGGGAAAACAAGAGAAGGGAGCAATGAACAGCGCAGATGTGCTTAAGGCAACTGAAACTAAAGTAATGCTGTGTGTCAACTTGCCTTCCAGAAAGGGTAAAATCAGAATAAAGTATAACAATTAAAGAAATAAAATTAACCAAAAAAGTGCATATGAGCTACCACAAATAACAGATAAACCTAAAGAAAATTTATGTTTTGAGAAAAGATGTTAAGAATGGCTATATATGAATTTTATCATGAATATAAATGTATCTATGTTAAATGTTAAATGTATCTATATATGAATTTTAGCATGAATTTTATCACTGCCTTTTAAGAAAATGGTCTGTGGGAAGATATCATCTTATGGTAGAAAATACAGTTTACTTTTTAAAATAAGTAAGGAACATAGTAGTAGATCCCAAATTTACCAAGTGATCAACTGGCTCTACAGCCCTTATTTAAATAAGAAAATTCTGATCAAAGATGTATTCTCATTTGCCCCGGTACCAGATTCCCAGTCTTCCCCTCTTAATGAAGAGCTTTTGTAACAGGGTGGTCCCCACCCTGCCCCACCCAAGGAGGGTGGAGCCCAGAGAAGAAGCTGCAGGTCCCTGGAAATGGAGCAGGGTGGAGCTGTCAGCAATGGCTTTTATCTTGATGCTCTGGGCTTGGACAGGACTAGACTTGTAAGGCTTTAGAATGGACTTTTACCCACGAGGTGATGGGTAGGGTGCTTCATTTAGACTAGACTCTTTGCCTTACCTGTATTGTTTCCTATTTAATTAAAGTTCCTATTAAAGTCATGTATGCTGCAGAACTTTAGTTTTTCAGGGTTCTGCCCCTCTCCCTGTCCTATAACACTTTCAGCACTGACACAGTTTGTCACATCTGACAGGTGTTTAGGTTTTGAGTAAGAATTGTTGCCATTACTAACATTAGCTGCAACTAGTTAGTTCATATCAAATTCAGATTTGTTTAAAATGCCAACTGACTTGTCTCTCTCTGCTCTGACAAGGTGAGGAATCCAAGGGTTGTCAGGCTTGATGGATGAGGGGAATTATCCCCTTGAGCTGTCAGTGCCCATCCCCCTGAGTGCAGCCAACTCATCAGTGCAAGAGGCAGAAGATGTTCTGAATACCCCAGAATAGAGACGCTATGGGAAAACAGTTCATACCAGCAAAGTGGTATGGTCATTAACTTTTCACTTCTCTTTTTGTTGGCTCTTATAGATACTGCAGCAAGAGAGAGTTTCTTTAACAGAGAACTTTTCTGAAACTAACATGACAGTTGAAGGCATTTATAATTTCACAGTTGCCAGCTATAAGGAAGCTTGGTTGCTACCATCAAACAGTCAAAGCAGAAATAAGCCCCTAAGATTGGCCAAGGAGGAGAATCTAAAAGTAGAGAGGGAGGGTTAGAGCTCACAATCTCACCTCTTGACTCTCAAAATATCCCCTGCCTTTGGAAACCTGATATCAGCAAGCTTCTGTGTGTTAGTCTGGGGGCAACAGTCATCAGGGAGTCCTGCCCAGAGAGCAGCCAGGCCTAGGCTTTGCAGCACAGCCCCACAAAAATGATTCCCCTTGGCCTCTGGGAGTGGTGCCTGACTGCAGAGAGCACTAGTCAGGAGGCTGGACATGGAAACCTGACGAGGGAAGAAATAACTTCTCCTTATACTGATGACCCAAGAGAACTGTGATTGTATATCAGCAGCAGATATTTAATATTTTCACAAAGGAATTTTTTTAGCAGCTTATTTCCAGAGATAGGAAAATTTTCAAATAAGGGCAAGATTTTAAAATGTAACTAAAAGTAAATTTAAATATAAGAGTTATGAGGTGCCCCATTAGTCCTACTGGTTGTTAAAAATAGCATCAAACTACAGGAATTAGATTGTATGATATAAATACAGGAAGACAAATCAAAAGAACAAAAGTGTCAAGAAAGAGACCCAAAATGTATCTGGAAACTTAGTATACATTAAAAAGTGTTATAACAGACCAGTGGGAAAGAGAAATTGTTCAATAATGGTGCTGAAATATCTTGGAAAAAAAATACGTTGAATAAGTCTTATACTCCAGAAAAAATTTGAAATAGAGATTTAAACATTATAAATTAACCCATAAAGAGAGAAAATATAGTAATATTGTCAGATCTGAGAAGAAAAAATACCTTTGTGAGCATACCATGAAATCCCAAATCCATTTAAAATGAATAGATAAACATCTAATGAAATCAGTGAAGAAAAAAGCAAGAGAAGACACAATTAAACATTAAGATGGGAAAGGAAACAAAATTACAGATACCACATGGAATAAACAACTGAAAATTATTAAATTTGTTACTTAGTTTTCAAATTTATAACTAAATTCATGCAAAATTACAAAATACCAAATTGAGCTAAAAAGAAATAAAAATCCAAACTATTAAAACCATTAAAAATTGGATCCATCCAAAGCACCTTAACAAAGAAACTATCAGGTCTATATGATTTTTATAGATAGCATTCGATAGTAAAGAGCCTAATCCATTCTGACATTCAATCTTCCAGAGATCAGATAAAGAAGGAACTTTCCCATTGGTAGATAAAATTATTTTCTGGCAAATGCCCCCTCCCTCCCATTTTCTACCTCACTGTTGTGACATTTGGCCATGTGACTTAAGAGGAACTATGTCAGTTCTAAGCCTCATTCATAAGAAGTCCTGTTTGTGCAAACCTTCTAGAAGTTCCCTAACTGCAGCACAAGAAAAAGGTAACACAGATGCAGCTTGAGTTCCAGACAAACAGCAGACACCAATTTGACCCACAGTCTGAATGTAAGCGATGCTAAGACAAAGATCCAAATCCAAAGCAGCTGCCCCATCTAGCCCACAGACCCACAGACAGAGAGCAAGAAACACTTAGTCACTGAGATATTGAAGTTTACTATGCTGCATTATTGTAGTAATAACCAACAGATACATTGCTAATTCACTTTGCCCGGCTCACATAATTTAACAAAGAAAAGCATATATTAAAATACTTATAAAACCTAGATGGCAAAAATTCTTAACATACTAGGAAACTAATGAAATGGATGAAGTGCATGGTGAAAGATGGAATTAGACTTATAGTGCTGTGTACCTGAAATTTATAGAATATTATAATGTAATGTTACTTCAACAAAAATATTAAAAATAGAAAGTTATTTTTCAGGATGTTGTAATTTTCTAAAAATGTAAGATTAATAAACATCCACAAATGTAGAAAAAACATTTGATAATTAAAAACAATTTTAAACAGTGATTCTTCACCTGATACAGAGCTTTCCCCCCAACCAAAAAAAAAAAAAAGCACTACAACATTCATCAAAGGTAATACAAAATATTCAAAATATTATCTTTATCTTCAATTAGGAATAAGACAAGAATTTATGGTATCACCACATCTATTGACTGAACAAAATTCTGTAAGTCCTAGTTAGTAAACATAAGAAAATAAAAGCTATAAAGACTTGAAAAGGAAGAAAGTTGTTTTCTGCAGATCATCATTGTCTATACTATCTACAAAATAATCTCCCAAATTTATAGAAAAGAGTCAGTAAGAATTAGCAAGGTTAATTTGAAAATATTATGGAAAAGCCAATTGACTTTCCATACATTAGCAAAGAATGTTTATTTTTAAAGAATGTTGTTTAAAGTTCCTAAGAATAAATGTAACAAAGGGTATACAAATTCTCTAGACAATAAGCTTATTTTAAAGAAACAATAAAACCTCCATAAGGAAATGGAGCGATATACTATATTCTAAAACAGTATAACTCAACATAATAAAAATGTCAATTTCACCAAATTGATCTCTGGAGTTAATTTAATTCTAATCAAAATCTCAATCAGCTTGCGGAATTTCACAAGTGAATGTGTACAGATAAACATATCAAAAACAACCAATACTCTTTAAAAACAATGACATAAGGGAACTTTCTTGACTGGTTATTAATAAGACTTGTAAATTTATAGATATTGACACTAGAATAGACAAATTGATTTACTGCAGGAGAGAGAGCATAGAACCAGACATAAGTGTATAGACAAATATGCAAAGAATGTGCAGTATTTAGTTAGCTCTGATATGAGTGTGTTCTTTAATTGTTACGATAATGCTATAAGGATTAACCATTCTGATTTTACTAATGCACACACAGTGCTCAGTGAGGTTAAGTGACAATTATCCAAAATTACTGAGCCAAAAAATATCAGTACTAGAATTCAATCTGAAGTTTCCCCACCCAAAACATGCCAGTCTTTTTTCATCATCTGCTGTTGTGTTTGAAAGAGCAGCTAGTAAATAAAGCAAGACAAAGGTCTTCCATATGCTTCTAATGACAGGAGTCCCATAATTGCTGAATACAAGTATTAGCAGAAAAACAGGCAGAAAATGGTATCTGCCAACAGAACTGCACAGTATTCATTAAGAGAGGCTGAGAGCTGTCTTCCCTTATGAACACATGTTGGAGACAGGCTAGGAGCCAGCTTAATTGAGCAAGGTATAGTACAAGTCTTAGAGAATGAAAGTACTAACAGTGTTGAGATGATTTGTGTGGGTCAGAATTGAAGAAAATAAAAAATAAACGGAGAATTTTTTTTAAAAACTCACATGTGCTCAGATCTGAGGTGGGACACTCACATCAAAACTCTCAATAGAGAAAAATATATACTCAAAACTCTATTAAAAAGGACTATAGAGAACAAAACTTCTTTCACAAGATATGGCCCCAAAATCATCAGAGGTATATTTAACACTCTACATAAACAAGTAGTAGTAGGAATTTAAAATCAACAGTAGAAATGCTGTTCTTTAAGGAACTATAAGAGAGAATAAATTAGGAATGCCATGTCCCATAAGTTTGCTTCCAAAGAATCATAATTCTCTGGTTGGGCTCTCAAATAGTTTAGTTATGTGAAATTTCTATTAAAATGTTTTATGTTCTCAGCTCACTTAAAAGCTTGATTTTTCTAGTAGTTTGTTTATGCCTAGCTTCCATGAATACAGAGAGAACCATGCTTTAAATAAAAATGAAATACAAGAAAAATGGCATTTTAAAGAATGGAAATCAAATTAAAATCTAAATTGCAAATCATCTAACATGTATAAGAGAGCTAAATTAGAACTCCAAGAAATGCTGAAAGGGAATACATTTTTAAGGGTCATAAACCAAACGATAATATTAATTGCAATAAGAAGGCTTATTTAAATGAAAAGCCCAAAACTAAGGATTTCATAAGCAATGCTCCTAATTTATATGCTTTCCATGCTAACATTTGTTTCTGTCTTTTACATAGCTAACCAATTAGAGTGTATTTCTAAAGAAGCAATTTTATTTGCTGGCAATTATTTGTTATCTTAGCTATAATTCTGCAGCCTTTCAAGCAACAAACATATGAATGTCCTACATCTGGAGAGGAAAACCGAAAAAGTAATGGTATGATGTTTGAATACATGCAATTACTGGTATGTTACATTCTAACTAACATAATTAGCTATGAAACAGTTCTCACAATAACTGTCAACATTTGTGTCAATTTAGTAGCAGTTAATGACATATGTAGCAAAGATCTGCAATTTCTTCCACTTAAAAGTAAAATAAAATAAACGTTTCCAAAGAAAAAAGAAAAAAGCCTCAATGAATATTCAAAGCTCTTTTTAATCAATAAAGTTCTACTCTGGAAGGTTTAAAAGGCAGACTTTGTAGCTAATTCCAATGATCTACAAATTAGAATATGGTTATACCCCAGGGGTACACAATATAATCAAATGGGATTTAGGGGGAAAATAGAATTTTGGTTTCTATATTTTTATGTCTCCTCTTTTTGTTGTTATTTTTTATACAATTCATAAGTTAATATTCAGTTTGATACTTAGCTGATATGCACTAGTTCTGATAACTAAAATATATCTTTCCAGACTGGCAAATAGTCATTGCTTTAAGGGATCCAATATACTCCATCTCCCTCATCACCTACCCCTCCTCTAGACCTCTCTAAGGTGTGATATGGGGGGGAGGTGCAAGTAAAATGATTAACACCTGGCAAACTGAGGTGCCTCCAGACCCCTGCTGAAATCATATAGTAAAGGCTCTCTCTTATGGTTTCCTAGTAGAGATCCACAGGTGTTAAAATAGTTTTAATATCCCCTCTAAGTATATGTCAATCAATTAAAAATACATTTACATATCAGAGACATTCAAAACTGTTCCACTGATGGGATTAGCCAGTAAAAGTGCTGTAGAAACCCATCAGGCATTCTCTTACTTTGTTATCCCTGGACAAATCATAGCGAAATTTGGCTAAGGAAAAGAAAAGAGGGCCATATTAATAATATTTTCAATAAAAGAGATATTAGTATTCTAAAGAGCAAAATATGGTGGTATGTGGTATAAGAAACATCACTTCAAAAGAAATCAAGATTTCTGAAGAGGTTATATTTTGATATAAAAGCAAGACTCATGAAGACCAGGACCCTAGAAAGTCTTGTGCAATTCAGTGAAACGGTGCTTGGGTTTCTTTCTGGTTGCCTTTTTATGCTTTGTGTAGTGACAAAGCCCTGAAAGTTCATTCACATGTTGAAAATGCCACATAATCCTTTACCCTGTAACTTTTAAGTTCTGACCTGCAGTTTGTCTGAAAAATAAAGAGAAGCTTATCTTGACAAGGTCAGGTTCATTGATTCTACAAACCAAAAGTTAAGTTTCCTGGTTTAATAAATTAACACATCAGCTTATTACACTTGAACATGATACCAGCAGGAGTTCAAATTACTATGCTTTCTTCCTGTGTATTCCAAGGGTTTATAAGCACCATCTCACATGATTTTATATTTAAAAAAACTGGTAGCATTATATTCCCATTTTACAGTGAGGCACAGCAAAGTTATGTTCCTTGGTCAAGGCCACACAGCTAGTCAGTGGGTAAGTTCAGATTCCAACCAACTAGCCTGGCTCTGCAGCCCATTCTCTTCAACAATCAATCTAAACTGCCCACAAAAACTAAATTCTAAATTAGGTGCTTATGAAAAAGATGACAATTTAGATAAAGGTGAATGCCGCGCACAATCTCTGTAGACAAGGGCAGAAGGATGACCTAAGTTCTGTTTGTTATACCCATAAAATTCTCTCATTCCAGCAATCATTTTTAAAAGTGAGGCTCTCAAAAGCCAAGCAAAGTATATAGAGGTGCTCTGGGCACAACCTAATAGAAGCCTGTGATATTTCATCAGCATCATCTTCAAGAATCCATCCATTGAAATATTCTAGGCTCACATTGTTATCAACTACAGCTCATTTTCCCGTACTCCTTAGGAAAATCAGACCATTTGAAGTTAAGGAGGGAAGTGGAAGAAAGCAAAGAGATCCTTTGTTTTTGGTGTTTGTGATGAATGCTTTGGTTCAGAGGGGCACAATTTAAAGGTAGATCATATACCCCAAGTTGTGGTGTGGGTAAAGAGGGATGTCAGGGAGGGCTTCCTGGAAGGGGAAGTACTTTAGCTAGAGTACAGAGCAGCACTGGCCAGGCAAAAAGAAGGGAGTTGCATAAAGAGGTATTTTCTTTTCAGAACTAAAAAGGACATGAGATGAGGAAACTGAAGCCTTTTGGGGAATGATAGGTGGCTCACTTCTGCCAAAGATACAGTCATGCCTTATTTAATAACATTTGGGTCAATGATGGACAGCATATATGTCAGTGAATCCGAAAGGCTCTACAATATAGCTCAGGTGTACAGTAGGCCATGCCATTAGGTTTTTGTAGTTACACTCTAGTGTCTATCCTAACATTTTGAGAATACAAAACACTATTATTATTTTCATTGTAGAATTCTGTACAACTTATAATAATTGGGCTATATCCTGGGTTCATGTGTAATTTTGTTACTATTTTTGCAAAAGTTAATGCTTCTAGAACTCCTGTGAAATATCTCTTCATGACATGAAACCTACTTTTCTCTCATTATAGATATCCCTTGCTCAGTTAAATATGTTAATTTCTTTCCTTGTTTGTTTGCCTAAGTGTCAGTTTTTTTGAATACTAGACACAAGGGGTAATAAGTTTTAGCTTGATGGATAGTTTGAACAAGTGATATCATTTTGTCCCCACCACACCACCTTTCACATTTTCTGAGTAAAACAAAGGTAGATCACAAATAACTAAGTTGGATGCTGCTATACTGCTCCATTCTTACCTAAAAACAAATTAACATAGTGTCACATTACAAAAAAATTTGATAACCCAATAAACCATTATTAACATCTGGTCACTGAAGCTAACAAAAATACATAATTCCTTTTAGTTAAAATACACTAAAATATCAAGTCTCTATCTAAGGGATGTTCCAAGTTAAAAGGATGGGTTTTTGAAAGCTTCCTATCCACCTCATACAGATATACTTCTTACTAAGAGAGAGATGGTAGCCGTGGTTCTGTAGAGTTCAGATTAAGTCAGAAATCATCCTATCACTGGTGCCCATGAATCTGAGTTTTCATATAGTTCTTTAGCTCCCTAGCTATTTTAGAAACATCATGTTCAGAAGAAACATTATCCATACCACACTGTCCATCTTTATCTACCACACCCACCCCATTCCACTCTGTACATAGTTTCATGTGCCTTGAAACTGGCCTAACCAAAACTTTCCAGAATCTTGCAGCTTATATCAATCTACCACTTCCATAAATTCTCAAGGTTGCAAACTTTCCAGTATATTATTCTACTTTATTCTCTGATTTCTCAGAAGTCTTATTTTCACCAATTTAACTTAAAAAGCAATACCATGTGTCATATCTCATGTATGTTTTAATACTAGCTGTTTAGTAGGGACTCTATCAATAGCCAATTTAACTAATAAATGAGCATAATAAAGAATACACTTATTCAGAATTCAACACTCGATCAAGACTTTGGGTAACAACAAACAAGGAATAAGCATAATTGTCAATTCTACCACTAACTACTGAAGTAAATCTAGAATGATAATATATAAAACATATCAATATACACTGACTTTTCTAGAGTTACAATAACCAGATATTTCTAAGAAATCTAGAAATTAAACTGATAATTTTCACTCTCATAAGAAAGGAAATACTACATCCCAGTACTTCCCCTCTTACAAACCACTTTCTAATTAGTACTGTAAAGGGTCCTAGAAGTTTCTTCTGAGCTGCAGGATCCTTTTGACAATAAGGTAGTACATAGTCAAGTGCTGATATCTTCCCAAGGGGCAAAAGGGCAGTCTATGTCATATCAGGAATCTACCACAGGGTGCCTGTCCATCAATATAGCAAACACTCCAAGGTGGCAGCCATGATCACAATGCCACCTGTATCTCAAACATCTTCCCAGACACAGAACCCAATTAAGTCCTCGATAACCCAACCCTTCAATGAGTTTGGACTCTAAGAAGCAGAATGGCAGGATCCTTACAAAACCATAACTTGAAATTTAAAAGCTCTTCAAAATTTGTAAATAAACATTCTTTAAGTACTAAATACATGCCAGGAACTGGTGCTAAAGTTACAGCAAGGAATATGACAGTGAAGGTGAGAGTACTTCCACACTTCCAGTCTACAGAGCATTTCATAATACCTTGTGAACAAACTGGCCAGCCCCTAAGTAGGGATACCAGTTAGATAAGTGGGTAATAAATGAGCACTAAACTTGAATACACACACACACACACACACAATAGACAGATATACACAAGAGATACAGATATGGAGAACTGTAGATATGTGGACACACATATATATGGCACAGCTATTATAAAGTCGTTTTGTTTTCTCTACAATGGTAACCAGTTTAAAAAGGGTATGCGCTTCTAATCTTTAAATTCCAGAGAGTATTTATGGATACCACTCATCTCACTGACTTTCAAGTGCCTTTGATAAAGTCAATCCACACTTTCCAGTCTTGTCTAGACACGTTCACTCAGAGAGCCACTCCAGCAGTTCACTGTCCTTCCCAGGAAGGACTACATGTTTGTAAAGATAATGGGTACTCTGGAATCTTTGCAAAATGTAAGGAAGAGAAAACTGAGGATAAAAGTTGTAAATGACAACTTGTAGGTTTAATTACACTCTAGAAAAAAAATCTCTCCACCAAAATAATCTTCATTCATTCACAGACTGAATCACAGCACCCTTCCCATGTCTCCTGCTAATTATCATCAAAGCATCAAGCATGTCTAGACACATTTAGAGTAACACTTCAAAGAGGCAGTAGTGGGTTACAGTAAAGATCTCATTGTTAGTTTTTAAGCTGATATTTGATTTAGAGTCTCATGGTAAACCAGCTACTCTGTGGATGGGTCCAGGTAAGCCTATAATGAGATTTATCTTCATGGATTAAGCCTGACCTATAATAATCTGCTCAGGGCTTCCTATTGCTATTTCAGGACTGAGTTATGAAAATTCATCCCTTCACTATAAACAGAATCTAGCTCAGAGGGTAATAACCAGGTGATGTATTACTCCTGGAATACAAGCACTCCTGAGACTCTGATTATAATGTCCACTGCTGAAGGCACTATTTCACAATTGAGATTACTACTTTCCAGATGGAAAAAATCCTGAACTGTGGAATAATGCCTTCAGCTACATACATTGTAATCACACTCAGCAGTTCTTGTATCCCAAGAGTAATACAGGTTACCAAGAGTTGGTCCAGTAAGCTGATTTAGGGAATGGAAGGAAGAAGTTACAGGAGGAAGCATGGATAACCCTGATTTCATATTTTCTTTATCTGGGGGCTTTAGTGTAAGAGAGTTCAATGTGTCCAATAACCATATCAACTTCACTCAAGATCAAACCTAAACTTAAAAGAGTAAATGCTTTACTCCTAATAAAAACTATCAAAACTGTCTTCTTAGACACAGAATGTAGTTAAGATGAGCTTTTCAGATAAATGGAAATATAAATTTGTACAGCATTCCTAGAAACAATTTAGCAAAATTATGAGATCCTAAATAATGCTATTGCCCTTTGCCACTGTAATCCAAGAATTATACATGGAAAATGTAGAGAGGGTGCTGATCAACATTATATGCAATAGGAAAACTTAAAAATAACCTAAAGGAGAAAGTGGTTTAATAAATTGTAATAAATCCATACTTTGGAATATTATGTAGCCTTTAAATTGAGTCATAATGGTTAAGAAGAAATGCTAATTCATAGCTGTATCTTATAACTTTTGTTAAGCAATTTATCCAAGGGCATTCAAATTATTCCTACATCAATATTTAACAGATACTCTCTCAGAGTTAACTAATTGGACTTCGGCTCTGGTTTTTGTTTTTGAGCTATAAGGCTAATGAAGTATTGATATAATATTAAATGACTGCAAATAAAGTCTGTCCCCTAAATAAATGCTGACATTATGTCAGTACATTCCGAATGAATTAAAAAGGAAAAATGCACTTTTGCATACGTTTAGTGAATTTTCCCTGACTCTTCATAATGCATTTTTGCAAATGGAAAAGATGAATATTCATCAAGGCTCTTTGAATATATTACAGTTTAAATAGTTTGGCTTTAATATTTATAGTGCATCATGAAATATAATTTTTCCATTAAAAGAAATGGATACAATGTCAAAAGAGAGCCACTGAAGAAACATACAATTATACCACTTAACCTAATGTTGAAAGTTGAAAGGCACTTCCCCCTAAAATAAAGTTAAGTATTCTAGAAAGATATCTCCCGGTTCGATCTTCCATTTTGAGGGGCTGATGGCTTTTGAGTGAAAAAGAGAAAAAAAGAAACAACAAATTGGTCCACCGTCATGCAAGAGGACAAAAAGGTTACGTTACTTCCATAAATCAACCTGACAGAAAAGTGCTTATTCTCTTACTTGTAATACCAACTCAGCTAAACCTACCTGCCAATCCCAAGAACATAGATGCCAGCAAGTCTTGAATGACAGGCACCATACAAAGTACCAAACAAGAGTTCACTCACTGAATCTTCACAACATCCTCCTGAGGTCACAACAACTATTAGCTCCACTTCACAGATGAAGAAACTGAGGCTCATCTAGCTACAATATGGCAGAACCTGGAGTTGATCTCATAAGCACTCTGCTTTTCCCTCTCACTCCCATTTCCAACTGAACAATTATAGTTTAAATCCTGAATACACTTTTCAGGGTTAAGTGCTCTCTGGTGGAAGAACATCTACTTGATTAGGCTAAGTAATATAAACCTAAAAAATTAATCACAGATTAAAAACAAAAAACAAACAAGGCTCCATTCTGGGCCACTGAAAATGTGCACAGGCAATATATTCACCTATGGTTTGAACAAATCTTCACTGAGCACCTACTATGTGCCAGGCAGTATTCTAGGCACTGGGAAAACAGAATATCTCTGCCGACAAGAACTTTACATTAGAGTAATATGAGATTAATAGTAAATTAAGAAAGTAGGTTACATTGGAAGAAGATAAAGCTCTAGCAAGAGTGGGTGAAGAACCTTGGGTGTTAGCAAGTAGAGAAGCAGTGTGGGGAACCACTTCAAACAGGATAATCAAGAAATATCTCAATATGAAAGAAGGGAACAAAGATATTCACACAGCAGAACAGATGAGGCACAGGACTGAAACCAAACAGCAACTTGGAGAAAAATACAGTAGAAGAATTTTTACTGTGCTTCTGCCACCCATCTATTACTCCAAAGTACAAAAGAAGCAAATATTTCTTACGATGGCCATATATATACCATTTCTAAACTTTAATCATGAAGGCTTACAACCTTATTTTCCTACAGAAAAATAAGTTACCACTGGTCCTGTTGCCACCTCCTGAAATTTCCATCTTTCTTGCCAGCAAGCAGCATCTGAATAAATTCCCCTGCTTTTGACGACTATGACTTCTTTGATAAACTACCCATGTGTGTGGGGAGGGACAGAAAGATGGAGGAAGCAAATGGGGAAATGAGTTTTCCCCTCCTCAGATTAATGTATATGAAGTATACATCTGACACTTCATCAGCACTCCCGGCTGGTGTCCCAGCAGGCGGACACTGGCTGAACATGTATTCTGCCAGCTACCAGGCTACTTAGGATGAATTGGCAACATGCCATTTATCTGAAATGCCCAACATGTCTGGGAAAGGGAACACAACTACATTTAGCAATGCCAAGGAAAACTAGATACTTCAGGCTAGGAATTAATCTCCTCCTTGAGAAGGTAGTTAGCAATACCTTCAAGCTTGCCTATGGCATTTAAATCACTATAGGTCATGCATTTAGTAAACTTCATACCTACCAAACCACAGGGCCTTCATTTATATCTTACTAACTCATGAATGCCTCTCAGGTTAAGGGTCTATACTTCTCTGAAATGTATGTTGTTGTGCTGAACATGACATTCTGTTGCAGCAAGTCTAACACTGTTATTTGAACATCAGCCACTTTGATTCCTTTCTTTCTAGTTTTTCCACACCAGAACACATATCACTTCAATGTGCTCAATGAGTCAACAAAATATTTAACTGATGTGGTTACATGACTGCTTAAAGGCAGATTAATGAAATTTCCTTGTATGAGCACAATGATAATCTCTTCATAATTCTGCCACCATGTTTCTTGAGTGGCTGATGTGGAACTAAATGGGATTTGGCCCATTACATGGACTTTAAGTCTTATCGCAAATGTAAGATGCACACTGAACAGCAAAACCAAAAAGGTTTTAGATGGATGGTCTTATTAGGCCACCCATTACAGAATACAGAGTCACACCATTACTCTCGCCTAGCAACCAAAGTCATCTGTCACATTCCATGAGTAATTACTCGCTCCATCAACATTATTTATTGAATGCCTCCTACAGGCAAGATGCTGTGCAAGCAGCAGTGAGGAGTAGATGGATCAGACAGGAATTCTGCCCTCAAGGAGCTTTCAGTCTAGCAGGGGGGTATTGGGCATAACCACACAGGTAAAAAAAAAAAAAAAAAAAGGCGCACCGTGATAGATACTAAGGAGAACCAGGAAAACAGCCCAGTACTGCTCTAAAACAGAGGCAGTACAGGTGAAGAAAGTGGCCAGGAATTACACTGAATTCTGTTCTACTGCATAAGCAATATCAGCTTGTTTATAAGACAAAAAAAAAAAAAAAAAAAAAAAAAAAGAAACAACCAAGTTCTTGTAGGTATATACTTCTACTTCTTCATTACCACTCACTATTAAAAATGCTAGTTGTAATCTGCAGAGGTAACTTATATGTAATCCAATCCAAACACAGTAAGTAGAAACATGTAATAGATTATAACTTAGGGCCTCCCCGGTGGCGCAGCGGTTGAGCGCTGGGTTGCGAAGCTGCCGGCGACCTCTGCGGCGCAGCGGTTCGATCCCCAGCTGCTCCCCGGCCACCGGAGGAGGGTCCCACATGGCGTGCAGACCTCTCCTGCCGCCCGCTGCTCCCCTCAGCAGTGTACTTCGGTCCTTCTGCCTGCTCTGCTCCCCGCTCTGGCTCTAGTGAATTCTCTCGCCCTCCCGCGCTTCTGACTGTACCCAGTGCATGTATAAACAAAAGAAACAAACAAATAAATAAATAAATAAAAACATGCCTCTATAAATAAAAAAAAAAAAATGTGTTTTAAATAGATTATAACTTAATACAACATTAGCATGGAAAAGCCACTCACACGAACTGAGTGACAAACTGAAATAATCGAAATAATAAACCCACAGAAATCTGGGTATATCACAGCAGAACAATTGAGAATATCAAGATAGCACTCAGCTAGCAGTCCTTTGCCACCTACTACTGCTCTTAACACTGCAGAAGGTTAGGGACGGAAGGTGTGGTTGAAGAGCCTGAATATGTTTTTTTCTGTAGACTACAAGTAGGAAGTAATGAAACTGCTGAAGGGAAGATAAGAAAGGGTTACATATGAAAGCTTTACTGCTCAGTAGTAAATGGTTAATCACATACTGGCTTCTGTACCCAAATTTACCCGCAATAAAATGACAGAAGTATTCATATGGCTAATATTCATGACTGATTTGCCCCTTTTTTAGGTACTATTATTTTAGGTAATAATTTATTTTAGGTACTAATATTGAAATACTAATATTTCAATTTATTTTAGATACTAGTTTTGCTCTTAAGCAGACAGTAGAAACATAAAAACTTGCAAGGTTAATAAGCTTATAATTTAACTGACTCTTGGATAAGAATGTCACCTGACAGATTTTGAGTAGTATTCTTCTTTTATTTTCCATTAGTATTTCCTAATTTTTGTATCCTATTCCCAAATATCGAAGGTCACCCAACCTGTGTTTTATCAATGAATAAATCAGTTTCTGCATCTGGATATATGACTACTAATATCAGACAGTAAGATATATTGCTTTGTGACAATGTTATTTTAATCAGAATGATTTACTTTCCAATCCACATGCAGGATTTCTACTTAAGTGTTAAGAATAATAGTGCAGTAGCTCAAATAGGACTTTTGTTTTAAGTCACTAATTATCTTTTACTTTAATTACTAATTGTAATTAAAAGTCATTAATTCCTCTTTTGTGAATAAGTGAATGTTTACAGTAAAATAAATTTTTAATAAAATTCTCCAAGAAAAAAACATCACTCTGGACTTTGAGATGGGACAGAGGAAAACCTTAACTACTATCACTTTACCTGTACCTTTAAAACTAAGTCCCAATAGTTCATGAAAAAAAACAGATGAATTTTGGTTTAAAGATCCTAGTCAATTATAAAGTCATAAAATATCCTGAAAAAAAAATTTGAGGGATATTTATTCAATACATTCAGAATCTTCATTGTTCTGGAAACAGAATCAGGGAATTCCAAAGTTGAATACTGTTTAAAACCTCTTTATATTCTTGCAGATAAGGTGATAAAATCTGAAAAATTAAGTGACTTGCCTAAGTTATACAGCTGCCTATCTAATGGCAAAAGCAGGCCTAGAAGTTAGATCTAAATCAGATCGCTATGTCTTCCAATATGATTTCCAAATATCCAACATAATTTATCACTCATAGTCTAAGAGAAAGAAGATAATGTACTGATTATATATTATTTGCATCATCATCAGTAAAAAATGTTTAAAGACAGTACCATACAACCCTATCTACCACCAAAGCAAAAATAACCTGTACAGACTTCTAGACTGTGCCAAGGGTTAAAGTAGATAAGTAATGACCCCCAAACAAAATTCTAATAAGCAACATAATTGAAAAAAATAATGCAGGACCTCCTGCTGCTAACAAATATACCAATATTTATGTTCTGTGCCAACTGGTAAACGTGGAACGGAGTTAAAATAATGTTTGGAATTAAAATTATAACTATTTTCAATTATTATAAAAATGAAGGGTCAGGGCAAAAACCTCTAATGGATTTGAAATCTAGGAGGAAATTTTGATGAAGAGAAACATGTATGCATGGTCTGAAATTATCTTTCCACAGACTGCTTACTGATTGCAAGACAAAAAAATCATAAATACAGTGGAGAACTCAGACAACACCTTGACTGGGTGAAAACAATTAACATGGCTAAGAGGAGCAGAGGATATCATGCAGAAGGCCTGCTCTGAAAAGACAGGACATCACCAATGTCATATTCTGATCTGAATACAAAAACCTCAATTTCACCATAAGGAAAACATTGTAGGCATAGTAGACTATGCAATATGAGAAGTTTTCCATTAAAAAACTGGGGGAGGGGAGGAAGAATGTGGTCTTCAAAAATGTCAGTGTCATAGAAGTCAAAGAAATGGCTCCAGATTAAGAGAAACTAAAGAGATGTGACAATTAAATGCACTACATGACCCTATCCTGGATCCTATACTCGAGTTGGGAAAAACCCTATTAAAAACATTGTTGTGTCAACTGGCAAAATTCAGATGACATAGCAGATAATCACTTTATTTGATAACTGTGATAACAAAGCGTCATAATATATACAACTTACTCTCATCTCTATTTGTACATACATACACACAGAGAGAAAGCAAATGACAAATCAAATTGGACAAGAGGTTAGTTCAATCTTGATAATGGATTAACTGGTATTCTATGTAATACTGTTATTCTTACAACTTTTCTGTTAAGCCTGAAACCATTTCCAAGTAAGTTGTTTACAAAACTCAGAAACATTTCATTTCCTTAGAGGAAGTATGGACTGAAATACTCCAAATTATGTAAAGGGGGAGTTAAGAGGAGGGGAGGGGGGAAATTGAGAAAGAATTAGTACACTCTAAGCCAGGAATTTCCAAATCTGTTCTTAATGTTAATGGGTAAGTTGAAATTTAGTTAAACATCATAAACTTGAAATAGTCCCTAGGGAAGTGGTGGTCTAGAGCCAGCTCCAGCCACTGCACACATAACCAGAGGGCACTCACCAGGCTGGCAGTGAGGGAGGGCGCCGACTGACCCAGGGCTTGGCTGCGCATGCGCACAAGGTTTGACGTCTCTGCGGAGGCTGGCCAGGCCTGCCCCGCTACCGGGTTTGGTAGGAGGTACCTCCCTGTTGGGATTAAAAAGAAGACAATGTAAGTATCATGCAAAACTGCAGGACTTCGGTGGTAATGGCACAGCCCTTCTTGGCCATCTTCTATACTTCTGCCGTCCTTCTTAATTACATTTATTAACAGCAACCAGAGAAAAACTGTTTTAATTAAGCCAGGGGCTCTAGTCACAAGTGCTGTCACTGACTTCCCATATAAAATCAAGTAAACCTCTTCATTCCAACCTTCTGTCAGGGAAGGATGAAGTGTCCTGCTACTTCTGGACCAACTCCTTGGGAATGTTCTGAAGGTATATACAATTCACAAAGCAGTTTCAGCATCATAGAAACAATCGAGTGCATTTACTAAGGGATGTTCACAGTGTTTAATAATGGAAAGTGATCTAGAAAGCAATTAGACAAGTGTCTACAAAGTGAAGAGAGAGCATGCCTAAAGGGAAGAGATGGGGTTCGTTCAAGGTGAAATGGGGTTGGTGCCTCACACGCCCAGTTTCTTTCTCTGAAGTGCTGTTGATCATCCAACCATGTCCACAGGATACATAATGGTAGCCATTTGCATTAATCAGGATATCAATGTCAACCTAGGTTCACTGAACAATTTACATCAACCTTGAACTCTAATATAAATGTGCATGCCTTTAAATGTCAAACAGCTGAACTAATTCACACTGTGTTATTGCATTTAGTATATGGACTAGACTAGCTATCACATTGCAAACAATAAGGCTTTTGACTTCAAGAAATTAGGATGGACATGCATATTTACATAGAAATGAAGCTCAGTCAAAGCAAAGACCAGTTTGAATTTCACATGCTTTGCCCCACTACTGATACAATAACTGGCATAGTAGGTGCTCAGTAAAGTTGTGGTGAATTTAAAGAACAAGAGGGTACTTCTTTCCCTGAAAAGACATAGGGACAATGAAAGGGCAACCAACCATAGGATCTTATCCTAGGGCCTTGTGGGGACTTCAGCTTCAAACATCTCTAGAATCTAACAGATTGCAGCATATATGGCTGGTGAACCTGCAGTAGAGGTAAACATCTGTTCTCTAGTTTTTCCTTATCAAAGTCCCCCACTCTCATGTCTCAGGCATGCACTGCACAAGCATATCCTACTGAGTATTAACTATTGTAATATAGTAATTAGTTTACCATGATTCTTAATGATAACTACTAGTACTACCAAAGGATAGAAACTAGATAGAGGTAGCTCTCGTCATCTGCCCGTGTTAATGGTATAATGCTTTAAGTGTTTTCAGAAAAAAAAGAGGAGTATTTTTGTTGGTTTTGCTTTTGTTTTTGTTTCTGCCACAACTGCTCTTTTACTCTCTTATTACACAGAGAAAATACAAACTTCAGAAAAAACTAGATCTGCTTTTCAGATCTTGACCTCAGCTGAATGACATAAAAGAAGTTAGTTAATTTCTCTTGAACCTGGTTTATCCGTCTCTAAAATGGAGATGATAGGATCGACTATGTAAAGTTGATGAGAGAATTAGAGGCTATTTTAAGTAAAGCACTCAGAAAGGACTAAGTAGTTAGCCATACAGTACTAAAAATGAAAATTATCTCTTTTTTTTTTGGGGGGGCAGCTTTTGTTTCACAAGTAGGAAATATACACACATTATCCCAATACCAATATTTCAGTGATTTTATGCCAGACTTTCTTTCTATAACCTATATTTTCTTGCAAAAATAGGATCATACTGATTTTTGTCACCTCCTCCTCCCCTAAACGAAATAATAGGTTATGACATTTTCCAAGCAAATAAATATAGCAAATACCAATTAATTGAAGCATAAACCCTATCATTGAAAATTCAAATATAACTACCCTCCATGGCTCTGTCACCAACTTAAAAACATTTGGATATATTTGTGTGTAGGGTATGTTACATTAAAAGTCAAGAATTTTTCTCCTTGTCTCATTTCGAAACATGAACTAAAAGCTAGACTAAGAGGGTTTCTGAAAAAATCTGTTAGACTCAAAAGAAGATCATTAATGAGAAAGGAAAGGAAAACTGGAGATAGCATTTAGTAATGTTAATATCAGTATTATAGGAGTGAATTTTCTATTTAACACCAAATTGACTTTCAAAGAACATCATTTGTTAAGGATACTCCAACCTGTAGTAGTTAGAACCCACAGACTTTTTTTAATCCTCTTGTCACCTGCCTGTTTTGTGTCTTATATTTCCTTTGTTCATGTTCAAGAGAGAGGCTGACAGGAGACTTAAAGCCCATATGTGAAGGTTTATATGATGGAGAGAATCCACTCTGGCCTTACAACCATTCTGCCCCACATTCTTTGTGTTAAAGAAAACTAAGGCATATAGGAATATACAAAATCACTTTGAGAATTTAATCTTGGAAAAATCTGAAGGGCAAACTTTTTAGTTTACTGAAGAATTCTATAGACCAGCCTTCTTTTTTAGTAGAAAATAACAAATAGACTATCTCCCTATAACACCCTAAGATATTTGTTTGCAAGTATTTATTTCAGTATCCCCAGTATCTGGCACAAATATCTCACCATTAGTAAGTACTCAATAAATGTTTGTTGCCTGAAACACAATTAAACTACAGTTCCTGATCAACACTTGATTAACTCTAAACAAGAAGACTACAAGCAAACAGATTTCGTTAATTTTATTAAGAGTAATAACTAGAATATGTTGAGGCCTACATATACCAGGCACTGCAACTTCCTAATAATCCTATGAGGTCCTAGATTATCTCCACTTTCAAGCCCAGAGACATTGCATAAACAAGGGCATACAGCTAGTCAGTGGGCAAAACTAGGATTCTTACTCTGAAGCCAGAACCCTATCCCAGGAAAATATTCATGTTCAGCTAAAAATATGCTTATGCTTAGGCTAAAAAAAATTCTACATGATAGGATGGTTCTATGTTTATAAGAAATAATATCTTTAAAGAGAGGAAATCATCTGAGAAGATGGGAAATGGTAGTAGCTAGAATTAAATGAGATAATGCACTCATATCTCCCAACCTGGAAGTGGAAGGCAGTCAATATGCTATCACTACTCACATTATCATGGGAACTTCATAGCTCCATGAATAAATCCCCCACCACCCCCACAGCAACAAAATAAAACATGGTAATGGGTTCTTAGGTCAGATCACAAAAGAAAGAAACATATTGAACAGTATTACCATAAAGAGTAATACTTCTTTGTGGAAAGGATAAATAGCAAATTGAGAATTAAAGTTATCGCTGGACGGGAAAATGGGGTCAGCAAAAAGTATGCTGTAATACTTTATTATTTTAAAAATTATCTGCAGGGAAAACTGGGTTCTGATATTGGAAAATTAAAGAATTACGTTTTCACTTATGGTTTTAGTAAATCTAATATTAAATATTTTAAATATACCCAACTAAGCTTTGATAAAGCTTGCTGGAAGGACTATGAGATTATATTGAATTATTCTGCTAATTCTCATACATAATATTATGTAATATTGGTTGCAATGATTCTTTATTGAAAAAAGTGCCCCATAGTCTAACATGGCAAACCAGGTGGTCAGGAGCACATTATTCTCCATCCACTTAAAATGCAGTTTCAAAGGCCATGTCAAGGAGGGGTCTGAATGATGGGGGCTCTCCATGGGGTCTGGGTAGGGAACAAAGAAGCCAGGTGAGAGGCTGGATGGAGAATGGCACAAAAATGAAGCATGTAGACCCTCGTCATGGTCCTAGTGTGAAAATCACAGCAGTTGTAACTGGGAAAGGCCCCCTTTCTGCCAGTGGGAGGGATTGTTCCTGAATAAAACTCAGTTCAGGAAATTCATATGTTAGCATCTGCTGAATGAGACTGGCATGTTTCAGGTGGGAAGGCAGACTCTGGACAGAATCCAGGCAAGCACCAGGGCACAAAGAATCAGAGCCACCTCCCTCCTCTCTGTCCACTCCGAAGCCCACTTTGGACACCAGCTGTGTTAGCGCTCACAGGGCACTTTAAAGTAAGCAGAGACCACTGCTAACGGGACACACATGCCATCTGCTCCTCTGAAATCACTCATGCTAACATTTCCACATTTTACTTATTGCTATCTCCCAGTCTTGGGAACAAGACCAAAGGTGTGCCTGCCAAAGGTAAACAAATTTTAAGTAACCGGACACTAATTAAAGTGGTCAGGATGAATCTTAATCAGTAGTACTACTGCAATAGGATAGAGTTCAGCATGAACTAAATTCACCCTTTGATGTGCACAGAAGCAACTGGGTGCTTTACAGGGAGATGAGGGAGTCAGGCAGGGAACAAGTGGGGAGTCAGGCAAGTGAAAAATTACAAGGGTTAAGTCAGTGTAAACTCAATTAGGCCAGTGGTGTCTACTAGCTGGCAATTACTAAAGTCTCTATCCTCCCACAGTCACTGGGAGACAGAAGCCTTTCTGTTCTGTTGGCAGAACAACGTGTTTGGGGAGCAGCCTTGAGTTTGTATAGGCAGCTGCTCTGAGAAGGGTCGGGGTCACCCTAAGGATGTGGCCTTGCAATTTTAGAAACTGTGCTAATATTTGTTCAGATCTTTACTGACCAAGGTCAAGAGAGGGCTGTAGGGTAAGTGAATTAATCAGGCTTTTAACGCTGTTAGCCTCTGTAGCTATCACCTATGGCCTTGACCATGCTAATGCAGAAGGCCTTGGGAGTGTGGGTGCGGTGGCATGAGTGCCTCATTGTGGACACCTGGAGCATGGGTGCATGCATGTGTAAGTGTGCACACCTGAGACTAGAGGCTGGGCTAAAGCTGTGGCTATGGCTCTGAGAGGACTAGCAACATGACAGAAGAGGCAAGATCACAAGTTGACGCAATAGAGAGAATGCCAGAGATTGCCAAGAGAAAGAACGTAGAGATTTGCTAGGGGCTAGGGGGCTTGCCAGCCTCCTGGCTCCCTGGTCCCCCTGCCTTGCCAGCCTGCCTGCTTGCCTCAACAAGGGCCCAGAGAGCCTGTCTAGGACTTGAGCAAGGACACAGTCTTTGTCAATCTCAAATTCTTTTGTTACCTCAACAGAGTTTAACCCAAAAAAGAGAGATTCTAACATTCAGTAATGGATCACTTTTTGAACTGAGTTTAAACTAAATTTTTGAACTTAGCACATATACTCTTCTTAACACTGTCTTTCAACCCATCAAAACATAAAGGTCTTTGTAAGTATTACTAAGAATTAACTACTCTATTGGGGTTGACCCTAGAGTCAGACTGCTAAGTTCCAAGTCTGACCCCCAAAACTTTTTATTGTTCACAGTCTTCTTCAAGCCTTAGGTTGCTTAGCTGTAAGATAGGGGCCAACTTATGGAGTAGTTGTAAAATCTAAAAAGAACATACATTATACAATAAACACTCAAGAAGTGTCATCCTAAAAATAAACATAGAAAGTTGTCCAACACAAGATAGGTAATGAGGTAAGCGTGAAATAAAATTTTGTAAAGACACTGGAAAAATAATTAAATGAGAAAGCATGTAGACATATATTCACTGAAATGTTTATAATCCTGTGAAGAGTTAGATTTTAGATACCATTATTCTTGCAGGAAACTTATCCTTCGGAATTGTAAGAATGTTACATTTGGAGGGTCTTTTAGCACAACACATGGGATGTTTTATTCCTGCCTAGACCCCCATTGGTGTTAATAGGGAAAAGGAGACAACAGATGGATTTAAGGCAGTCATTAGAGACACTAACATCGTGCCATAGTTGGTAGTGATTACATCAAACTTCATATAAATTTGCTTTTTGATGACTACCAAGAGCCTCTAAAAAGTGTGTTGCTGTTGTATTCATGCATCATTTGCTGCCTACAATTTAAGGAAATTAGCATCTGTCAACTGCATTATTCAGCTGCACGGGGTAGAAATTAATGGAGAATACCATTCCCAATTTGTTGTGTAAGAGGTGAGCTTGCCTAGCAATCTGGTTGCTATATTTTAATACCAAACCAAGCTTGTTGTTACAACTGGAAATGTGATCACCTCTGTGTCCTTCAGAAACAGATTTACAAAATGCCAGTACTGTTACTAAAAATTATTTTCTACATAAATAAAAATTTGGAGGCAAGAAACAGAGGTCCACATTAAAACTGAAATCAGCTGGCAGATTGATTCTAGAACTTGTCAGACTTCAACTATGGTAACGGTTATTTGAATCGACTTTACACATTTTTACACCAATTACTTTTATTGTTTTGGCCATGGGCCCCCTACTTAACAGAGAAAACAGGAAGGTCTGTAGCTTTTTAAGATTATATAGTAAATATATAAATTAGTTACTAAGCCTCAGTCTGTGCCTTGGCTCTATCTATACTATATGTATGTTCATGCCTAGAATGTGTTTGTTTCTATCCTGAATTCCAAGGAACAAGGATAAATGTTTGCCTTCAAATATGAGACACATGCTTTCTAAGTACCCCAAAGCTTGAAGTATCTCTTTGTGGTAGAAACATATCAGGTCAGCAATAATTCTAGCAGAATGGCTATATAAAGAACTAAATATAGGCTCCAGAATAATTTTAAAACTTCCAATAAGAAAGTTCCCCACCACCTGAATGTAGCACAACATGTATTTAGCAGTCAGTCCATAGTCTCATACTTTGGGTTATTTCTTTTGAACTATAAACAGGACAACAAAGAGAAATAAGAACCAGTAACTTTGTAACAAAGCTGTCCTTAGAAATGGCTTCTGGTGCTCAATTATAGGTAAGAGCCTGACTGTTTGTCCCTCTCAGCTACCAGGAACAAAGGAAAGCTGAGGTAGCAGGTATGTTGCTCTGGAGGATCCTGCAGAGGTGGGGAGATATATGGGGGGAGGAGGAAAATGGGAGGGGGTAGGCATTGCAGAGGTAAGGGCTGGGGACACAAAGAACACTGAGAGGGTAGCACTCTCTTGGGGCCATGCAGAGTCAGATGGGGCGCATGCTTACATCCCTTATCCTCCGTCTTCGCCTTCTGCTACCAGACTGCTGCTTACCTGAGCATCCACTGGAGCTCTCACAGTAGCTCCCAGAGTGTTCACATCTACCACCAAAGGGGGAAGAGGGACATTCCAGTTGTCTTGCCCTCCCCACTGCCTACTAAAGTCTCTTTCGCTTAACTCCACCTATGGGTATTTATTTCACAAAGGGATTGAAAGCAGGGACTTGAACAGATATTTGCACACCCATGTTCACAACAGCACTATTCACAATAGCCAAAGGTGGCAGCAACTCAAATGCCCTTCAGGGTGAAGGGTGAATGAGCAAAATGTGGTACCGAGTATTATTCAGCTTTAAGAATGAGAATGAAATTCATACATGCTACAATGTGAGTGACATTTGAAGACATTGTGCCAGACTAGATAAAGCAAATGCAAAAGGATATATATTGTCTATTCTATTTCTATGAAGTTCTGGGAATTGTCAAATTTATTGAGACAGAAAGTGTAACGGTGCTAACTAAGGATTGGGGAGAGCGGAAAATTGAGAGTTGGTGCTTAATGTGTTCAGAGTTTTAGTTTGGGGTAAAGAAAAAGTTCTGGAGAGGGACAGAGGTGATGGATGTACAGGATGTACTGAATGTCACTGTATTGTGTATTTTAAAACGGTAAAGTTTGTTATGTATATTTTACCTCTGCTCCCACCACAAACATAGGAAACTACCCTCTCTCACTTAGCCAAAACCACTATACCTTTCAGAGGGAAAGTAAGAGGGCCCTTTTTGTTGTCCAAAAGGAGGTCTGCACATTAAATGACATCAATACCTGCTTTTGCAGATTATATTTAGTTACTAAGCCCTTCAAGTCATTACCAAGTCAGAGGAATGGAGTTTTTCAAGAAAGCTCCAGACTTTAGAAATGGAGAAAAGGCAGAGACCACAAAGATAAGTCACCAGCTGAATCTGGAAGGATCCATGAGTCAGCAGTCACCACCCTCAAGTGTATTCCATCATCAAGATATTCTTCTTCTATGCCCCATTGCTCACCCCTAAACACCACTTCCCTCTCGTCGTGACTGCTGTACTCACCGGCAATTACAGCCCCCCTTTATTCATCTTCAGCTGTGCTACCACAACATAGAGACATGGTTCCTTTCATCTTCCCTCTCACATGGGTGACTGCCTTCCAATTTCTTGTTCCTGCTGCAAAAGAATAACTACACCTAGACAGCATCGACAATACTGCTAAATCAGTCTTCTTAATGGCATAAATAAATGCAATTTGAGAAACCAACAGACCTGTGACCAGATAGTGCTCAAGTTCACTGACTCCTATACAGAGGTTGCCATTCCAGACTTAAAATAAAAAGTGTGGTGTGTATTTACTCACAAGAGAGAAGTACAAAAGCTTGACCCTCAGCCCTTGAAGGCACCACTGCCTTCTGCCCAGTGATCGCCAACTGACAATGAAATTGAAAGCTGAAGCAAGAGCACATGCGTGCCTTTTGCAAGGGTGATAGAGCACAGAATGCCAATGGGGCAACAGAGTCTGAGTCAAGTTAACAGTTTCTAAATGCCTGTTTTGCTACAAGACTCAATCTACCAGAGATGCCCAAGCTCACTTCTCTGAACATGATCTCCAGCACTCTATATTTAACATCTACTAGCAAGACAACATGACTAACTACAGGGCCTGGTGACAAAGTTAGGGAGATGCAGGTAAAGGAAGCACGTAGCAAGCAGAGCAGGTATCAGAAGCTAACAATCCAGGGCAGGCCCAGACAGAGTGGGTGCATGACATGTGTTTAAGGGGCTACTAAAGGCCAATGCCATACCATGAGAGCAAGGGATGAGAAAGAACAGAAGACAGTCTACCATACAGCAATCCATGGTTCTGGCCAAACCACAAGTCTATAGAGCAGCAGTGTAAGCTGCTGCTGCCACTGTCAACTACAGCTATGGTTTTAAATCAAAAGTAACTTTTGGTGTGGATAATAAGGCAAGATGACTCAAAAGTAGTCTTTTCATCCTCCATCACAGAGTCACCTGGTTATTCTTGTCATGTTGTAAGGGGGCAGAAAATGCCAACACATGGCATATTTCAAGTCTTTTTACATGGGAAAAAAATTCTAATCCATACTTAACATAGAAATACGTTTGGCCTTTCCATTCTTTTGTTTTTCCTCAACTTGTTCCTAAAGAAGAACTACTCCTTCACATCCACCAAGATTACTGATTTTTAATTAATTCATCTGAATTGACTGGGATATTTATTAGGATCAAGTGAGTCAATACATGAAATGGAGCCTGATGAGCTGCAATAGTCCTATTAGCACCAGCACGCGTGGAGCTGCTGGACCAGCACTCAGCAAATTGTCCTTTCTCTGGGCCAGCACTCAGCAAATTGTCCTGTTCTGCAAGGAGGCCCAGCTCTGGCCAGCAACTCCTGGTTGCACCGAGACCACCAAGGTGATTACCCTTCTGATGATAATTGTCTGGATTTAAATTTCTTATGAACAACATCCAACCATGCAGCTCTAAGCTGCAGTGCATAGACTAAAGGCTCGGGTGACAACTTAAAATTGATTTTTAAGGAAGTATTACATAGCGCCTACTCTAATGAGAACATCATAGCAAGAATCTGCTTGGAGCGTCTGAGTGGGGGCACTCAGCTGCTGGGTGTGGTGTGAAAGCAACGCTGGGTACAGGTCAGAGTTAACATCGGCAATCTGGCCTCCTTCCATCCGTGTATTGAAATATAATTCAGGAGAATGAATTGCTAGACATGTCTAACCCCCCTGGGAAATGACAGATATTGATGAATGCTGTTGGGAAGATATATGGAAGGAAACGGCAAATAAATAGAACCATTTTTTCTCAGTCAGTTGTGGATATGTGGAGCAGCTGTTAGACTACTTGTCAGCTCCTGCTCTCTCCTCCTCCTTCCTCTCCCCCATCTGCCTCCTCTGCACCTCTCTAAACCCCCTCCCCACCCCAGGAAGAACTAGAATCATGTCTTCAAAATAATAATCAAACCAAAAAGCGACGTCTCTCCCTCCCCTCCCATCATACTCAGACTTCTCCACCCAGCCAGCGCAATCCTCTCCAAAATCTCATTCCACCTACATGTGTTCGCTGCCCCCTATGGAACCTGGAGAAACATTCAGATCCATGGAATGAAACTGTTGAATTTAAGTCCGTTGCCATTTGGCCCCAATCACAACATTCAAATCCAAAACTCAGTGGTCAGCTCTCTAAATCTTCTAAGCCTCAGTTTCCCATAAACATTCTATAAAATGGAGATGTCAGCCTCGTGGGATGATCGTGAGGACTGATTTAGAATGTGAAGCGAAAGCCTCTCATAGCACCTGGCAAGTACAAGACCCAAAATGAACAATGACATTAACCCTCTGCTTTCCACTGTTAGCACTTCCTGTAGGAGCACGAGTTCTCATTCTCAGACACATCGCATGGTCTCCAGCACCTGGTAGGTCAGGGGTCACTGGTTCTGATTTCATCCAACAAGAGATTTGGGAGATGAGTGGTAAACCAGTCAGACATGGGCTTGCTTCCCAATTTTACCAGTGATTATCTAGGGAGCCCCAGCTAAGTCGCTTTTCCTCTCTGAGCTTCCATTTCCACACGTCCAGCGGCAATGACAGCAGATAACATGTTAAGTGCCCAGCATAGACGCGAGTATAGTTGGTGTTCAGTGGTGGTTCAAAACCCCCTCCAGGAAACTTAACCCATCTTGGGATCACTGGCATTGAACCCACAACCAGAGCACTACTAGCTTTTCCTTCCCCCGTTATACCATCTGTTTCTGGTGGCTCCCTGTGCACAGAGCGCCATTTATTCTATACACAATATGCTCTATTACATTATAAACTGTGTCAACTGGCACGGGATCTCATCTGTCTTTGTAGCCTCACATCACACCCAGCACACAAAAACTCGCTGAACTCTTACAGAGTCACATATCTGGGTATGTATTTTTAACTCCCCATTCCCTCTCCAATTTATATTTCTCCCTGGGATCATATTTTTCCATTACTGTTTAGTTCCACATTGCCTAGAAGAATATTCAAATTTGTTCAATTGTTTGTTTTATAGCAATAACAAGAAAGATTCAATAGCACAGAAAAGATCGCATCTCCTGGCTTTGATTTTTCTCTTTTAAAATCTGTCTCCATAAAAGTCCACCACCTCCACCAATACACTGTACAATTTCAAAATAAGCTGATGTCTCAACATACTAAAGGATAATTTGTACTTATATCTTACTTTTTGGAGAAATTATGAGTCCTACTCAATAACATTCCTTTGCACACTAAGATGTTTTGATGGACACACCCAAATGTCACTGGCATCTCTGAGATGCTAAACATTTCTGACAACTGTCCTACATCAAAATAGCTATGACAGAGACCACAGAAGAGTGGGGGACTGGGAGCTTTTCAAGAGAAACAAAAGGAACAAAAGCTGTCTCAGAGGAGATATAATAAACTCCCTATCACAATCTAAACAGAAATTTTTAGACAAATCTGAATTTCCTAGCTAGTTCTCCATTTTAAAAGAAATTTCTATACATATTCTAACTCACATATTAGTGTATATCCAGACATATTTCTTTGGAACAGTTTCCAGTTTCATGCTGGTTTCTATTCTAAAAAGATTTCAAACTCTTTCTCTTTAATAACAAAGTCTATCTATGCTCACTAAAGAATCTAATATTTTTATCTTAAGAAATATTGATTAATGAATAGCAGGCATCTAGCAAGTAATCACAAAATATTTCTTCAGAAATACTGCACAGATCTCTTCTGGACACCTCCAAGTAGCAATTTTTTAAAGACCCATACTTGGGGGATAGGAGACCTCCACCAGGGACTACAAATAGGGTCTCCTTCGTCCATTACTAGGAAAGTGAAAGTTCACTCTACTTGGTTTAAAAGTCACAGGATTTAGTTATCCAAACTGCAACCTCTACCCTGAACTAAATCTTAACAAATGACTGTGTTTTATAAAACAGAACATAACATAGACCTTATTTTTAAGAAGAGAAAAATCAAAGCCAAGATTAGCATCATGATTGTCTCAGCACTGCTTGTAAATTAATGACTGGAATTAGGGTTGGAATTTTAGCCTTTCCATTTGTGGTCTGTTATTTAGCCACTGACTTTTTCTGAAAGCTCGGATGACATTAAGTAGCCCTGAACTCTAGGTCATGTCTATGTTTTAAAGTAACAGTATCACTAGACTATTTAACATTCCCTTAAAGAAAATTCAGCCATGTTTATGGGGAAAATCAGTGTGCTGTGGTGAGGAAAGAGAAAAATTTGGTTGTTTCATTCACCCTCCAAAATGGGCCTCTCTCCAGACTAAGGATCTTATCATTTTCTTTTAACCACTCCACTAAAATACATTTAACCTCCTACTATTTGAATCCAGAGACCACTGTGACTATTTAAACCATGGCAGTGGGGCAGGTACACACAGACATTCCCATATCAAAGGTTATATTAGATAATGGATCTTCTTGGGATCATCCACAAAGACGGTCCTTTCTCCAAGGTGAATTATCAGTAGAGAGGGAGGAGAACCAAAAGGATATTCTATTGATGTCTATTTGTAAGGTCTCTAGGCCTATGCCTTTCATATCACGCTTATACTTATGAGAGAACATGATGTCCAGTTATAGAACCAACCCAGTAGTTATGGATAGTTACCAGATTTCACAAATAAGAACGCAGCACACCAAAACACATTTGAACCTAAATAAGTTTGAATACACACATTTACCATTACACTGGACATAGGTATACTAAAAACAGTATTAGTGGTTTAATCTCAGTCTGAAAATGTAGTTGGGCGTCATGTGTTTTATATAGCAATGCTATTTACTGAGCACTTCGCAGTGGAATGTAGGGGGCTTTGTTTCAAGGAAGCAAGGAAAAGATCCTCAAGGAATTGAAAAACTAGCAAAAGAGATGACAGGTTCACAAACAGTGTAAAGTAAAAGTGATACTCCCTGTAAGAAGAGAACAATATAGGTAGTATCAGGGGTGAAAGGGAAGGAGAGTAACAGAGGGAAACTGCGACCACTGAAAAACAGCAAAAGAGATCTGAATGTGTTTAGAATGGAATTTGAATGTAACAAATGCTATGAGATCATGAGCTTCATTTTCCTGTTTCATATACGTAAGGTAAGTCTCATCCCTCTGGGTTTGTATGTGTTATTATTTTCCCCTTTTTTATGTTCTTTGGTAAAATGAAACACAAACAAAATGCTTTTGCATGGAGATTCCTGGCAACTAAGGCAAAGACAGAAAGAGCAGATTAGCCAGCTCTTGTTATGTAACAAAATAAAGAATTCATATTTATTAGACATTGCCATTTAACACTTTTCCTTGTTCTGATCTCAGAGAAACTTGTTTCAGAGGTTTTAATGAAAGGGCAACATCGTACATAATGGTTACTGTCCTTTAGTAAAATTTAGGGCAAAATGAAGACCCATCCTGGTCCATAACTAAAAACCAAATGCACAATAACTAAAAACCATGTGTGCACGCATGTAGGTAAACATGTAACAAATGTGCATGCCTCTCATTTACTGGGACGTGGAAGCTGGACTGGAAAATCATTCTTCAAGTTGATGGTGCTGTGTTAATTATTTAAGGTAGTCATGAATGCACACCTGTTCTCATTCAGCAAGAGAAACTATTTAAAAGACACTGTTCTCTTTCTAATGAAAGTTTTAGTCCCCAGAGAGCAAGTCAGCAATGAGTTAAAAACAAAGAGAGAAGTGCTCTTAGCTATTCCTTCAAACCCTGGTGTGAAGCAGGAGCATGAGACAGGACTGCCAAAGAACAGAGAAATTATCTGGCTAGGCAGACACAAGAAAATAAATTTAGCCCTGGCAATATGAGTTGATTAAGTACTTGAATGACAATGGAACATGACAATGACAAATGCAGGCTACCACCACTGGAGTCATTAATATATCAGAAACACTAATTTTTATAAATCTTTAAACTTCCCAGTTGGTGGCATTTGCATTTCTTTGCCTACTCCTTTTCCTGTGGAGATGACATAAAGTCAGCTTCATTTTCAGCTTCCATCCAGGAAGTTAAAGAAACTTCTATGCTCCTGATCTTTGATTTGTCACTAAAAATAAGTTTTAAACAAGAGATGGATGGCCTGGTGTGCTCAGTTCCAGGGGACAATGATAGGATATCACTGGCATACATCTCCAGAGGAGAAGGCTTCCTGGTTCAGCAATGGAGGAAATCTGTATGTGTGTGAACCTTGGGGGTGGAGAGAATGGGAAAAGCAATCCAGAAAATGAAAGAAAACCGACAACTGCAAAGATTCGGTCTCATCCTGATAATCTGAAAGTGCTTACTACTCAAGTTCATAAGGATCTTGAGAGAATGTGTTCCAACCCATTCAAGATTACCAGAAGAGGAAATTGAGAGCCAGAAACAAAGGCATGATTACTTAGAGGCTGACTTGAGGCAGGAACCTGGACCTCAGTGCCCCATTTTATGACATTACACAGTGGTGTAGGAGATGGTGAGGTGCTATCTCCCCTGGCCAAGCCACTTGCTTTCTGTCTTTGAATCCCATTCAGTTAGTCATGTATCCCATTCTGCTGGTCAGGTGTCACCTAGCCACACTCTGTGTTATCCAGAGGATTTACATACAGTCCAATTTAGCAATTCCAGCCCAAAAGCATTTGGCATTCACATGCACGTGGGCATGGCTTGAGTGTGCACGGTAAGAAAAGGTCCGCAGAAGCACAGGTCCAGCAGGGTACACAGTTTCCAGTGTGGTGTGAAAAGGGAGCATACACCATCTTTCTTGCTTTTCCCAACCTTATCTCTCCATTGCCCATAACTCGAAAGTAATGTGGGGTATTAAATAATTAATACTGTTTCTGTATCAAAATTTATATTCCAGGGACCTCCTTGGTGGTGTAAGGGGTTAAGCATAGCACGATGAAGCTATCCACAGCCTCTGCAGCATGAGTTCAACCCCCAGCCAGCCAGGGAGCAACCCATATGGCGCAGCAGACCTCTCCTATTATGACCACTGCTCCCCTCAGCAGGGTATTTCGGCCTGTCTGCCTGTTCTGTTCCCCACTCTGTCTCTGGTCAATCCTCTCACTCCCTGCACCTCTGGCACAGGCATAAATAAATAAATTTTTTTAAAAAATTATATTCCATGCTTCTGACTATAATGACATCTGTCCAACTTTGGTGGCTTCCTCATATATACTGAAGGCTCACATGGAGTTAAAACCACTTCATCTCTTACTGACTATACATATAAGAAACTGAAAAGATTAGCTTGGAATCTGCACACTTTTCAGAACCTGCAAGTACACAATGTATGAAGGATAAGAAAACCAAGTCCAACCATCAGACCCAGGCTTTAGTCCATCTTATCAGAATAAAACAGATTTTCAGGAAGTACTAAAAAAACAACTAGGGGAGAAAAAACAAAAAGAAACATGATTATGCCTGTTCAAAAAAAAAAAAATCAAAGTCTTGATAAAATGCTTAAAAAAATCAATTTCCTAGAGTAAAGTGAATTTTAAAAACAAACAACTTGAGTTGCTAATATATGGATTTAATAAATTCATTTTTCTCTCAGGAATAACCAAACTCCATTATTTATAGAATCAAACTAGAAAACCACAAATATGGGGGTGGAGGAGCAAAAGGAGAGAGAGCGAGAGAATGAGAATAATTGGGAGGGAAAGAAGAATGTCTAGTGCTTGATGGATGCAAATATTCATATATCTTTGCTTTGTTTCTGTTAAGTTTCTTCACTAGCCCAATTAGTATAGAGAACCTCTTTATATATTCAGACATAAAACTTTTCAAAATATGCCAGCAAAAAATAAACATTTGACTCTCTTTGGTGTATCTGGAAGGATTTCAGTTACTGCATTGGATTTTCCACATTCAATGTACCCAGTCAAAGGTGAAGAAGGTCAACTTGTTCTGGAAGTGATAATGGTTTGGCTACATCTCAGCATCCAATTTATTTCCTCCTCTATCTTGAAACTCCACATCATTGATGATTTAAGGCCCAAGTTACCTTATGCTCTGCAGGAGGCACTTCAAGAAACTTAAGAGAAATCGGTCCTTCTAGCAACATCATCTTCTTAATTAACACTGAGGAATAATTTTTAAATCCTTCAAACCCTATCTGATGTAGAATTGTGAAAAAGATTTCTGAAGAGCCTGACCTGCTGATCCAGCATGGCTTCCAGATCACCCTGGAGCGCGCATACATCAAAGCTCAACCGCTCATCTGACTCTCAGTAGATGAGGAACACATTCAATTCTTCAAGTCCTCATTTAGACAGTTGCCTTAATTCTCCCATCATGTCTGACATCATCACCTCTTGGGAAGGATGCATTGGTGCCAAATGCCTGAAGGACAGATTTGCACTTCCAGCAAGACTCTGCGGACTGACTCTAAGCGAGGTGGCAACTTGGCAGTCTGCAAGCAACCAGTGACCATGGGGCTGAGCACCACCACGTGGTCACTGTGTTGGAGGAGCAATGACTCATCAGCAGGCCATGTGCACATGAGATGAGCTACAGCAGAAGGCCCCCTGGCCCAGAGCTCCAGGGAGACAGCATCTGCTCAAGGAACTATGGAACAGCTGCATCCCCTATTAAGGCAGTCTCTTGAGCTCTCTACTCAGACAAGGAGAAACTGCAAACACAAAAAATATCCCAAAAGAGTCATCTTCTAATTAGAACACCTTGATAGCAAACAAAATATCCAGACATTCACTGACATAGAAGTGGCAAAAACAGCAAATGGGTTTGAAAGTTTCGTAAAATCATACCTAATGACCAAGAAGATGGTGACTCAGAAGAACCGGGAGAGACATTCTCCAGCTTCATAACTATTGCTGATGAAGTACACAATTTTACCATTTCTAAAACAAAATGCTAAATCAACTTGAAAGAATTCCTGCTCCAGTTAAATGCCTTCAGTGTGGAAATTTTATCAGCTTCAAGGAAAAAAAAATCAAATCAGTGTCTTCTTAAGCCAGTAAAAGTTTAAGCATGAACTATCTGTGAATCTGAGTTAATTTTTTTTCTTGGCCAGGAGTCAAGAACCCAAATTGAAAACATTTATAAGCATTATAAAAGTCTTTGCTCTTTGAAAGTTTCAACATTTGCCCAATTCAAAATGTATCGACATTTCAGTCATCCTGCAGGAGCTGGTTAAGTCAAACAGCCCACCTACTGCTCAGACCCCAACACCATCACACAAGTCCCTGCTTCCAGTTTTCTCTACGAGCTCCAGTGGGCTTTTACCATGAGAAATCCCACCATAAACACCCAACTCCCTTTATCTTACAGCTCTCAGCTCCACCCTCCCCACCATTTTGAAAGACCCACGAGCAGGCTGCTCTACTTCTGTGTAACTAATGTCCCCAGTACATAAATTTTTCTGTGCTTTGTCCACTTTCTGTAACATGTAGACCGGCTTCACTTTCAATTCATGATCTCAGACTTTAAATAGACTGGTAATGTTTCTAAGAAGTCCTACTGCATTTCTAGCTCCTCTCCTGTTCTCCAAAACATGTTCAGACTTCTCAGCTCAATTCCCAAATAACGTTCCAGACTCCCTACCCAAAAGTCTCATAATGCATAGAGAAAAGTGAAGCCACCAAATCTGTTAAACTACCTACTTTACCAAAAGCAAATTTATTAAAGGTAGTGATCTAAAAAGGGGACATTTTAAAAACAAAACTTATTTTTTCTTAGATTACTCTAGAATCTCACACAGTTTTAAGAAATAACATATAGATCCCAGGTATTCTCAGTTTCCCTCAATGGTCACATCTAGCAAAACCATAGCATAATATCACAACCAGAATATGGACATTGATAAAGTCAAGTTACAGAACATTTCCATCACCCCAAAATGTGACCCATTTATAGTCACATCTACTTCTTTCTCATCATCTTCCTAAAGCTCTAGCAGCAACTAATCAGTTCACTAGAACTGTGTCATTTCAAGAATATTATATACAAATGGAATTATACAATACATAATCTTTTGGAATAGACTACTTTTTGCTTAACATTCTCTGGAGATTCACCTAGATTGTTGACTATATCGATAAATTTTCTCCTTTTTTATGGCTTAGTAGAATATGATAGTAATGATGTACCTAACAACCTGCTTCTGCATCCATTTTCTCTTCCCTCGTCCCATTACAAGGGAGGAAGTTTCCCTTTTCCTGTTAAAATCTAACCCTTTTACATGTGCTCTGGAGACTCAAAAGCATGTCACTTCTTTGGCTATAATCCCTCTTTTCCAAACCTTTCTCAGCACCTTACAAATGCTCTAGAGTAGCTGCCCCAATAAGGCTCCCTCTGAACCCTCATGTCCTTCAGACTTGTACCCTATTTCTCCAGTCTTTTTCATGACACAACTTCTCAAATGAATTATCTATGTTACACATTAGCTACCTCTGATTCCTTAGTTGCTCTTTGCTCTTAAACCCCTCCACCCTAGCCTCCACTGACACTTCACCTCTCTCCCCAAGGTTGCCACTCATGATAGTGTTAAGTGCAATGACTATCTCTCATCCTCATCATACTCTATCAGATGGAGCCAAGCCTCTCCTTCTTAAAACAATTTGCTCCTGTGCTGTGATTCCACAGTTCTGTCATACTTATGAGCATGTCTCATAGTTATCTCAAATTTAACATACTGAAAATGAAATTATAATCAGTCTATTTCTTTATTAAACCTATTTCTCAGTTTCCCTTAGTCAGTGCCACATTAGCTCTGCCTCTTGTACAAGTGAACTGAGAGGCAACAGCAAAGCAGGGACTAGTCTTCAGAGTGCCCCCTACACTAACGTGGCTGTACTACAACATGGTTGTACCAAAAGCATGGGAATAAAAATAAAGTGTGTCTCTTCCAGGTAGGGAGTCAGAAATGTTTTTTTCTCTCTCTACTTATACCTGGTGGAAGCAGAGTACCTTGAGGCCATTAATAAAAAAGAGCAAAACAGGAAGATGGAAAGAGGTGAGTCCCTGAATCACCATGAGGGAGAGAACTGCCTGCTGGACATTTACATGAGCGAGAGATCAACTACTATTGTGCTAAGCTTTTTTATTTTTTATTTTTTTGGTTTACTTGCTCTAGTACATAGCATTACCCTCAAATATACCATGTCTACATAGGCATTCTTTAGATCATATTACAAAAGTGAGAAATTCAGAGTGTATAAGATTCTATCTAGGTATAATACTTACTAAATATCAAGGTTATCCATAAAGAGTCTTATTTCATGTAAATTTGCTTTAATCTGAATTCATTCAGACTTGCCAACTAAGATAAGCAGGTTACTTTAGAATGAAAAATCTATTAGCTCTCAAAGACAGTAGTTTCAAGGTTAATTTTCAAGGAAGTATCTTCTAGGACTGTGTTTGTATTTGCCTCCCCTCTTGAAGCAAAACTCACTCTGATTCCATTCCCTTTTTTTTAATTTTCAGATTAAAATTAATTTCTGAACTGATTTCCATAGTTCAAGAAAGAACAATCTCAATCATTTCCCCACGATAAAACACCATGTTTCTAAGTTTTGCAAGTACTAATTTATACTGTCTACAAAGTTGATTTCTTATTATTAATGCAAGTTACACATGCATTCTTTGTTTTATATTCCAAACAAGTCAAGGGTGTTTTGATGAGCACAACTCTCTGATAAGGAAAAGATGCCTTCCTTTTCTATTAGGACTGCAACCCACACCATAGCTGTGGAGTGCTAGATTGGGAATAGGGCATTCATTTGCATATCAAGAAGCCTCTACTCAAGACTCTGAAATTCTGCCCTTCATTCCACAGCTTTCATGCTGTGAACTGTCAGGCACATTACCACATATCCATGTCCAGACCTAAGGGTCTGTATAATGATTAAATATGCTCCTCTTCCTCATCAGGGGGCTCCAAAGCTCAGTCAATGTTTACATGATGCTTCCTGGTGCCTATTTAGCAAGCTGTGGGACATGGAGATAGAAAACATCATCAGCCTCTAAAAACATTCTACACAGCTATAGGCAAAGTGATCTCTTGGTCTATTGCATAAATGCCAGCCCTGCAAAGAAAGGTTCTGGTTGCATTTTCCTTTAATCTAATATTCTTAGTGAGTCACAACTTTAGCTAAGGAAGAAATGTTAAAAGCTCATCCATGGTATCTCTGCATGGTGGAATTACAGACTTGTAGCTTTTTACTTAAGTTCTCTGTATTTTCTAAATTGTCCACATGGGCTATATAGTAATGTTATAATTAAAAGACAGGTTATATAAACATTTTTGTTGTAAAAGACTGTTTTTAAAAAGTGAGGGTAATTCTAATAAGTGGTCCCAATATTTCACTCCCCTCTACTAGCTTGCATGTCTGTATCCATGCCATGGTGTGTCATGGTGTGTCATGGTGGCTGGCACGTGCTTCTGCCCCTTGACCTGACTGTGTGACTTGCTTTGGCCAACAGAAAGTCAGTAGGCATGATGCAGCAGAGACTTGAAACATGCCTACTCATGTGGATGTATGATCTCATCATGGCTTTTACCAAGACAACAGGATGCCTTGGGTGGCTGCTGATCCGAGGAAGAAGAGAGAAATATGAGACACAGCAGATCTGGACCCAAGATGCATCCTAGAATGAACTCTAGAGGTGTCCAGTTTGAATTACCCAAAACACAGCTGATTTGCAGCCATGTGAGCAAAAAAAAGAAATACTTACTGTTGTCTGCCACTGCCACTTTGTGATTATACATTATTATGGCCAAATGATATACCACCAAGTGCTACCAAAAAAATCTCAAAGGCAAAAAAGTGTTTCGTGGATTAAATTGCAGGGTATGAAAAAAGGCCATAGCATCTTCACATGCACATTTATAAAGGGAACCCAATTACCCATTACTTCAGAAGTATTTGAGAAAATCCCTTAGCATATAAGAATTATTTCCCTCCCTCACATTAAAAACACAAGTATTGCATTGTAATTATAGTAAGTCCTATAAAGAAGGAGATACTATGGGTCCACTCAACAATGGGCTTTCACATTAAAATCTATTGTGAACCTCCTTCAATGTTAAAACATATTCCCTTACAACATGACAATGCTTACAGCTGTTTTCCAATTTACTTGTATACCATGATATTTGATCAATATTATACTACTATTCAGATGATATGCAATTTTAATTATGAACAGTGCTGTTCTAAGTATATTTCTCTGTATATTCATGATTATTTCTTTGTAATAAAGCCTAAGAAACACAATGGCTGGGTTAACAAATATATGAATTTTAAGGTTTATAATGTGTATTAACTCTCAAGTTTTAATTTCCTTTTGTAATTAAGGGATCAGGTGCAGATGGAGTTAGTCCCAGATTCCAACTGAGCAAAGACTTTGCCACCTAGGATTCACTCCAATTAATTCTGCTGGAATTTACTGAAAACCTGTTGGGTAACTACTGTGCTAGGAACACTGTAAGATTTTAAGCATGGACTCTGGGGCCACAATACCTGGGTTCAAATCTTGGCCTAAATTATTTGTGCCTAAGTGTTCTCATCTGTAAAACAAGAATGTCTCTTTCATATACATTGAGAATGTTTTTAAGGATTAAATAAGACAAAAAATGTAATTCCCTAAAACACCATCTGCAACATAGTAAGCTCCTAATATTACATGTCATTATGATGAGGGGTAGGCAGATGAAAAGATGACAGATCTTTCTCTCAAAGATACAGGGGTTTGGTGAAACTTCTCAAGGATAATTGGGTGGCAAAAATTTCAAAATATAAACTAAGGATTCACAAGTCATTGTTTTAAGGAAAACAGTAGAAAACTGCCAAAGAAAATTCCTTGGATTCCAACAAAGCAATAGGAAAGGGGCTGGTTTTCAGGTTATGGCATGTATCAAGCACAGATTTCTAATGGCTAAACCAGATTGATTTCAGTTTAGCAACAGGGTATCTTTCTTCATTATGTGCTTACTTATTGTTACCTAAAACTAGTGGTAATCATGTTTCTTAAAGAACAGAAATGATGCTTTCTTCTCTTTGCTTGATACAAAGTAAAAAGTCAGTCAATAAAGGTTTCAAACTGCTGAGGACAAGCCCAAGTTCTCCACCTATGGCAAATACCCCATACTCAGTTGGTTATGTACATAATATTCATTGCTACCCATCATTGGGTTGATTGCTTTGCATATATTTAATTAAATCCTTAGCTAAGTTATCTAACCAATCAAGAATGTTTTCTTCATATTCCAATAAAACTTTCAACCAACTTTTTTTTTTGAATCAAGCTGATGTTCAAGAAATTCTGTTAAGCTCTCCTATGGACAATTAAACATATTTTTTAATTATCTGGTCAAAGATTTAATTGCCAAAAATAATTGTACAACAATCTAAACTGTTCAAGGATAGAATTACTTGAGTTGTTGAGATAATGAAATGGAAAACAAGACCAATTATTTTTTTTAAAGCTAAAGACGAAATTTGATGTTTCAGGTTCTATCTCTACATCAAAAGCTGCATCCAAGCATTATTTTCAAGCTGAAATTGAAGTGTTTTAGGAATCTAGAGTCATTACTATCCTTCCTATTGGTCAAAAACAGCTTAAACAAGATAAGTAAACTTCCTAAGTGAACTTAATGAGCAAGGGGGAAGTCTTACAACCTTTAATATTTCACTTTCCTGCTTATAAAATAAGAGTTAGACTTAATAAACTTTAGGATCTCTCACTTAAAAAAAAAGCAAATGGTCTGCATCTATAAAAGGAAGGCAAACATGCATGTGAACAACATCAGTATAAATCAAGTGTGAACATTTGCCATAAACTTAGTAAAGTAAAGCAATTTTTTGATGAATTTCTCCGCCTTGGCCTGAGGTCAGTTTTATCCTCCGTCCTAGGAGTATCCCACACTGGGCCAAATGTTCTAGACTCTACTAGTCATGTGGAAAAACAGAGCATTTCTATTCCCAGAGCTTTCATCTCCAAACAGTCAAAATTCACAGTTCTTAAGAAAAATGTGAATAACTTAACTCATTTTGCAGACCACTTATGAACAGCAAACAAGAGAAAAGTGTTTCAAGGTTTAAAAAACAATAATGCTTTTTCAAAAATATGGATCATTAAAGTACTCAGAGTGAAATAACACAAACCTAACCTTTTCTTGATTTTAAGTTAAATTTAATAACATGAAAATTTTCACGGTGATTATTTTTTTAAAAAACACTTTAAGTTATCTTAATCTGGCTTTCAAATTAAGAAGAGTGACTTGTGGGTTTTCTGGGTTTGAAAATTTTGAAAACAAACATGATTAAAAAATGAGTGAAAGGAAATTTAACATGATTAAAAAATGAGTGAAAGGAAAGAATGAGTAAAAAATTTGAAAAGGCACTCCACAAAAGATATATTAATGTCCAATGCACACATGAAAAGATGTTTGACATCATTTAGTCATCAAGAAAATGCAAATTAAAATCACAATCTGATACAACTATCTGCCCATTAAAACAGCTAGAATTAAAAGGACTGGCAATGCCAAAGGTTGGCAATGATGTAGAACAATTAGATTGCTCATCTGCGACTGATGGCAATGTAAAATGGCCCGATTATGGAAACAGTCTGGCTGTTTCATTTTTTTTTTTTTAAGATTTATTTATTTATGCATACAAGAGCTGGGGCACAGGCCAGAGATGCAGGGGTGTGTGGAGTGTGTGAGAGGATTCACTGGAGACAGAGTGGGGAACAGAACAGGCAGAATGACCAAAGTACACTGCTGAGGGGAGCAGTGGGGGAGATAGGAGAGGTCTGCTGTGCCATGTAGGTTGCTCCCTGGCTGGCCCGGGATTGAACTCGTGCTGCAGAGGCTGCGGATTGCTTCATAGTACGTTGCTTAACCTCTTGCGCTACCAGGGAGGCCCATGTTTCTTATGAAGTTGAAAGTATACTACCAATATGTAACATGAATGAGACTTAGAATCATTAAAATGGGTGAAAGAAGTCAGAAACAGATGAGCATGTAATGTATAATTCTATTAATATGCAAATCTTATTATAGATCCAAAATGCTGACCTGCTGCCTGGAGCCCAAGGTTAGGGTATGGGAGTGGGAAAAACTGGGAAGGGGCACAGATAACATTTTATATCTTGGTTGTGGTTACAGTGGTGGGTAAATTTGCCAAAACCCATTTACATGGACACTTCGAATGGATACATTTTCTAGAATGTAAATTATACTTAAGTAATAAAACCCTCAATTTATTCTCCAGATAGAATTAGATATAACAAGTGGTCTGCAGCAGGGGCAGGCCCATGCTTAAGGGGGCTTATTTTCTCCCATGGAACTCCATGGTTGTTCAGGACCCTCTGCTGCATAAAGGCACCCCAACTCACCAGTCAGTGCTCCTCCCAGGCTCCCCCGTCGCAGCTGCCGTCCATCCTCACCGCTCAGCTGCCTTTTAAACTTCAGTGACTTACCAAGGCCAGAAGCCACATCTGGGTTGCTGCACTTCCGAAACGGCATGGGTGGAGGCGACAATATGTGGTCAAGCTGCAGAGGAGGACAGTGGTATCACTGCTGAGACACTCTCAACACAGTCAGAACCAGAGACCAACCTGTCACACTTTCTTGGTTTCCTTTCTTTTCTAGACACCCTCTCACCCAATCCTGTGTAAATGTAGTTAGCTTGGAGAGTTCAGAATTTCATCTGACAATCTGTCTTGCCACAAAATCTCAATAAGAGTGTTTTTCCATCTGTAAATTGCAACACATTAACGAGTCCAGAAATCAAATTTAGTAGATTGTGACCAGTATTTTTTTAAGGGAATACAATAGAAGTGATGAGTCCAGTGAGGGAAGGAAAGTGTTATTTAATGAATTGTCTGACTAATTTACGTGTGTGTGCACGCGCACATGCGTCTCCTGAGTTACCAAGTAACTTGTGCCTCTTTCTGTGAATCATGAGTCCCCTGAAAACTGAAGCATACTGCTCTAGAGAGAATAGAGAATTTTTTCAGTTGTCCAACCAACAAAAATTCACACTTTTGGTGCTCATACACATACATAGGAAAGAGGAAAAAATCTAAGTGCCACTGTCCTTAATGGAAATCAATACATCCCTGTATCACTGTATAGCTCTTTAAAAGGAAAGCTGTCTCAAGAATCAGACAAACCAGAACCACTTCAACAGACAGCTTTCTACGGAAGAATCCAGGGTGTCACAACACTGATTTCAAGAGCTGCCCTGCTTTTACAAGAAAATCTTTCAGATCTGAATAGGGCCAGATCTTCACCCGCAAGCGTGTATGCACATAATTGTGCATAGTTATTAAAGATGTAAATAGTCCTGTGCTAACTATATATCCAGATAGTTTTACCAAGAACTAAAAAGAAGTACAAAAGATATTCATGAAAGTTCCAACTGCCACAGAAAATAGTCAACTTTGCACACATTTGAAAACAGAGAAGATCAGGGTAGCACTACTCAGAGCCAGACATTTGCAGGGATGCCTCATTGAGGTTTGCTTTGTTTTGCTTATCTGGCTAGAAAAATAGTCATCTGCTTATATTTTAGATTACAATTATCATGAATATATTCATAGTTGAACAAATTCAGGGACAAAAAATCACTCATTTGCCTTGCATGTGCATGGCAATATATTCAAAACCAAGGCATAAAAAGAAATCTGACCCTGCCTACCTATGAGCATCTCCTCCCAAGCTAGTTCAAATGGAACAGACCCCATCCACTGGGCTATTAGAAGACTGTCAACTCCCTCCCAAGCTGCACTGTATTCATTAGTAACAAGGAACAGCTGGATTGCAAGCACTTGTCAATAAGTATCATCTCAAATTCATTCCCAGTCAGTATTTTACTGTATTTCATTGCCACTTAGTATTTAGTGAGAAGCCCTCAAAAAACTAGCAGTGCATCTACTTCAAGATTAAGCCAGATCAGTAGGGAAAAGGGATTCCAGATTGTACTTGTAAAAGAAACAGCTCTTTCAATCAAAAAGTCCCACCTATTGGCAGTATTTGTTGAGATTGCTTTTCATTACTTCAGTGCCCTACTTAGGAGGGCCTCCAAGGAAGAACTACTGCCTAGTTGCAGACATGTTGTCCCTAACCCTAAGGACAACGAAGTGTAATAAGAGAACCCGAAACACTAGCAAACCTATTACAAAAATGTAGGACCCTGTTAGTGGTCCAAATGTAGCCAGATCTCTACACAATGTAGAGATTATTTTTGTCTCCTTAGCTCCATTTTACGTCCTTACATTATTTTTTTTCTGCCTTTTTTTTTTTTAAATTTCAAAAGAAAGTTGCAGAGAAAAGTTGTAAGCATGGTACAACAAGCACCCACATTTCCTTTGCCAACAGTCGATTGTTAACCTTTTGCCTACTTGTTTTCATTCTCTCCTCTCTCTCCAGAGCTAACTGCAGACATTATGGATTTGCAGCCCCTCAATACCTCTGCATGCCTCATCTAAAAACAAGGACATTCTCTCTGATTCTTGCACCCGATATTCTATGTATTCTTATAAGGTATTTGAAATCTTTTCTTATCAAGATTAAGTATATGTACTAGAAGAAAGTAAGATTGTATCATGCAATTTTAACATTAAAAATGTGTTCTTTCCCATGAAAAGGAAAGCATGCAGCCACAAGGTGGCAATGTGCCACAGACATTCAGCAAAATGCTCCCTAACAGAGTCCAGTCCTGAAAATCCATCAAGCCCTCAGAGCAATCAAGCGAGTTAGGGTCCATTCTACTTAGTTATTTTCTCTTAATTACTAGTGGCAGCTGCATAAAACACAAATATTTATTGTGAAGGTTCATCAACTTTTGCCACTTATTTTTCACCTGAAGTTAAATTGTTCAGCTTTCAGAATTACAATTAATTACTCTAGGGAAGATTGTTATATCACAAATTAACAGAGGGTGGAAACATAAGCAGAGGAAAGGAGATAATTCCTAAATAGGAATTATGTGATTTCCTTACATAGTTCCAACAAAGCCAATAAAACATATGAAACAAATGTAGAAGAAAGAGGAAGAAATCAAGGAAGAAGTACAGGAAAACAAAGAAAAAAAATCTATTTCATCACATATCTAGGCAAAAGCAATTAGTCCATACATCAGAATTTAATCAGAATCACAACTCCGAGAGCATTATTTTAAATCTGGGAATATGGAGGCAGTGAATATGAGGGCTGCGAATGTTTCAAACACCATATAAGCAAAAAAAAAAAAAAAAAAAAAAAAAACCTATAAGCATAGTGTATTGTTCCAGGATCCCACTTTCTTCTTCACATCAAATCAAACTCCCAACAGGGCTCTCTCTAAATAATCATTTTTCCAAATTTGCTGTGTTGTCAGTGACTCTACTTTTCTTTTTACATTAGTCAAAGCTTCTCAAAATGGTCCACTGCAGCCCTGCGATTTATTTTTCATTTTTTTTGTCCTGTATCAAATACTCATGATTGCTTTAAAAACATTTCATCAAACCCTAGCGTTTATGTTAGACATCAAACATATCACTGAGGACATTGCCCTTTAAATTATTCAGTTTAATATTTTCCAACTTTTCCAAACTCCCAAAGTCTTCATACTACATGGAGCTCAACTAAAGACTGAAATTGTCTTTCAGCTTTCGCTGATGTTCAAGGGCATCTAAGCCTGGGCTTGTCACACTTGCTTCAAATACTTCTCATTTTCCTCACTAAGTCAGTAACCCCTTGAGAACCAGACCCTACTCCCTCACCACAGATATACCTAACACACTGCTAATGACAAAATATCCTGGATGGAAACACATTCTCTGGAAACATGTCCTTATTTCATTTACCAGTAACAAATACTGATCCATGGAGAATTAGATTAGCTCAAAACTTCCTATGGTGTTTTCTTAACCTCCAATAGTCTCAAGACCCCCAAAACAGTTTAAAAGTATATCTGCATTTTAGAAGTCAAATATATTTAGGGACCTAACATATGACTTATGCAAGTGCTCGTACTCGTATGCACAGCTTATCACAGGAAACATGTAAACAAGCATCTTAGAAAACAAAAGATAAACAGCTACATTAAGTCTGATGCAGATCAATAGGGATTTCTAAAATTATCAATATGTAAAAGCGATAATCACCAGAATTCTACATCTTTATTTTCTACATTTATCACCTCCATCCATTGTTCACTGTTTTTCAATTTATCAGGCTGAGAAAGGCAAAAGAATCCACCATGATGACACTGTGGCTTCTGCCATCAATGAAGAACTGAAAGTACATAATGTAAACGCAAATCATTTACGAGATTGGACTGTGTTGCATTTTGTGCCTCAGCCATCTCCAAACACCAACTGTGGGTTTCTTCTGTGGTTTCAGACACTAGTACTACTATCATCCCTGTCTTTCAAAAAAGGCATATTATAACTTCCAACAAATATTTGCAGCCTTCTTAAACTGACAATTTTCTCTAGCTTCCTCTCTAGACACACACATGCCTACACAATATGAGTGCTCTAATGTATAGTTTCTAATATTAACAAGGATCATAGGGACATAAGGAGAAAGATGTTTGTTTCGTATACAAAAACTCCTTTTTTCTAGCTTCTCATATCATAAACCTTAGTTATTCTGAACTTCCCTTCTTACTCTACATCCAAACAGGAAATCCCCTAACTCAATCCTCAAAAATATCCAGAAACCAATCACTCCATCTTTTCTGCTGTTCCCACTCTTGTCCCTGCCATTTGGATTGCTCTTACAAAGGCCTCCCAATGGATCTCATTACTTCCCCACAGCCCCACAGCCAGTGAAAGCCAGTGAAAGTGCACAGCCAGTGAAAGTGCAGAGGCTCCAAGTCCTCTGCTGGGATCCTCCCTTGACTCAGAAGAAAACCCAAAATCTTGGCAATATCTTCAAGGCTTCACCACCTCTCAGATCCCAGCTACTACTCCATTCACTCCAGACCTCAGAGGTCCCATCATATTCCCACCCAGAACCTTTGTATTTCACATTCCTCCTGTCCCAGACATTTCCCTCAAAATCAGCTACCAGGCTCCAGGGTTCTAGTCAAATGTCACTCTTTTGGGAGGTCTCAACTGTCCTATATAAACCAGCACCATGCCCCCCACCCTTTATTCCCTTTTCTCTTTTCCTTCATAGCATCTCTCCGACATGACATGTTAGAACGTTTATATTTGTTTATTGTCCTCTGCCAGAATGCAAGTTACATGAAATTATGTATTAGTCTATTCTGTCCACTGTTCTATTTGACCACTGCTTGACACAAAAGGCTCCCTGTAAATATTTGTTGAAAGAATAAAAGATCTGTAAATCTCTGGTGCCTGAAAACGTAAGAATAACAAAACATAAAAAACACAAGCAATGAAGGTTTTTCACTGTTGGGGAGAAAAACAATTATCCAAGGTGAAAATGCTACAGTGAATCTCTAATATTTTGACAAAATTGAAAACCTCATCTGTTAATATATTTAAAAAAAAAGACCTTTGGGTTAGAGCAAACTACAACTTTTCAAAGAAATTTTCCTATACACAAAACATATGCTAATTTTTGAACACTGTTACCTCTGAAGGTGATTCCTAAATAATGAATTATTCAACCTTTTAACTATATCTTAACTAGGAATTCACTTTTGTCTGTCAATCCCAGCTCCTTCCTACCCACAACCCTCTTTTCTGTAATTCCTCATTCATTCCCAAGATGCACCACATGCATTTTAAAAACCCATTCAGAATGCATGTGCCCTAAGGCCAAAGTTCATTAGTTCAAAGGGATCACCAATGTCATCCGCATAATAATGGGGGCTCACCAGTAAAATCTTCTTTATGCTAAAAAATGAGGAAGACAGATTAGTAACACACTGACTATGACCACAATGTTCAGTTATTCTGTTTCTTGATATTAAATATTCTATGAAACCAGAGATATGAAAATATATGAAGGACTATAAAACTGCATAGACTATGCTTATAATCTTAACTGTTCTATCACCTCCATCCATAAAGGAATCAAACTGGCAACATGAAATGACTTTACTCCAAAATTGGATTTTATTTACTGTAAACCAAAGCCTGAAAGCATTTTAAAATCTCAGAGTACTTCCTGTTCTACAGTTAAGGACATTCAAATTTGAATTCACATTAATTCCACAGTGTGAGGAACACCAATACTATTTAACTCCACGCATCTTTTCTCATGCACAAAAAGGAAGTAACGACCCTACCTTTATCTCCAGAAGTTGTTGTGAATATTAAAACAATTCAAGTATGTAAAACACTGAAGGGGTATGTAGAATGTAGTAGGTGGACAATAAATAGTTTCCAAGGACATTAAACTGATTGCTGTTTTACTGGACCATGTTTGTTTGTTTTTTTCTCTATGGTTAAAATAAGAACTTGGTTTGAATTGCTTGAACATAATTTCAGGTTGTAACTCTTATGCCCTACTCTACAGCACAAATGCCTGAGGCTTTGTTACCCACTGCTATGGGGTTTTCAGTGAATGTGATGAAGTGCAGAGATGTGGAGCCTAGTCCAGTTGTGAACTGTCAGGGACAGAATCTCCATACTATATCTTGGGCAAGGCTATTAAATCCTCTCTCCAGACCTCAGAGGGGGTGAAGACAGCGAGGAATGATGAATGGAAATGGCTTGACTCAGTGTTTGGCACATATAAGCATTGTTGTTGTTAGTGTTTGGCACAACTAACAACATTGTTGATCACTGCTACTGTAGCTCATTCATTTCCCCTACCCTTCTAATCGGCTGACTGATTAAAACATATGGTTCCTTATTTACCTGGTCCTTCCAAGTGGCACCTCTCAGTCATTCTCATCTCTACTACACTACTCAAAGACAAGAATTTAATAATCTCAGCACTGGCTCAACGAATATGAAACCTGCCCTCTCCCAACATCCTAAAAACGAACTATAGATTGAGTCAATCACAGGAACACAGAGAGCTACTATGATCCTGGACCACGTTGTACTGAGGTATGTTTAATTGATTTTGCTGGCATTCATTCTGGATTATGCCACCCAAAGTGCATGCTTCCATTGAAGGACACTTAGAAACAGACCTATAAATCCTGGCATGGTATTATATAAGAGGACCTATATTAAACTATATCTTCCTTGTCAAAACTCATCTTACCATAAAAATACTTAGCAAGCAGCTTTATGCCTGGTTTGCTCTGGGCACTACTGTAGACAAAACAGACATAAATCCCTGTCTGCCAGGAGCTTCATTCTATTTGGGGGGATAGCAACCTGGAGAAAATGCTGCCAGTTCTCTGCACTAGAAGTAGTTATTCTTCTTCTTGGTCATGGGCTGTCTTTATCCTGGGAATCACATGTAACATTAAGCATGTTTCTGCAATTCAGCCACTATAAACCACAGGGCAGAGGCATGCAGTACATTACCAGCAAGTGTACCATGTCCTGTCTCCATCAAGACGTCATGGAGCTAGTTGCTGCGCTCACTCACTCTCAGTTTCACCTTACCATTTGCTACAGAATGAATGTTAGAGCCCCCTGCCCACATTCACATACGGAACCCTGGCAACCAATGTGATAGTATCTATAGGTGGGATATTTGGGAGTGATGAGGCTACAAGGGCTTTGTCCTCAAAAATGGGACTAATATCCTCATATAAGTGATCCACAAAGCTCCCTGCCCCTTCCACCACGGGCATCTGTGAAACAGGATATGAGGCTTCATTATACACCAAATCTACCAGTTTACTTGACCCTGGACATCCCAACAACACTCGTGTTAAGAAGCTTTTGTACATTTGCTTTTTTTTTTTCTATCTTCACCTATTTTTAGCTTATTCATCTTGTGGAACTATTTATCATTATAACTCATCTTAAAACCATATGAGAACAAGAAGGAGGGCAGAGGGAAATGATAGATATAATCTTAGCAAAAACTATTCATGTCAACAAGATTTGTTAAGCATATAATTTCCTGAGCCACATTAATTTACTCAACCTATTTAGCTGTTTATTGCAATTTACTTTCTCAATGAATATCCACATTTTGAAAAATAATACATCAATAGAATGCATTTAAACTGGAAGATGTACTAGATACCAATATCACTTTCCATCTTCAGTTTTGTAATTAATTCTTTGAACCACAAACTTCAATGAGCAATATAAAAAGTGTTTCAGAAACATCATAAAACACATTGTTAGATCAAACTACACTGGCATCCACCTAAACAGAGCAGCACCACTTAGTTTCATCTCTTAAGAGAATTGATTATCTTTCTTTCTTTCCCAGAGAAATATGTAAATTAGCACTTTGATATCACTATCTCACTTTTGTCTGTCAATTCAACTTCAAGAAAGCCAATTCTTTTGCTTATGAACATCTCTGCATATGCGCACACACACACACACTCCATCAGCAACACAGTGCTCTCACAATCACAGGGCCAGAGCACCACAAGTTTAACTATTTCTGTAATGTGTACATTAAGTCATAAATCCAATAGCCTACAGATAAAAAAAATAGAGCTAATATAATTTTTAAAACATTACAGTTTTTAAAAACATTGCACTTTTCCAAGTTTAATTTAGGAACAATGACAGTCGGGATAGCTCAGGGAACACACTGATTTGACTTTGCATATGTATCCCCTGTTTCCTATCACTTCAATATTCTAGATGTCTCCCTGACCTTTATTCAGGGATCTGATCTATGCCTGAGGTTGTTTATTAATCTATGGTCATTAAATTCCCCTGGTAACATCATGTCCCCACCACCTACATAGCTGGAGTCTACCATGGTCAACAAAGTGGGATGAGGCCATGTTCCTCTCTAGTCATGTGCTTTTGGTTAAAATCAGTGACTCCATATCTCCATAAAGGTTGATAGTACCTACCGGTGTCCCCCTCTGGCAGCAAGACCCGACCTCCAGGTAGGTACTGTATTATTAGTCCTACCTGACAAGTGAGGAAACAGATTCAGAAAGATGAACACCTTCAAAGTGAACAGCTCCACTGATACAAAAGGAATGAAACCACAATTCCTCACTCCAAAGTCCACACAGTCTTTCCACTGTTTCAAAGTGTCTCCTATGTGAGGCACACAGTGGTGAAGCACAGGACCCCATGCAGTTACCTTCAATTTCCTCAACCAAATACAATCTGGAAAGACTCCTCAGAGATGCTGGTCTCAGGCAACCTGAATGGTCCAGTTCCACCCTTACTGACAGCCTACACAGCAGTTTCGATGGCTTCTATCTGTGTTTGAAATCCCTAAGTCTGAACTACAGAACCATGAAATATTATTAGCGGTAAGGATCTAAAATTCATCTATAGCCAGTTTCCAGCTTTTTGGAAGACTGAGGCCCAGACAAATCTACAGCCCAGGTTTACAAAAACAGCTGGAAGATGAATCCAGACCAGAACCCGCATTGTCAAATCTGCCTATGACACCTTGCTCCCTTAATTCCTGCAATCCACTGCTAGCATGGATTTAATAGCATGGTATCACCATGCTATTAAAATGAACTTGTGTGGTTCTTTTATTCATGCATGCTCTACTGACCCAGCTTTGTTTTAAAAAGTTTATAACCAAGCATATACTATGCACTAGACATTGTGCTAAAGACTAAAGACAGAGAACAGAGCCAACATAATTCTTTTCCTTGGGGTACTTCTACACAGATACAGACACACACACACACACACCCCCCACACAAAAACAAAGCAATAAGGTAAACATAGGGTCAGAGTTAGGTAGGAGGAATTGTAGTCAAGCACAGTTAAGGTCCAGCACCTAATTCATTTATTTTCCTTACCTTGTTGGCTGAGCAATGCCATTATAAATATCTGACGTGTAGGAGGGAAATGACTTGCACAATATTCCTAAAGTGTGGTCTTCTTAGGTACCTAGAAGTCAGTCCAGGTAGGACAACAGAGTGGGGTGCAAACACCTGCTCATTTTCCTTGGAGCACCATGTCCTAAGGTGTAAGAGGGACAGAGCAGTTTCTCCCACCGCTGGCACCACACAGCAGGACCAGGACCTAAAGGATTATTCTTTAGGCACCAATTGTCCCGCATGGGCCAGAAGTTCTCGGAGTCACATATCCAAGATGGTATGATCTTAGAGCATCACACCCTGTATCCCCAGGGACCAAACAACAGTGAATGAGGAAGGCAGTGGTTTAAGGCAAGCCACCATCAAGATCACATTCAGGGTCTCCCCGGTGGCGCAGCAGTTGAGCGCTGGGTTGCGAAGCTGCCCGCAGCCTCTACAGCGCCGGTTCGATCCCCGGCTGCTCCCCGGCCACCGGAGGAGGGTCCCACATGGCGCGCAGACCTCTCCTGCCACCCGCTGCTCCCCTCAGCAGTGTACTTCGGTCCTTCTGCCTGCTCTGCTCCCCGCTCTGGCTCTGGTGAATTCTCTCACCCTCCCGGGCTTCTGACTGTACCCAGGGCTTGTATAAATAAATAAATAATAAAACTAAAAAAAAAAAAAAAAAATCACATTCAGCCACTTATTAACCATATAGAGGGGACAAATTATAATCTTTTTGATAAAATAAGCACAACTATATACTCTCAGGTTTCTTGTAAATTAAGTTAACCAATCAACATAAAGCTCCTCAAAGAAAGAAACTCAAAAGTTTATTCTCTACCCCTTCCCAGCCCAACTCATTTTATCAGTACTACAGAAGAAAATAACCAAGAGCCGGAATTTCTGTTCAATAACAACCAGCAAAGCCAAAAATAAACTTTATACAAGTTCCTGAGAAAAACTTCAAAATACTCTCTTCTTGTAAGATAGTGTTTAAGTTCTTTAAATAGAAAAGCATATAAATTAATATTCATTTCATGATTTAACATTAAGAGGAAAAACAGGCTGTTTGAGTAAGTCTGCTATGGATCACAAGTAGCAAACTAAACTTGACCTAAGACAAAATAAACATTCCCAAGAAAAGCATTCCTCAGAATCAAGAGTCACAAGTTCTCAGTAGTCGGAAGGCCTCACCTGGTTAAAATGGAAATAACTGAGAGAGATGGGAAAAAAAATCACCAAAAAATTGGCAAATAGTAAGAGAAATAAAAGGAAGATTCCAATAAGACAACAGTGTAAAATATAATAACAGTACAAAACACAACAGAGCAAAAACGAACAATTATAAATCAGAGACATCCTGCAGGGGAGGAGGAGGGAGAGGGATCAGAGGGAGGGAGGGAGGAGCACAGGGGACTGGGGTGATGGTGCCCGGGTGCATTGGTGAAGGACACTCTATGGGGACTACACCTGAGGGGGTGGGGGGAAGCAAATATTGTTTAAAAACGAACAATGATGTAAAAAAATTAAAAATTAATATAAAAAATAATAATTCCCAGGGGCATTGTGTGCTACTGTCCTTAGAAATATGGACTGGGAAACACATCAGGTACAGAATTTGTATTCAGCTCACCTCAGTGATTTACATAACCTATGATTTGCATCTTCATTTGATTTTTGCATCTTTTTATTTGTATATTATTCATTCTGTTTTGTGCAGGGATTGTGCATGTCTTTGACTGTTTCCAACTGTCTTTGAAACTTTTTCAAAATGATCACTGTATTCTATGGGCTCACTTGAAAGAAAAAAATATTAAAGGCATACAGGTCTTATGAAAATAAATAAATAAATAAAAGGAAGATTCCAAGGATGGAGGGTGGGGCAGGAACCTACAAACTAATTTTATCAGCTTTATTTCCTTAAGAGAATGTGCAGAGAATGGAGGAGAGAGAGAAGAAAAGGACCGAGGGAAGAAGAGGAGGAGAGGGGGAGGGAAAGTAAGAGAAAGTAATTGCGGAAAAGGTGTCAGGAGAATGAATGCCCAGCTGGGCTCTGAGTCCCCACACCTCCCACCCTTCCACTCTGGTCATGTCCAATCATAAATAAGACTGATCTCTTTCAGAAAAAATAATAATTATCATGTGTTAAGTAAAATATTATGTATCCTATAATATAAATAAACGGCAAGACCTTAAGTCAGTAGCTCCTTAGCTCAGCACCAAATCCATCTCACTCCTGGGTTTCTAACTGACCCAGTTCCTGCCCAGACATCAGCCCTTCCTCTCTGGGCTGAGTCTCTACTTCTCCATTACTCTTCTCCCTGGCTTGTGTGTCTAGAACACAAGGTCTGGGGATGGTCTCTGCCCAGTCTTTCACTGACTGACTCTTACCTCGGAAAGGCATCCTGCTGGAACCGTAAGCACAATGCTGCAATGCCCAGTGATCGGCCACAGGTGAGCCCTGCCTCTGCCTGAAGCCACACTCGGGACTTAGGGCCTGCTTTGAAACTTTATTTTTTTTTTTTCTTAGTGGATCTATGTTCTTTTTTTTTTTTTCTTCTCTTTTTTATTTTTTTTTTTTTATTTTTTTAAAGAATTTATTTATACAAGCACTGGGTACAGTCAGAAGCGCGAGAGGGTGAGAGAATTCACTAGAACCAGAGGGGAGAGCAGCAGAGGCAGACTGACGAAGTACACTGCTGAGGGGAGCAGCGGGCAGCAGGAGGGGTCTGCACGCCATGTGGGACCCTCAGCCGGCAGCCAGGGATCGAACCGGCGCTGCAGAGGCTGCTGGCAGCTCCGCAACACAGCACTCAACCGCTGCGCCACCAGGGAGGCCCTCTTCTCTTTTTTAATTTTTTTTTAATTTTTTTACATCATTGTTCATTTTCAAACAATATTTGCTTCCCCCCATCTCCTCAGGTGGAGTCCCCATAGAGTTTCCTTCACCAATGCACCCAGGCACCATCACCTCAGTCCCCTGTGCTCCTCCCCACGTACCTCTGCTCCCTCGCCCTCCTCCTCCCCTGCAGGATGTCTCTGATTTATATTGTTCGTTTTTGCTTTGTTGTGTTTTGTACTGTTATTATTTTTTTAACTGATGTCTTATTAGGTTCCCCTATATTCCTGCTATAAGTGAGACCATCCGATATTTTTCTTTTTCCTTCTGGCTTATTTCACTAAGCATAACTTCTTCTAGTTCCATCCCCATTGCTGTGAATGGCATGAGTTTATCTTTTTTGATTGCTGAATAATATTCCATTGTGTATATATGCCACATCTTCTTGATCCAGTAACCTATTTTTGGGCATTTGGGTTGTTTCCAGGTTTTACCTATTGTAAATAGACTGCAACAAACATTGGTGTACAGGTGCTCTTTTGAATCAATGTTTTTGTGTCCTTTGGGTAGATCCCTATGAGTGGAATTGCCAGGTCATGTGGTCACTCCATTTTTAGTAGACTGATGATGGTGATGATGTCCAGCTTCCCTTGTCCAGTTCACACCACCCTGGAACTGAATTCTAAGTCAATATCCACCACCTGGCCACCCGGTCCCCAGAGCCATGCCAAAGCTAACTTGCCTCCCCACCTCAGGAAACTGAACTAGAGAAACAGAGGAAGGAAAAAACAACACAGACATACAAGCGGAAGAAGGGAGGAGGTAGAAAATGTAATGAAAGGGACAGAAGAAAAAGAGAAAGGAGATAGATTCTACAGCAAAATGAATTCATTCCCCTTAACTTTTTTTTATTTATTTATTTTTAAGGATTTATTTATTTATTTATACAAGCACTGGGTATAGTCAGAAGCACGGAAGGGTGAGAGAATTCACCAAAGCCAGAGTGGGGAACAAAACAGGCAGAATGACGAAATACACTGCTGAGGGGAGCAGCGGGCGGCAGGAGAGGTCTGCACGCCATGTGGGACCCTCCCCGGCTGGTCAGGGATCGAACTGGCGCTGCAGAGGCTGCAGGCAGCTTCGCAGCCTAGCGCTCAAACGCCGGGCCACCAGGGGAAGCTCTTAACTTTTTTTTTAAATGCGACCATTCACTTGGGTCATGAGCAAGGGAGTAACTTAGTCACCATGAGCCTCTGATTACTGATTACACTCTCTTCTGGAAGCCTGACTGGCTAACCAACCATTACTGATGCCACCTAACCATGTGCTTATGTACTTTTCCTGAAAACATCCTGCTCCAAACAGGAGGCCCTTGCAAAGACCCCCTGACTTGCCAGGGAAAAAGTAAAAAATCATCTCCACATTACAAAAACAAAGCACCAATCAAGACATTTATGGTAAATAAACAAAGTCAGGTAAGGAAAAACATTTGCCTTTGGCTACAGGTTTCTACAGCTTAAAAGTATCCACCAGAATCCACCATGTAATAAAAATAGACAGAAGGCAACCCACTGTCAAGAATACTTTGATTTCACAAAGCAGTTCCCAAAAATTAAGTAGAGCTGCATAAATAAGACTGACAGAGTGCTGAAGAAGCACATTTTACTGAATTTTTCTCTGTTTTCATGTCTTTAAACAGCAATTCTAGAACATTTATTAAAATTGTGCCTAACTTGAACCCATAAGAAGGAGCAATTAAGTTTGCCTTCCACCTAAAGAAAAAAGACAAAACTAATCAATATACCCCAGGGCCACCTGGCCAGGAAGATGACCACCAGCCTCACCTCGAGAAGCATGGACATGCTGATCAGCTTATGACTCGGGCAGGTGACCCAGAAAAGCAACTTTATAGTCAGCATCTGATGCTTCTCCATTTACCACACCGCAGGTCTTTAATCTCCCGTTCTGGCCTGCAGCTCACTGGTGGAAGCAAGAGCTCTGCACCAAATAGGTGTGGTTCTAAAGGGTGGAATCTAGAGACACATAATGTTTCAAGTTTCAAGACTAACCTGCCTGAGAGCAGAGCACTCTACTCTGTGATACAGTTTTCCTTTCAATAAATCTAGGGCATCTGAACCTACAGATAGACATCAATTAGATTTTTTCTCCTTAGATGGGGATTTTAAACTATGAATTACTCTGCCATGTTAGTATTTATATAAAATATTAATATGTTTAATTATATAGTGTTTATATAAAGATTATAAAGACTAACAAAAAACAGTTCATGAAAGCATAGCTCCCATCTACAAGGTCATGCTCACTGGACGATCTGGCTGGTGAAGCACAAGTCTCCCTATCCAAGTGCGTCATCACAGAATCCAGGCTGGCTCTTGACCAGGCTAGGGATTTTCTTTGTCTTCCAATTCCACTTATTCCTTTAATGGTTCCAGTCCTTTGATTCCTCAAACGTCCCATTCCGACTCAGCTCCAAGTCCACCCCTGACCTTCATGGCTAAATGATATTCCAGGGATCAGCAAACAACAGTCCCCCAGCAAATAAAGTTTTATTGGCCCACAGACATGTACTTCTTTTATATACTGTCCACTCTGCCAACAAGAACAGAGTTGAGTAGTGGCCACTGAGACTGCAAAGCCTAAAATAGTTACAATCTTGTCATCTACCAAATAAGTGTGTAGATGATTTCTGAATAAATTCAGAAATCCTGATTCAGAAAATTCAGAAAACCTAATTTCTTGAATAAATTCACTTATTATCTATTTGCCAAGCATTGTCTGGCCACTGTGGAGTGAGCAGGAGTAAAGCAAAGTGCCTTTCGTCATGTAGTGATAAGCTCTGTGAAGCAACAAGCTATGGGACAGGGAAGGAGGGCCCCTCTATTATGTGGATGGCTAGAAAATCTCTGTAAGGGGGGCCTCTGTACAGAGTCTTAAAGGAAGGTAGAGTGTAAGCTGAGCAGGGGAAAAGGCTTCCAGGCCAAGGGAGGGGCAAGTTCTTAGGGCGTTGAAGTGAGAGTCCAACATGTCTGAGAAAAAACAGGTAAGGTGGTAGGCAAGGTCTCCTTACCCCATGGTCTCAGTTCACTGGTTCCTCCCCTGGCTAGGTACAGAATCATAAGAAAACTGAGACTTAGAGAGAATATGTGACTTGCCCAAGGAATCAAAGCTAGTGATCAATAAAGACTGGCACACATGGCAAGCTGTCAGAGCCATGCTCTTCCTCTATTATTTCCCATCCTATCTTGGTGTGGGCAGCACCAGCACTGCCACCCAGCTACAGATCAACAGATTGATGCGACTGCTGGAGCCAGCCCAAGTTGCAGGCACTTAGACAGGTGGAAGAGGCGTCAAAGAAGGACTGCCTTCCTTTTCCACTCTCCAGCATTTGACCATATTCTCACTGAACTTCTCTCCTTCCTCCATCCCTACCATTAGCATCCTAAGAAAATCCTAAGAAGTCACCTGCTATACAAGACTCACTGATGGAGGGAGACAGCTTGCAGAAGATGAAAATATAAATGAAACTAATATTTACAGGAGGCCTTCTATGTGCCAGGCACTGGTGGAAGCACAATTGACTTCGGGAAGATCATGCTTAGTGAGCATATCGAAACAGAAAATTATGACATCTTCCATGTGGATTTCTGCATTCCAAGAATTGGGAGCTGCTTGAGGAGTCTCCATAGCAGAAAAGACATAAATTTAAGCGACAACATGTACTACTGCAGTGTTCCTCAAAATCAACCATTAGCCAAAATACGCAGACGAGAAATACAGCAACTTCCTATTCTTTCCTACTTCACACCCTGTTCTCTGATGCCCCTTTAAGAATTTATATCCACTTTGATGTTTTGCTTACATGTGTTAAGATGCTGTCCTGAGCAAAACTGATTAGTTCTAAAGCAGCCATCTACCCTTCATTCTTTCCGGAGGTAGCGGAGCTCTCAGGCAGGTAGGACTTTTTGTTGACTTACCACCATCTCAATAACCCAAGCATTTCCAAGACAGGTATGTGGATCAATTCCCCAGTGCAGCCCTCAATATATACTACTACAAAGAAACCTAGAGGTCATTCATAAGAAAATTCCAAAGCAAAACTTAGTAGAGAGCAAAGAGTACACCCCAATAAGTGCAACCTATGAAAACAAAAAGGAAAAATAGCAAGAGTAATAGATAAGAACTATCCCTCTTCAGAGGAAGATAAATTACAAAAAAAGCTCTGCTGATTCCACTATTTTAGCATTTACATGGGAAAATATAATCCATCACTGGCTAATATTTCAGCTGCCTGCTGTGAATCCTAATCTCTTATCTGTACCTCCCAAAATTTAGCAAAAGGCCTGACAAATCAACACTTTGTAGATGTGCTGCATGAATAAATGTCTACTTATGCTTGAGGGTATTATTAGAAGAACCCTAAGGAGTTAAGAGATGCACCTTTGAGAGGGAATGAAAAGAACACTAAAATAAGTTCGCCTCCACACATGTAAAGCAAGAAGAGTATTCGCTATGTGAAAAGTTCCCTGAAGAGGGGCTTAACGTGACCTCATCAGTCTTACACTCTATGCAATTTCTTTCTAACTAAGGTAAACAATCAGTTTTGCCCAGGATTTTTCTCTCTCCAAGAATTCCTACCATGAGTGGAAGAAAGGTCAAGGAAAAATAAAGAACAACTAGAGAAATACTGGCAATCAGGTGGGTGTCCTTGCTTGGGAAGGGAGGTGTTAATAGCAGGGCTATCTGGAATCATAAAATAATTTCACATTTTATGTGACATGAATGATACTTCCCTTCACTTCAAGGAGGGCACTGTGTGCCATCTCCTCATGTCCATGATCAGTAAGAAAAGAGGGAAAAGTAAGAAAATCAACTCTAAGGAAAACTTAGATATGACTTCACACAAATCACACAATTAAATGTCAACTTTTTTTATGTTCACTGTAGCTAATTAAAACCTAGAAAAATGACATACAAGAAAATGACAATGAGGGTATTAGAAATTAAGACTTCAAGAGAGGGAAGGAAACTACCTAAAACCTTTTAAGAATTTCATTTCAGAACCTTAAGTACCCACTATATCTCATAACCACAATGTATCTATCAACAATGGACATCATCTAGCTAGGAAAAGAGGCCAAAGGTAAAAGATGAAAGAAGTTAGATGAAAGAAATCTGTGAATAGCCTATGAGTATGGTTGGTTAAGGTAACATACAAAAGGTCCAGCACAGGTTGCATGTTTACCACAACGAAAAATTAGCAAGGCAGACCTGAGTAACAGCATTTTCAAACTGAAAGAAGGCATCATGGCCACCTATTCTTGCCTCCCCCAAATACGGCCAGACTATAGAAACACCTACCCCTCCACACACACCAAACACACACACACACACACTCACTCACTCACTCTTTCACCCTCTGGCTTTATTTCCCTCCATAGCACCCTTTATTTAACACACAGCATATTTCACTGGGTTGTCTATTGTGTCCCTCCCCCATTAGAACACACGCTTCAGGGAGGGATTGGTGAGGGTCTGTTTTGGTCCCTGGTGAATATCCAGGGGCTAGCAGAGTGGCTGGCACCTGGTAAGGTGGCCATGAGTGCTGCGTAGATTACTCAGACTCCCTTGCTTCTATGCACATAGTATTGACTTTCTGCCCCTTTGTGTTTGGTTAGAGCACATGACACGGTCTGACCAGTGACTGAAGGGATAAGGATGAGTGTCTTGTCCTGGTTAAAGCATTTGATTGTGGTTGTGAGAGCCTCCAGAGCTCTCTTCTGCCACTTGCTTCAGATGGAGTTGCTCTGTCAGCCTGTCTCCTACTGGGAGCAATACCAGAAACCCCCAGAAAACCCCCAACCGAAATTAGGCATGAGCAAGAAATGAACCTGTGTGCTTCAAACTACTGAAGGCTGAGGGTTATGAGCTCTCCTGATAGGAGGGGTACAAAATTTTGTGGGTGACTGTATCTGCTCCCTCATACAACATAGTGACTTCTGAGGAAACCTGTGTACTCACAATGTAGCCCATTCTAATTTGAAACAATGCACAGGTTTTTCCTGTTACTAAGTCAGAGCTGGATTCTTCAGGACAAGGATATTGGTATTACTAATGTTATGTGTCAGCTCTGCCTGGGCGCTGTTTCTCTGGAGAGTCTGACTAACGCAAATGCAGACGGCAGGACAGCATAGATGGCAGCACGGGCTATTACTCTCTTCACCCCCTACTTTCCATCGCTCTCTCAAGTATCCCTGAAGAGTCCTGAGACTGAACAAAGTCAGAGAGAGTGACTTAGAACATGCTTAAGAAACAACCAAAATTAGCAAGAGAAAGATGTGGTTTGTAGATATTGCACTCAGAAGCCTCTGAAGAACTCAACATTCCTTCCAGTAAAACATAGAACCTCAAGGATGACATAATCCCTCCAGGATGGGACCTAAGTCTGGAGAAGGCCAGACGCAGCAGAAGACCTAAGAAAGCAAGTAAATGGAAAAACACCAAAAAGAGACTCTACCTGGGGGCCTCCCCTGGTGGCGCAGCGGTTGAGCGCTGGGCTGTGAGGCTGCCCGCAGCCTCTGCAGCGCCAGTTTGTTCACAGGCCGCTGGCGAGGGTCCCACCCAAAAAAAAAAAAAAAAGAGAGACTCTACCTTCCCAGACTGGTAGTTTTATAGTATGTCCACGAACTCTGTGGCACCCCTACTTTCAAGAGGCAGACCTTGCTAACTCTCTCTTCAGTGCAGACTACGCTTAGTGACTTCTAAGACAACAGCAGAAACGGCACTGTCCCAACGTGCCAAAAGTGTGAGGGAACATCTTGGAAGTGGGTCCTCCAGCTCCATTAAAGCCTTTAAAGGACTAATCTCGGCTGCTGCCTCAAAAATGACCATGAGCCAGAGCCACACAGTTAAGCTGATCCTTAACTATTCATTCAAAAGCCGTTAGGGTAGAGAGGCGGCACTCTCCGACCCGCAGAGAGGAGGAAAACAACAAACTGAAACGACCAACAAGAACAAACGACGCAGCAAGCGTGACTGGGAGTGGAAAGGAACTATTGCAGCCACCACACCCCGTGAACGGGAGCTGTAGAGAATTCTGCAGGATTCGCCACAGAGGTGAGCTCCAGGCGCCATTAAAGAGAAACCCCGCCCCCCAGGAGGAGACCAGCACCAGCACACAGCCCCGGCCGCCCGGTAAGCTTGCACTGAAAAGGGGCGCGCTGGAAAAGCAGACGCGGAGCAGGAGCGGGGTCCGGATCGCGCGGAAAACCAGTGCGGTTGAAAAGAAAACGCGGATCCGGACCACAGCTGCCCAGGTCCCCGCGCCTGCGACCTAGGCTTGCGGAACCAGGCGCCCAGTGAGCAGGAACCAGGCGCCCAGGCACAGGAGCTGGGTTCAAAAGGCGCCATTCCCGCGCCACTGAACTGGGCTACAGCCCGCATCCTGGACCTGAGGGCTTTGGAACTGAGACCCGGGGCACGAAATTCGGGGCGTGGGTTCTCCACGACGGTGGGGCACAAGGCAGACACAGCACCCAAAGCCATTGAGGTTTACCCTACCATTCCCGCTCTGTTCCCTGTCCCACTGGGTGGAAAAATCAGCTCCCCAAGGGCTCTAGGAGAGATCTCTGGCGCCACCTAGCGACTTGAACCAGCAGAGGCTCCTGGAGGAGCCAGTGGCCAGCTGGGGAGTTAGCCCACGCCGGGCCCCTTCCGACCAGTAGTCTGAGCCCACAGGGGGAACAAGCACCCACAGCCGGGGCAGACCAGGCGCGCAGAAGAGTGTGCCTGAGACCGGACGCGCAGGGAGTGTGTCCCGCATCGCCATTTTAGAACAAGGACATTTCTTCAGTAAAGACTACCTGCAGAAGGCTTCCTCAGGAGCCAGAGGTGAGTGGGGGAAGTTCGCCCACGCCAGACCCCCTCTGGCCTGCAGTCCAAGCCCAGAGGAGGAGCAGGAACCCACCGCCAGGGCAGACCAGGCGCACAGGGGAGTGTGTCCCCACATCGGCATTTTAGAACAGGGACCTTTCTCCAGTAAAGTCTGCTTGAAACTGACATATGGCTCCTGGAGGAACCAGAGGGGAGCAGAGAAGCTCACCCGAGATGCCGGCCAGTCCCAGCAACACAGTGTCCCAACGCATACGGCAAATTAGAAAACAGACAGTAGGGAGTAGAAGAACCACACGCAACCTAGCAACTCCCCAGGGAAAAAGCACACCACAAAAAGAAAACCAGCCCCCAGATAGCAACAACAGTAACTTGGAAGAACTTCTGAGCCTTCCAGAAAGAGAATTTAAAATTGCCATGATTAAAAAAGTTATAGAAGTCATAAAGGAAAACAATGATCAGAAGAAGGAAATTGAGTCCCTAAAGAGGGAAAACAATGGTCAGAAGAATGAAATTGAGTCCTAAAGAGGGAAGTAAAAGAAATGCAGGAGACCAAGAATTAATGGAAGAACTAAAGAATTCTGGGAAAAGCAATGAAAGCAGAATAGATGAAATGGAAGAACGAATAAGTTCTCTTGAAGACACAGAAATAAAAAGAACCAAAACAGAAAAGGAAAGAGAAGTACGAAGGAAAAAGAATGAAGAAAGACTTCGGGAACTATCTGACTCCATGAGGAAAGGAAATATAAGAGTTATAGGAATACCAGAAGGAGAGGAGAGAGATGTAGGAACGGAGAAAATATTCAAAGAGATAATTGAAGAGAACTTCCCAAATGTGAAGGAGTTGAAAACTGATATAGAAGAAGAAGAACACCAAACTTCCACGACGAAAGGAAAAATACAGCAAGACACATAATAGTAAAGCTCCCAAGAATCCAGGACAAGGAAAAAATAATGAAGCTGGCAAGAGGGAAGAAACAGATAACATTCAAAGGAAAGCCAATCAGGCTGACATCAGACTTCTCTGAAGAAACACTACGGGCAAGGAGAGAGTGGAGGGACATAGTCAACAGACTCCAGGAAAACAGATGCCAACCAAGAATACTCTATCCCGCAAAGCTCTCCTTCTTCTTTGAAGAAAGAGTATGGACCTTCCCAGACAAACAGAAACTGCGGAATTTCATTACAACTAAACCCCCACTCCAAAAAATTCTACAAGGAGTCCTAAAGCCAGAACCTCAGAGGGGCGAATAACAATGAAAGAAGGCCAAAAAAAAAAAAAGTTATTAAAAGAATAATTAAATAAAATCAAAGGAAAGACAAACACAATGGCAAATACAGATGCTAACATATCAATATTAACTCTAAATGTAAATGGACTAAACTCTTCAATAAAAAGACACAGAGTTGCAGCCTGGATTAAGAAACAAAACCCAACCTTTTGCTGTCTCCAGGAAACACATTTAGCTACAAAAGATAAAAATAGGCTCAAAGTTAAAGGATGGAAAACAATCCTACAAGCAAATGGGCCAAAAAAGAAAGCAGGAACAGCTATACTTATATCAGATAAAACAGATTGCAAACTCAAAAAGATAAAAAGAGACCCCAATGGTCACTACATTATGATCAAGGGGACAATACTTCAAGAAGAAATAACACTCATTAACATATACTCACCTAACGAAGGAGCACCAAAATATATCAGACAACTGTTGTCCTCTCTGAAAACAACATCGGAGAAAACACATACGTAGTGGGAGACTTCAACACACCACTATCAACAATGGATAGATCAACAAGACAAAAAATAAGTAAAGAAACCAAAGCTCTAAATAAGGACCTAGAGCATTTGGGCTTAACAGATATCTATAGAACACTAAACCCAAAAAAAACGGAGTACACATTTTTCTCAAGTGCACACGGATCATTCTCCAGGATCGATCACATACTGGGGCACAAGACAAATATCAACAGATACACCAAGATTGAAATCATATCAACCATCTTTTCTGACCATGAAGGCATCAAACTAGAAATAAACCATAAAAAGAAGGCAAGGAACTTTCCGACCTCATGGAGATTAAGAACCACACTACTGGAAGACCACTGGACTAATGAGGAGATTAAAGAAGAAATTAAAAAATTCTTTGAATTGAACGACAAGGAGGACACCAATATCCTAAATGTATGGGATGCAGCAAAAGCAGTAATAAGAGGAAAATATATAGCAATAAAAGCTCACATCAAGAAACAAGGAAGAACTCAAAGAAGCAACCTAATCTCGAAGCTCAAAGATCTAGAAAAAGAACAATAAAAAAAACCCAAAACAGTAGAAGAAAAGAAATAATAAAAACCAAAGCAGAAATAAATGAAATTGAAACTAAAAAAACAATCCAAAAGATCAATGAAACCAAGAGCTGGTTCTTTGAAAAAATAAATAAAATAGACAAACCCCTAGCCAGGCTCACAAAGGAAAAAAGGGAGAAAGCACAAATAAACAGGATCATCAATGAAAGAGGAGAAATCACAACGGACACAGCAGAAATCAAAAGAATAATCAGTAACTACTATGAAGAGTTATATGGAAACAAGTTTAACAATCTAGAGGAGATGGACAAATTCCTACAACTCTACAATCACCAAAACTAGATAAAGAAGAACTAGAACACCTAAACAGACCAATTACAAGCAGCGAAATTGAAATGGTAATCAAAAATCTCCCCAAAAACAAAAGCCCAGGACCTGATGGATTTACAAATGAATTCTACCAAACATTCAGAGATGAATTAGTGCTATCCTTCACAAACTCTTCCAAAAAATTGAGAAGGAAGGGACAATACCAAACACGTTCTATGAAGCCAACATTACACTAATACCAAAACCGAACAAGGACAACACAAAAAAGGAAAACTACAGGCCAATCTCCCTAATGAACACTGATGCAAAAATCCTCAATAAAATTTTAGCTATCAGAATCCAACAATGTATCCATAAGATAATTCACCACGACCAAGTAGGATTCATTCCTGGAACACAAGGATGGTTTAACATCCGAAAATCAATCAACGTTATCCAACACATCAACAAAAAGAAATATAAAAACCATATGATAATATCAATAGATGCTGAGAAAGCTTTCGACAAAGTGCAACACCCATTCATGATAAAAGAAATTCTTGGCATACAAGAACATACCTCAACATCATAAAGGCCATCTATGACAAGCCAACAGCCAGTATTATTCTCAATGGTGAAAAGCTGAAAGCAATTCCATTAAGATCTGGAACAAGACAAGGATGCCCACTCTCACCACTGCTTTTCAATATAATACTGGAAGTCCTAGCCAGAGCAATAAGACAAGAGAAAGACATCCAAGGAATCCAAATAGGAAAAGAAGAAGTCAAACTATCACTATTTGCAGATGATATGATAATATACATAGAGAACCCCAAAAACTCCACAGAAAAACTAATTCAACTCATCAATCAGTTCAGTAAAGTGGCAGGATACAAAATCAACACGCAAAAGTCAGTAGCCTTCCTATACACAAACAAAAAATCTGAAGAAGAAGAAATAAAAAAAACCATCCCTTTTTTATTGAAACAAAAAAAAATCAAATATTTGGGAATAAATCTAACAAAAGAGGTAAAGGACCTATACAAAGAAAACTATAAAACACTGTTAAAAGAAATAGAAGAAGACACAAAGAAATGGAAAGACATCCCCTGCTCATGGATTGGAAGAATAAACATTATTAAAATGGCCATCCTACCAAAAGCAATATACAGATTCAATGCTATTCCAATCAAAATTTCAATGTCATTCTTCAAAGAAATAGAACAATTATTGATGAAATTCATATGGAATCACAAAAAATCTCGAATAGCCAAAGCTCTCCTGAAAAAAAAAGAAGGGAATGGAGGCATCACACTCCCAGACTTCAAACTATACTACAAAGCCATAATCATCAAAACTGCATGGTATTGGAATAAGAACAGACATACAGACCAATGGAATCGAACAGAAAATCCAGAAATAAACCCACAGATTTATGGTCAACTAATCTTTGACAAAGGAGCAAAGACTATGCATTGGAGCAAAGAGAGTTTGTTCAATAAATGGTGCTGGGAAAACTGGGTCGCTACATGCAAAAGAATGAAGCTTGACCACTACCTCACACCATACACAAAAATCAACTCAAAATGGATTAAAGAACTAGACATAAGACCTGAAACCATAAAATATATAGAAGGAAATATAGGCGAAACGCTACGTGATTTGCACATAAAAGACATCTTTACAGACACATCACTCAAAGCAGTGAGAGTGAAGGCAAAGATAAACAGCTGGGACTACATCAAATTATAGAGCTTCTGCACAGCAAAAGAGACAATAACAAAAACAAAGAGAAACCCCACCAACTGGGAGAACATTTTTGCACCCAACACTAATGATAAAGGACTGATCACAAAAATCTGCAAAGAGCTGATGAGACTTAACAACAACAAAGAAAATAATCCAGTCAAAAAATGGGCAGAAGAGCTAAAAAGAAACTTCTCTGAAGAGGAAATGCGAATGGCCAACAGGCATATGAAAAAATGTTCAACATCACTTGTCATCAGGGAAATGCAAATCAAAACTACCATGAGATACCATCTTACACCAGTGAGAATGGCACATATTAAAAAAACTAGCAACAACAAATGTTGGCGAGGGTGTGGAGAAAAAGGAACTCTCCTGCACTGTTGGTGGGAGTGCAAACTGGTCCAACCACTATGGAGAGCTGTGTGGAGATTTCTGGGCCTACTAAATATAGAGCTTCCATATGATCCAGCAATTCCACTCCTAGGTATTTACCCAAAGGACACAGAAACATCAATTCCAAAGAACACCTGCACCCCTATGTTTATTGCAGCACTGTTTACAATAGCTAAGCTTTGGAAACAGCCCAAATGCCCCAAAATAGATGACTGGATCAAGAAGATGTGGTACATATATACCATGGAATATTACTCAGCATTCAAAAAAGATAAACACATGCAATTTGCAGCAACATGGATGGCACTGGAAGGGATCATGCTCAGCGAAATAAGCCAGAAAGAAAAAGAAAAATACCGGATGGTCTCACTCATAGCAGGAATCTAGAAAACTTAAATAAGGGACCAGGAAAATGAATAACTATAAGAAAGTGAAAATCAAAATCAACAAAAAACTATGAACCAGAGACACTTTTTGGGGGGCGGGGGTGGGAGGGGAGGGATTGGGGTCAGAATGGGGGGGCTGCAATTGTATGGGGAATATAAAAATAAAATTTGTTATTTAAAAAAAAAAAACAAAAAACAAAAGCCGTTAGGGTACTACCTTGTTGGGTTTTATTTGTTTCTAAAGGTGCTAAATTTGAGAGATAAATTCTTACATAGGAAAAGATAACTGATCTATCAATAGTCCTCTGGTCTGGGTGTGTGCAGGTGTCTGCTATACAAGTGACAAGTTGACAGAGACTTTATGGAAAGAAGCAGGGACCCAGATATACAACTGAGGGGATACAAATATGTGTGACCATGCACAACAATCCTCAATCCTCAATGCGCTATTTTCTTGTACGTCATATTTAAGTATAGAATAGTAATTTATTTCATTGCTATTTTGATCTTTTGAAAACACATTTCCATGAATCACATGTGAAACCAGATTTATTTTATAACATCATGCTACCTATGATAGGCATTTTACACCTCAGCATGACTCAGAAAACTCTTGAAGTATCCCACAACAGTAAAGAAAGGACTAGACCACTGATAAATAGTGGGATGACTATGTGAATCTTTTTTATCCATAATTTCTCTATTTTTCCCCAAAATGTCTTATAGAATTTTGCAGGATAACCCTAGTTGCATTCCTTCCCCCAACACTAACTTCTTGCCATCTTTACCAAGTAAAGAGTGCGTGCCACTCTTACTTCTCAGAATTTACACTTGATGCTCTGGGAAATTTATTATTTTATTAAACTGTAATTCAGTGACTTACACCTTCTGTCTCTTTCCTAGTAGGGGGCATAAGGGATAACAGATAAAATTATCAAATAGTCCAGACTTACCTTCTGAAAAAAAGGGTCACTAAGCACCCTAGATGAGGACTGTGAAAGCTGGGACAATGGCCTGAGAGTCAGGTAGGACGATGGTGCCGAGGTTTCCTGTGGAATCATCTTCAACAGAAACCACGTGGGGAAAAATTGGAAAATTAACTTCTCCAGATCCCCCAAATCCTTAGCTATTTCCTCTGGGATCAAATGTTCCCTATCACCATTACCAGATAGATAATGGAAACCTAACACTGGAAGCATTGACAAAACAAAGGTCATTATAGATTCCTTTCTCCTAGATAACAGAAAGGCTGTGCATCACCTATGAAAGAAATGGCTTCTAACTCCATTTCAAAAGTATTTGTCCAATGCTTACTTTCCCTGAAGGCACGATTCCAGTAATGGGGGGGGGGGTATGATGTTACAAGTCATGGGGAATATCTCAATCTAACAAGTAACTATTAGCCTTTGATGATCTTAGATCCATTTGTGAATTCTATAAAATTATGGCTCCCTTGCCCTAATAAACACATATACAATAAATATAGTATTTTGCTAATAATTTCAAGCTATCCATAAATTCTCAAGGTCCTTATCGCCTAAGGAATTTCTTGATATACTAGCAGAAAACATATGAAAAATTTTATTTGATAAGTGTATTATATAATAAGTAACACTAGATATCAACCTAGCTCTCTTCTGAGCAGCTAGAAACACCACCTTCAATCTTATCAAATATTAGATAACACAGAAGACAAAATACATTCATGTAAAAGTAACATTTACTTAACAGAAATATTTTCTAATATTCCTGGCATCACTTCTTACAGATGTCAGTAATTGATCTAAAATGAAATTTGCATGAAACCTAAATTTGGAAAATCTATACTTTAATCCTCATTTTTACACTAAGTATAGTTATTCTGTATGATCAATTTTGAATATAAATATCCCTATAGCTGCAAAAGAGAACAATCTCAGCATATCTCAAATAGTTTCAATGTTTTAATTAATTTTGGGCTGCAATATTGGCAGCCAAAAAAATTTTACTTGAATTTTTTACCTTTTAAAAAAGTTCACTTCCTCTATACAAACTATGTTATCGAAAAGAAAATATGAATAACCAGTGGGCTAGACACCTAGGATTTTGCTTTCAACTTTTCTTACAGCTTCCAAGTACTGTGATCTCAGATCCAATGCAGAGGGCACTCCTAGGTCAGGGCCTGGAATTCTAACAGACTGCGTTGAGTAGAAGGATGGAGGACTAACTAGAATAAAAAGAATGACCCTATAGGCGGTGGGGAGAGTGAGCACACAGCTAAAAGTACAAAGAAACGAGAACTGAAGCACTTCCAAACTTTCAGGGCTGCACAGTCCAATATAGCAGCCACTAACCATTTAACAACTTAAATTTAAATAAATTTAAATGACAAATCTAGTTCCTCAATTGCCCAGTCTCATTTCAAGAGCTTAAAAGCCACATGTGGTTAATAGCTAACACACTGGACATTGCAGAATTCAGAACATTTATATCATCTCAGAAGTTATCTTGGACAGCACAATTTCATAAAGTGAAAATCCAGAAAGCATAGAGAATCTAATTAGTCTGAAATGGAAACAACATGGATTTAGAGATGAACTATTTTCAACTAAGTTCTTCTATTTATAAAGGAGTATAAATTGATACAAAGGAGGTAGAAAACTGTTGACAATTTTGAATGCACTGGAGAAATCGCCCTGCATTAAACAGTGCAGCCTGTATTAATTACCCTGGCCTCTACAATCCAAGTGACCAAGGAGCCACCAAACCACTGGAACATCTGTGGATTATTCCTCCCTACCAAACAATAACATTTACTCAGTTGCTCATATCTAATATGTCCTGCAGAGAGACAGTAAACAGTGCTAAGATAACAAACATGTTTTAGCCTTTGGAAATTTAGGGAGTATATATAGCTAGAGATTTATACATATATATCTATATGTGTGACTTATTTATATTTACAGTACACATGTTCTCCATGGCTACATTTCAGAATCACACTGCATTTAACTATAAATACTGAGGGAAAGTTTAACATTATTACTGAGAAATAACCTTGATTTTCATTCAAGTATCTTTCCCAGAGACTCATTTGCAAAACATGCTTCCTAATTCCTTTTGGCTCAGCATTGGAGTTTAGATCTATTTGAAAATAGGACCTTTGTGGAAAGTCTCACTTTCTTCACATGAAAAAAATTAAGGAATTAGATAAATTATCTTTGCTTATTTTTTGTTTTGGTTCTTTAAGGTCTATGAGTCAATTTGTTGCTCCCCATGCTCTAAAAAATCCAACGGTTTGTTTTTTGAGGAACTGAGAAGTTTAAAAGACACACATGGGCCTCCCCTGGTGGTGCAGTGGTTGAGTGCTGGGCTGCGAAGCTGCCCGCAGCCTCTGCAGCACCGGTTCGATCCCTGGCCACCGGGCAAGAGTCCCACATGGCGCGCAGACCTCTCTTGCCATGCCCGCTGCTCCCCTCAGCAGTGTATTTCATCTGTCTGCCTGTTCTGTTCCCAGCTCTGTCTCTGGTGAATTCTCTCACCCTCCTACGCTTCTGACTGTATCCAGTGGCTTGTATAAATAAATAAATAAATCTTTTAAATAAATAAATAAATAAAAGACACACACACAGGTACTATGAAAGAATTACAAAATGTGATAAATACAAAGTAACAACTGTTTATTAAAAATGCTAAGATGAAGGCCTCCCTGGTGGCGCAGCAGTTGAGCGCTGGGTTGCAAAGCTGCCCACAGCCTCTGCAGCACTGGTTCGATCCCCGGCTGCTCCCCGGCCACAGGAGGAGGGTCCCACATGGTGTGCAGACCTCTCCTGCCACCCGCTGCTCCCCTCAGCAGTGTACTTTGGTCCTTCTGCCTGCTCTGCTCCTGGCTCTGGTGAATTCTCTCACCCTCCCGCACTTCTGACTGTACCCAGTGCTTGTATAAATAAATAAACAAATCTTAAAAAAAAAATGCTAAGATGACACAGTATAGAAGTGAGAAAATCTAAGTTTGAGCCGAGATTTAAAACATCTGATAAAGAATAAGCCAACAGCAATGCTTGTATAATGGCGTTATAAATCAGTTTATTCATCACAAAAAAAGTTATAAGTTTAATATTGAAGAAAATCTTTTGTACTATTACGTCATAACTTTCAAAATTATTGAACCCCACATATACAGAGGCTGTGCCATCTGCAGCTAGAGTATGCACCTAATCAACATTTCATTCAATCAATCAAATGTTGCCTACCTACCACCCACCAGGCACCAGATGCACAAAGTTCATAAAGCATAGCCCTTGCCTCTAAGGATGACAGCAAAATGTCAGCTTCCTATATAAGTAACTTCAACACAAAGTGACAGGTGCTAGGGTGGAGAGGTATACAGAGGGTTAGGAACAAAGAAGACTCGGGGAAGTGTTCTGCCTGGGTCAGCAATGGCCTCCAGGAAGAAGAGGTGATGTAAGAAACTTTTGTTTTTGTTTTTCAATCATTAGCCAACAGTGTATGCAATGTAGGGAAGCCTAAAAGTGCCTGTTGTGTAGAAGAAAAAGAACCAGAATATCAGTTTAGAGAGAGACTGAGAGGGAGCAAACTACTGCTAGGAAGGGGGAGAAGGGCACCTGTTTGTGAAGGGTCTTGCACACAGGAAATCAGACATTTTAAAGCCAAGCAATAGAGCAAATTAGGCACATAATTTAGAAAAAAATACACGAGCAATGTCTAAAAGGTGAACTGGATGATGGAAGCCAGAAAAAGAGGACAGTGAGGAAGACTATTGGGAAGAAGGGCCTCAATAAGAGAAATGTCAGCAGGAAGGGGGAAGAGCCGGGGGAATGGGGGAAGATGTTTTGAAAGTGAAGTGACAATTCTTTGTGCCTGGCTGGGCAGATGACAAAGGAGAACACAAAGTCACAGACCTCCATGGGTTTATTTAGGAATGGAGCTGAAGGTGCTTAGGGTTGAAGAGGAAAAGTAAGACAATTGTTCTCAAAAAAATAGTTGAACTGATGTTGTCTCTGCAACACTGGAATGGTTATGCCAAGAAAGCAGATGAAAATCCAGCTGTGAAAAGAGAAGTCAGGCAGCAGCAATCAATTCAGGAATAAGCAACACCAAAGTAAGCGAAGTGAAAGTACAGAAGTACAAAGAGTCCACTAGCAGTTGGGAGGGAGGAGGGCTAGATGATGATAAACCACAAGGTGACTTTTCTTAAAAAGAAAACTTGGAAGAAAAGTAGGACAGAGTGGTTAAAAAGAACAAGGTTCAATGTCATAGGGAAATGAAATCAAATGATGTGCACCCTCTTTTTCTTTTTCCTTGTTTTCGAAGTATGTTTTAGAAATGAGCAGATAAAACCTAACCAAACCACAACAGAAGAGAAGGCTGTGAAAGAACCACCGATAGGTTACCATCTCACTGGATGCTCCTGAACTGGAAATCAAGCAAACTCCCAAGAAAGGTGATGTGATTAAACTATCACGACACATTAACAGAAACACCTTGTTCTATATGCAAACATCTGACAGATACACCCCAGTGGTTCTGCAGATAACAGCTGCTTTTTGATCTTTGGATATTGCAAAGCTGCACCCAGTGCTGCTTCATCATAAAGCATACCACGATGAACTGAAGTACGCCATTGCGCATCTCCTCAGCAGCTCCAAAACGGCTCTGAACTACAATTACTCATGCGGGGCACATCCATGATGTTTCTCCATTGAGGAAAACACAACCACTTCAATAATTTTAAAGGTGGGCTAATGCCTATTTTAAGTACTATGTGTAACTAGGTCACACATACTTGATTAAAGTCACATTACCTACGTAGGTTATCATTTGAAATCTGTTTTTGTTGTCGGCATCTTGAAAATTTCCAAAGTCAACATGCTGTACTAATTCCAGTTTTCCTTCTCTAAAGTGTGTTTTAAAATGCCTTTATCCCTTTTTGAGGGTAACTATGATCATATGAAAGAAAATAGCACATTTTTTTCTAATAATTTGATTAGAGGAAAAAGCACAGTAGATAAGAATAAGGTGTATGTACATTGACATGATCGCCAGTTTCCAAAATCTATATTTTAGAGACTTTGAAAGATATTTGTAATTTAAGCTATCTTGATCTTAACTGATTAATGTGAGGAAAATGTTCTAACTTAACTACTGCTCAGAATCCCTTTAAATTACCGCTCATCGGCAATCTGTCATCAGCAAATATGCTTATGTCAAATGCCCTTATAATGAGCTATCACATTTTCAAATATTTTCCTCCATTACCTAACCAGGAGATTAACACAATGCGTACAACCTACTGAGAGGAGAGGAAATGAAATATTGGATCTTGGTTTAAATGAACAGTGGGGGGGAGGGAGGATGTATAAATTGAGAAAAGAATTACCTATTCATCTTCATCAATAGTAGACACCATCATCATTTGGCCTCTAAAAAAAAAGGATGTTTTAATTTGCTGGGAAGAATGCAGCTCTTCAGGGAGGAGATTTGGGGATTTGACCATGAATAATAATGAAGTGAACAGAGTTTTCTTCATACGCAAAATCTAGCTCTAGTCTTTCAACCCAAATGAGATTCTAAGTTGCAGGTGGAGGTCAGGGGATTTGATTTATTTATTCAAGTCCATGTAAGCATAGCTTCATCCTCATCAACCAGATCTACATTTCCTCTCACTCAAATTAACATTAAGACAAAAGGAAAAAATTGAAACATTCCCATTTGTAATGGCAGCTGGTAGCAACAACCCTAGGTCCAAAGAACAACTTCTGCTTACCAGGCTGCCAGGGTCCTGCCTGCAATGCTCCCCTTGCAGAAAACCCAGGCACCACTGACAGTTCTCTGGTCGTTACCCCACTCCTCTGGTAGATGCAAAATATTCTCTTGGCATCAGCAGCTTGCAATAAATCATTCAGGCTCATGCCAAAGCTAGAAACTCAGCATTTATTAATTTTAAATAACTTCGGATACCATATCAGTTATGGACAATGACAATATTCTCTGAGCGTATTATTTGTTCTGTGGGCCTCAGAAAGCTGAAAAAAAGCAACAGTATGCTGACCTTTTATGGCTTCCTAATCATGACTGCTTCCCACAGGAAAAAAAAAAATTAAGAGTCCCAAAACATTATGCGAGTCAGGTAGAGAGAATGAGAATGCAAGTAAAGCAGAGACAGAATAAGAGGCCCTCAAAATGCAGCACTGAAGTGATGTATAAATCAATAGAGAATGATTAAAACACTGCTTTATGAAGGGTCTCCATAGTTAATATACATTTCATTATGGGGGAAAAAAATGCCAGACCAAATGCTTTCATTGGAAGTGTAACAGAAACTAAATATGTACCAAACTTTAAATATAAGGAAGTCCCAGTAATAGAGTTAATTAACACCATGATTTCTTGAAATTCATACAAAGCGCCTTCAAATATTTCACTTGTAATTTAAATATCCACATTCACACACACCCTAAAACACCTGATTCTGAAATATTCCATCATTTAACAGATACCACCCTCCTTTCAAAGCTCTGCATCAGTAAAAAACTATTTTTACTCAGATTGCAGGGCACATCCATAACTAAATACCCCAAATTACATTATCATTGTAATGACTGGAATAAAACACACTTATCCTTTTTAAATAAGTCAGTTAAATGTGACTTTACTTCTTTTGTTTTTCCATATATATATATATATATATATATATATATACACACACACACACACACAAACACACCCACATACACACACACACACATATACACACAAACATATATGCTAAATATTATGTTTTTGCTTCAATTAACTTTATGGGAAATATAGTATTATGTTTACAAAATAGAGCAAGACTACCAAAAAGCTAATAGTACTCAAGGAAACCCAGCTACCATGAGCACTTACCCTCTCCCTTCTTCCCTCCACTGGACCCAATTACCAGAGTACTTCCAGTGGTATTTCTATAGAAAGTTATATTTAGTGCCTACCCCTGCAAAGAAAGCCATCATGACTTTTACTAAGAAGCATTTGACAACTCCTTTCAAAAGAAAAATTGGTTCCTTCATCCTTTTTTCTACAATTTACTTAAAGGGAAAATCACTGGTATTGTGTACCAATCAGTCTCTTCTACTAGGCAAATGGATTTTATCTATATCTTTAAAATCTTTACTCAAATGCCATCTTCTCAGTGAATTGTCCCTACCCATCTTACCTAAATTTTCAACCTATCAGTATCACTCTCCTAACCACCTTCACTAGTTTAATTTTTTAACTGTGTATATACACATATGTATTCATTGTGTGTGTACATATAAAATGACAGTTTATATATAAATATTTTTAAATTTAGTATCTTATTTAGCCACAATCTTGAATGCCGGGTCAATTTTTTGTGTTTATTACTGCTATACTCCAGTGCCTGGTATATAAGAGGCACTCAATAAATGCATATATAACAAAAAAAAATGAGTGAATGGCATCAAAATCAGGAATTCAACTAATTGAATTTTTTATAGTATATTTTTTATTTTATTTTATATATTTTTACTTTTTTTATTTTTGTACAATGTAAGCATTTTCATCTTGATTATATTCCCCATACAATTCCCACCCCACTTATTTTGACCCTAATCCCTCCTCCACTCCCCAATGCCCCTCAGCGTGTCTCTGGTTTATAGTTGCTTGTTGATTTTGATTTTTACTTTATTGTAATTAGTCTTTTTTCCTGGTTTCTTATTTAGGTCTCTTATTTAGAATTTCTAAATTCCTGCTGTAAGTGAGACCATCTGGTATTGTTCTTTTTCTTTCATGCTTATTTGGCTGAGAATGATCCCTTCCAGCTCCATCCATGTTGCTACAAATTGCATGAGTTTATCTTTTTTGATTTCTGAGTAATATTCCATTGTGTATATGAACCACATCTTCTTGATCCAGTCATCTATTTTGGGGCATTTGGATTGTTTCCATAGCTTATATATTGTAAATAGTGCTGCTATAAACATAGGGGTGCAGGTGCCCTTTTGAATTAATGATTCTGTGTCCTTTGTGTAAATACCTAGGAGAGGAATTCCTGGATCATATGGAAGCTCCATCTTCAGCAGGTTGAGGAATCTCCACACAGCTTTACATAGTGGTTGGACCACTTTGCACTCCCATCAGCAGTGCAGAAGAGTTCCTTTTTCTTTGTATCCTCGCCAACATTTGTTGTTGCTAGTTTTTTTTTTAATATGTGCCATTCTCACTGGTGTCAGATGGTATCTCATTATAGTTTTGATTTGCGTTTCCCTGATTACAAGTGATGCTGAACATTTTTTCATATGCCTGTTGGCCATTTGCATTTCTTCTTCGGAGATGTTTCTTATTAGCTTTTCTGCCCATTTTTTGACTGGATTATTTTCTTTGTTTTTGTTGAGTCTCTTCAGCTCTTTGTAGATTTTTGTGATCAGTCCTTTATCATTAGTGCTGTGTGCAAGAATTTTCTCCCAGTTGGTGGGGTGTCTCTTTGTTTTGGTTACTGTCTCTTTTGCTGTACAGAAACTCTTTAATCTGATGTAGTCCCAGCTGTTTATCTTTGCCTTCACTATCACTGCTTTGGGTGATAAGTCTTTAAAGATGTTGCTGAGGTGAATGTCATGTAGTGTTTCATCTATTATTTCCTTCTATATATTTTATGGTTTCAGGTCTTATGTCTAGTTCTTTAATCCATTTTAAGTTGGTTTTTGTGCATGGTGTAAGGAAGTAGTCAAGCTTCATTCTTTTGCATGTAGCAACCCAGTTTTCCCAGCACCATTTATTGAACAAGCTTTCTTTGCTCCATTGCATATTCTTTGCTCCTTTGTCAAAGATTTCAACTAATTGAATTTTGAGTCTCTAGCACATACTGTACTTGCTACATAGCTGTTATATGTTTTTTAGAATAAAAATAGAAACCGACATATAACACTTTCAAATTTTTGCTTCATATTCTGCATTTAGTGGTCCAAGGATAAAAAGAAATAAAAGTCTAGACATATTAACTACTTGACTAACATGAAAGTAGAATTTATGGACTAATACTATATTGGGATATAAGCAGGCCATTTAAGGAAATATTAGGGATCTGCTGTCTTTGGGAAGTGACACTATATTAAAAATACCCTAACTTGCAGCAAAGATATAAAGATTAAGAGCTTTCACTATCCTTATTTTCAGCATTCATATTTGTTGATAATGAAACCATTAAAGCTGTGAAGGCAACTGAAGCAAATGAATCATCAAGCATCTTATTCTTTGGGGGAAAAAAGCTCTTACTTGGTAATAAGTCATGGGCACATTTAATATTTATAATCATTTTAAAAATCAGATTAACAATGTAAGGAGAATGATAAAATATGCATACGTTCTTGAAGCTTAAAACTAAATCTCACACATGTAATCTACCAATTTTTGCTAAAACATAAAATTGTGAACAGTACTTGAAACTGTAAAACAAATGTAAAGTCATATAAAAATATTACTTCTGATCAAATAAATATAGCTGTTCTAATAAAAACCTTTTATCATTTTAACTTTAAGATATAAATTAAAGCTGTCAGGAACTTTAAAAGAGAAAAAAGTATAAAATCGTAGGACTCCAAGAGTAGCATTATTTCCTTAAAATTATATCCTTTGTTAGGGACAAGGCAGCTTTGGTGAAAAATAAAGAAAAAATCACTTGTGGGTGTTCTCAATAAAGAATAAAGGAAACACTGAATGATAAATGCATGATGATAGTTTACACAGAGACCTTTTAAGATAACACTGTTTGAAAAGATTCCACATTCCCTAATACATAAATATACTCTCAGTTACTAATTTGAGTATGACCCAAACCTGACATGTTTACTGTATTTGAGTTTCAAGTTTAAAACTTGCTCTGTGCTATCATGGTTAACCAAGGAGACTGTTCAATACACAGAACACTGCCCTGTGTTTCTTTGTGCTCTGTGCCTTATAAATGTATTTTTTAAAAGATTTATTTATTTATTTATACAAGAACCGCAGTACAGGCCAGATGTGCAGAAGGGTGAGAGGATTCATCAGAGACAGAGTAGGGAACAAAACAGGCAGATGGACAAAATACACTGCTGAGGGGAGCAGCGGGCAAGTCAGGAGAGGTCTGCCACGCCATGTGGGTTTCTCCCCGGCCAGCCGGGAACCAAACCTGTGCTGCAGAGACTGTGGACAGCTTCACAGTGCTGCGCTCAACCGCCTGCACCACCAGGGGAGGCCCTATAAATGTATTTTTAATTCAACAACTTACAACCAAAACATGAAGAATTAAATACTGAGCACACCTGAAACATAATGTTATAAACCAATGTTACATCACTGTGATAAAGATTCATTCTTAAAAAATTAAATATTAATATAACTGTTGTGAAAGAAGAAAGGAACAAACAGAACTATCCTCTGCCGGGAAGAAAATTAATACTTTGCTTAGTAAGGTGAGCCAATGTGCAATCAGTATGTTTGCTTGGAAATAAATAATTGTACAAAAAGTGACGATTTCATTTTTTATGTCCCTGAGTCAAACTTTCAGAATGCCTTCCTTATCATTCTTCAGCCCACCATCCCCAGAAATATCCTGACAATGTACCTACCAAAGGAAAAAGGAGTGTGAGCTGCTTCAACAATTGTCTGAGGAAGAATATGCCTGGTATAAATTTCACCAGCACCAAATGTTCTTTCTAAAATATTGTGGTGTTTTTAAATAGCAACACATTAAGAAGTTCGCTTCACAAAGCACAATGTTTTCATAAAAATATTATTTGGTTATAAGTACTTTGGTCTTTCCTCTTCAATGACCTGGTTAAGTGAGGGAAATATTAGGTAATGACCTCTGATTAAAAAGAAACAATCATTTTGAAACCACTCCTGGAAAAAGCACACAAGTACCATCTCTGAAGAATCCTGTTTTCCTACAGCCACACAGGCACTCCTTTTTCATAAAGGAGTAATTTATCAAATTCTTTATACCTTTCTGTATTACCAATAGTGAAAAATAATTAGTATGGTCCTTACCATTAAGGTGCTACACCATTTCTTTTTTTTTAATTATAATTAGTTTATATTTTATTTTATTTATTTTTATTTTTTTAAGATTTATTTATCTTTTTATACAAGAACTGGGTATAATCAGAAGCACAGGAGGGTGAGAGAATTCATCAGCCAGAGCAGGGAGTAGAACAGGCAGACTGACGGAATACACAGCTGAGGGGAGCAACGGGCGGCAGGAGAGGTCTGCACACCATGTGGGACCCTCGCCCGGTGGCCAGGGATCGAACCAGTGCTGCAGAGGCTGCGGCCAGCTTCACAGCCCAGAGCTCAACTGCTGCGCCACCGGGGGAGGCCCACGGTGCTACACCATTTCTAAGGAACCACAGAGAGATGTCCCCTGAAAGGACTGTCAACAGTGCCATAGAGAGACCGCATAGCATTGTGGCCTGCAGCACTGCTATTTCTACAGAAAGAGAAACTAACTTGACTTTTTCTTTAAAAAAAAAAAAAAAAAATTATTTATTTATACAAGAACTGGGGAACAGGTCAGAGGTATGAGAGGATGAGAGGATTCACCAGAGAGAATGGGGAGTGGAACAGGCAGACTGACTGAAATACACTGCTGAGGGGAGCAGCAGGCAAGGCAGGAGAGGTCTGCCACGTCATGTGGGTTTCTCCCTGGCCAGCTGGGAATCGAACCCATGCTGCAGAGGCGCGGACAGCTTCACAGAGCAGGGCTCAACCTGCTGCGCCACCAGGGAGGCCCCAAACTTGACTTTTTCTAAGATCACTTTGTAAGGCAGGCTTAGTAGGAGAACCAAAGTCAAAAATTCGAAAATGGTTTTTAATGTGTTTAAGAAGAATCATTTGAATCCCCCAATAGAAAGAAGAATCTTACGGGTCAACACTCTGGATAAATGCTCCAACAAACTCACATCTTCAGAGAAAAACAGACTTGTGATTTAAAAGGTGTCCATTTAATTTCCCAGTGCTGCATACCCCAACTTCTCACTAAAACATCAATGAAAATTTAGCAAGGAGGGAATATTGACATTACTTCCAAAACCAAGCCAGCTGAAAACTGCCACTAGTGTCTTGAAAGCAACTACAGTGAAAACAAGACTGAAGTATACCCACGCTTCCACTCAGTACACCCGCACTTCACTTCATTAATAGATTTTTTATTAAGGTAGAAATTTACTTCGTAATTTTTCTACCACTTTCCTGATTTAGGCAAATCCCATTTCATCTAAAATATTTAGCAGCTGTCTCATTCTCCACATCAGATATGGATGTGGGAAGTAAGGAGAATAGTGTCTCCCCAAATAGTCCTTCCTCCGTACTCCAACTACGACTGTCTCCCTAACTGGTCATCACTCTCCTCCATTCAGAAAGAGCCCAAGAATCCCAGAAAACTATTTAGAAACAAGGGACAATGCGTATGTTGAGCCTAAAACTTATAACCTCCAGCTAGTATTTCTCATACCAAAATCACAGACTTCATTCCATGCATTTGACATATCCTCACTGAACTTCTTCTGTGTGCCTGTTCTGTGTGCTTGGAACGTGTAATTTCAATACAGTGAAAAAAAAAGTGAAAAACAAAGAAACCTGTTCTGGAATTTACATTCTAATGAGGGAGGCAGACAATAAACAAATCCATCAAGTTATATAATTTGTAGACCATTACAAACAGTCTACAAACAAAGCAATTTAGAGCAAGGTTAGTGGGGTTGTGAGTTGAGAAAAGGGATTGTAGTTTTAAATAGGGTGGTCAGTGTAAGCCTCATGGAGAAGATGACATCCGGTGGGGACTTAAAGGGGTTGAAGGAATTAGCATCCTGGTTACCTAGAAGCAGAATTTCTAGACAGAGGCTTTAAAACAGAGCAGAATCTCTGACGCAGCAACATGTCTGAAACATCCAAAAGACAAACACCAGATGGTGTGACACTTATCTGTGGAATATAGAGAAATCAAACATAAGGTCAGATAGAACCAAACCAAAACAAACCATAGAAATCTGACTGTAGAACTGAGGCTACGCGAGGAAAGGAGAGAGTGGAGAGCCACGTGAGGAGGTGGCCCAGTGGACTATGGTAGAGGATTATGGGCCTTGATGGTGGGTGTGGCAGGGAACATACACCTGAGAAGGGATGATCCTGTACCCCTGAATCTCATATAGTATTATAAACAAATGTTACCACAATTAAAGAAAAAATAGTAAAGAAAAAAAAAGGAACAGCAAGAAACCATAAGGTTGGAGGGGAGACACGGAGGGAAAGTAGAAATTGATAATGTCTGAGGAACAACAGGACCAAGTTGCTGCACCTCCCCCTGCAGTGACCTTTAGGGTTAACCGGCCCTAGGTCCGGCTGGGCAACCAGCATGCAGGGGAAGAACAGCAAAACCCTACCTGCTGCACCTCCCCCCGCAGTGATCTTTAGGAATGGCTTTCACCAAGGTCCCTAGATCCGGCTGGGCAACCAGCTCGGGGAGAGAACAGCCTGAAGCAGAGGAAGTTCAGCTGAAGTTCCCTGAAAAGGCAGAAGCTTATCAAAAGATAAAGACCACCAAGAACCACTACAAGAATGCTAAAAATCTTATCCTGTCTTTCTAGAACTACAAACTTTAATCCCTTATTTGTCTTTCTAAACTTCCTTCTTCTATAATGGTCATTGCTTGTTATGTAGATCACCTCCCTGATGGTGATAGACTGAGCCCATGAGCAAGCTAATTTCATTGATATTCATTCCTGTGCTTTTGGAAAACATATATATACTGGTCACAAACTCAAAGAAAATTACACTCAGATTTTCACTCTTGAAGTGTGTCTGTTTGTCATTTCTTTCACCGATGCCCTGACCACCCTGCACGCTTCTCTCAACCCTGAGGTGGCCTCATCGTCTACTGCTGTGCTGGTCCGCGGCACCAAGTTATGAGTTTTCGTAAGTATGGAACAACTACAAGGCTTTGAGTAGAAAAATGAGTAGACACAGCTGCATTTTGTTTATGGGGTTTTTTAATTAATTAATTTTTTTCTTATATTATTGCAGTCCCCATAATTGCATTTTGAAAGGCTCACTCTGGCTGCTCAAGTTAATCAGACCATCAGGAGGCAGTGATGGAAGCAGAGAGACCACAGGAGACACAGTGATGACTCCTGTGGCAGTAAAGAATGTGAGAGGTGACCAGATTCTGCCTATGTTTTAGGTAAAACTAAGAGTATTACCCAATGGCCCAGGCAGAGCATAAAAGAATGAACAGCCAAAGATGATTTCAATACAACTGGGGCCACTGGAAAAACAAAAGGGTCATTTACTGAGTTGGAGACTTGTGGCACAGGACTGGGAAGTAGATGAAAAGTTCAGTTTGGGACAAATTAAGTTGGAGATGCCTGATTAGACCTTCAAGGAGAGATACTGAATAAAACAGTTGGATATCGTCATGTAGAGTTTGGGAGAGAGTTCAGGGCTTAGAGAAATAAATTTGTGGTCATGAATATATTAATAGTCATCAGTGTACCAGATAACATCGCATAGGATACTGTCAAAATAAACAAGAGAGGGAGACTTAGGAATACATTCAGAGAGACATTTTAACATTAAGAGATCATGAAAGAAAGGAGCCACCAGTACAATAACCAAGAGTTTGAGATGTCCTGTTTGTCCTGAGTGTACTCAAACTAAGATTTTGAGGAAGCAGGGACCATAATTGATAAAGGAGTGTGTTTTGTAAGATGCAGTTTGAAAACTGACCGTTGTAGCTCAATGACTAAAGTAGGTCACTTAGAACACTGACAAGAGTAGTTTCCATGGAGTGAGAGGTGTGAGTCTTACAGTTGGGTCAAAGTATACTGAGGGATGAAGAATCTCATTGAGACAGTGAGCAGAAAGAATTCTTTGGATGAGTTTTCACAACAGCACAATGAAATCATGGCCATACAGTGGGAAAGCAAGTGTAAGAGAAGGTTTATGGAGGAAGCAGCTATACAGAATATTGTGTCAAAGCAAGCAAGAACTAGGAGAGGTAAATCTGAGGTATAAGATAGAAGGTGAACTGCTGGGAAGATATTTCCTTTTTGCTAAATTAAGATATAACTGGCCTAACACTGTTTAAGTTTATGAGTGAAATATGTTCGTTAGGTACACATTTACATATTGCAGTATGATTACTACCTTAGTGTTAGCTAACCCCCTCACATAATTATTTCTTTTGTGTGGTGAGAACAACTTTGAAGCTTGCAATGCAATATTGTTGACCATAACCATTATGCTATGCACTCAATCTCAAGAACTTTGTTATCTACTAGATACAAGTATGTACCTTAAGCATCTCTCCAATTCCTTCACACGTACCTACATACACCTCCCCAACCCCCATTGGGTAGTTTCTTTTGACTAAGCTAAAGAGACAGGATGGGACAATTTGTGGTGGGAATGGCTTTAGATAGGTGCATGAGTACTTACCTCTAACTAGTTTCTAACCGGCATGAATTGTTACCTGTGGAAACAAGCAGGAAAAGAAGCGATAGAAGTGGAGATCCCTGCTGGGGAGAAGGTGAAGAAGTCTCTGAAAACTCTTTCCTGTGTCAGTTTTCTCACTGATGTAGGAATAAAGTTCATCAGCTAAGTGTGAAGGTGAAAGAAAAGATGTTTAAGTTGTGAGGTGAGAGGAGAAGGTGAGAGAAGTTCACCTAAAGAAAGGTTTTTTCATTATTAAACAAGAATATATTATTCAACTCAACAACCTGAAAAAAAAAAAAACACAATCAAAAAAACCAAAGGGAAGCAAAAGAAATAATCATTAAAAAGATAAAAGCAGAAATTAAAGGATTAGAATATAAACAGTAGAACAGCTGGCTCTTTGAAAAGATCAATAAAATACACAAACCTTGTGCAAAACTCATCAAGAATGAAGAAAATACAATCACACAACATCGGAAATAAGAAAAGAGATATCGTCAGAGACAAAGGAGATTTAATATAAGTAAAAGGGAACACATACAATTTTATGCTCAAATTTGGAACACTGGATGAAAGAATGATTCCCAAGAAAATATAAATTATCAAAATAGATTCAAGAAGCAGACAATGAACAATTCAAAAACTATATGGGAATAGACAAGTTGGCAATGACTTTACAAGGGAACACTACCACAGCTCTAAGAGAATTTTCATGTCATTTAAAATGTCACATGGCATAGAAAAGAGAAAAGGAAAGGTTCCCAATTCTTTTTATTTTTTTTTAAAGATTTGTTTATACAAGAACTTGGGTACAGTCAGAGGCACAGGAGAGTGAGAGAATTCACCAGAGGTAGAGCAGGGAGCAGAACAGGCAGAAGGACTGAAGACACTGCTGAGGGGAACAGCAGGTGAGGCAGCAGAGGTCTGCAGCGCCATGTGGGTTTCTCCCTGGCTGGGGATTGAACTTGTGCTGCAGTGGCTACAGACAGCTTCACAGCGCTGCGCTCAATCCGCTGCGCCACCGGGGAGGCCCTCCCAAATCATTTTATAAAACCAAGCATAGGGCCTCCCCGGTGGCGCAGCGGTTGAGAGCTGGGTTGCAAAGCTATCCACAGCCTCTGCAGCGCCGGTTCGAGCCCCAGCCACCGGATGAGGCTCGACATGGCGCGCAGACCTCTCCTGCCGCCCGCTGCTCCCCTCAGCAGTGTACTTTGTCAGTCTGCCTGCTCTGCTCTCCGCTCTGACTCTGGTGAATTCTCTCACCCTCCTGCACTTCTGATTGTGCCCAGTGCTTGTATAAATAAATAAATAAATCTTTTTTAAAAAAAAAAAAGCATAAACTTGACATCAAAGCTTCAAAAAATAGTACAGGAAATATAAATCCAAGTATCTTATAAGTATAAATTAAAAATCTCAAATAACAAAGAATCATAATGTGATTATTAATTGATGATGCTGATTAATTGTTCTAAATGATTCCTGATACATATTCCTGATACATATTAACACTAACCAACATCCAGCACTTTACAATGAACCCTCAAAGGCCTTCTCATTAACCTCAGAAACACATGAGTATCCAATAAATGTTAGCTACTTTACTCCTGTATGAAAACAATATCTGCTCCTACCATTGATATTTAACAATTCTATAAAATAACTCTTCCTTATTCTCAAGGACAGTACCTGATAATTGTCCAAGAATATGGGCAATACTTAAAAACACTTGAGCATAAATTTCAGGCAGGTTAAGCAGAAAGCTTTCTGATATATAACACAAAACACCTGCTAAGGAATAAAGTTTGTTTTAATTGTAGTTTTCTTTCACAACTAAGTATATCTTGGTGTTTTCCCAAATTTCAATGAATTAAGAAAAGTAAATCTATGAAACCGTAAACAGTATAGCATGAATAGTTTTACTTCACCTCATTTTGTAAACAACCTAGGATAATGTACAACCCATTAAACATTTGGTCTTAATATTTATTCATCTGACAGTTTACAAATAAGAAACCATTCAGTTTAAGGAGGAAAAGAAAATTTTAAAAACACTTGCTTATCCTTCCCAGTTTTATTTCACTGGTTTTCCACTGGGAAGAAGGTTCGCCAGGAATTGAATTAAATTTCCTCCCCCCCCCCAAAAAAAAGGGCTACATCCTCACTTGCAACTCTGAGAAAGCTTTTAAAATCAAGGCAAAGGAAGTGAGTAAGCCTTTGGTAGAGTGAGCCCTAGTGCAAGGAACCCTCATGCCATCACAGAGTTGCATTCTCAGCTTCCTCAAAGAAAACAGTTCTCCCACACACGCAGTTCACTTCCATAAGTCACTTCAACCACCCTGTATTTTAAAGGTCCACTGCTCTCCTACAGAGAATTCTGAAAATGGGATGTTTGTTAGAAAATGCTAGGATCTAACTGCACTTGGTATTAAAGACCAAAAGAAGAGAAAATTCTAAGTCAGACAAGTGAATATGAATATACAAAACTATTATTGAGATAATACAAGATCACTCTTTGAAAACGCAAAGCTTTATTCTAGTTGGCTGGATGTGAAGCAAGAGACACTGAATAGCATGGGGAGTTACCAAGAGGGAAGAAGACTCACATGCTGGGCACATCTGAGGATGAAGATGAAATGAGGATATAAAGCATTACAGTAACAAGACCCATTCAGGTAAATTTGAGGAATGAGTGAAAACTCAAACATTGTTATTTTTTTAAACAACTGAACTGCATTACTTTCAAACACACACAACAACTCTGTAGTTGGTAGCTTTAGAGCTGTCTACCATGACTCTTGGCCCTACTCCCTGAAAATAGCCACGTGGGAGGCAGGGCAGCCATGTGGGTACCACATGACTTTGCATGAGTCAGTAGCACTGAGCTAGCAGTCTCTGCACACTGAGTCGACGGCAGCCTCTTCCAGACCCCTGAACAGGCCCCCTCAGAGGCCTTCAGCATCAGGAGATACCAAAGAGTCTTCACTAAGCAAAGTTCCAGTTAAACTAACAAAATACCAGCACCGGGAAGAGACCACGTGTCTGATTTAATGAGGAAGAGGATGTTATCATGTAATAGCTTATACTTATATACAAACTTTCAAAATCCTTATAAAAAATAGCTTCACTTCGCTTATGCTTTATTTCCTTAGCAAAGCTAACAAAACATCGACTTTAAATATACACATTCTGTCACACCATATAAAACCCATAGCCACCGAAGAGAGTCTTCGAAAGGACATTTTTAAAGCATACAGGATGTGAGCCACAGTGCAATGGCCAAGAGCAACAAAACACTGTCACGGTTGAAATGTAGTCCCTCATGTACCAGGGAGAGGTCAGGGAGGGAGGAAGGTTAACAGCTGTGCGGAGGTGTGGGAACCAGGCTTGGCCCTCGCTGTCACATGGCCTCCACCCCTGTCTCTTCCTCTGTCAGTTAGCAGGGCTATGCCTAACTGGCTAAGACTGAGGCAACTAATACCTGATGACTATCCCAATGAGAACACGAAGAGATAATCATCTAAAAACATTTTATAAATATGAACATAAAGAAGATTAGATGCCGCCTCCACAACACATATCTGAGGCCAAGGGGGGAAAAAAACACCAAAGACTGAAATGCTTGGAAGAATTTTCCTAACATGGAGATCTATTAAATGCCTAGCAACCTCCCCAGGGAAATCGTAGCAAAGTCACTCAGAGTGGAGCGAAAAATTCATTTCTGAAAGCCGCCTTTCCAACTTGGGAAATTTAACTCTATGCCTTTGTAATCCCCAGGGAAGGCCAGGCTGAGGCTGCACTGGGTGTAACCATATGTCAAAATTAATACATTGGATATGCTATTCACCCACAATTTGCTAGAAAATAGTCAAAACTCAAAGAACCAAAGGAATCTTTTCTTTATATATAAAAGCATAAGCTATGACTTTATAATATTAAAAATACTACGTCTTTTGTGTAGATAAAACATATATACATATAAAGAAACCCTTAAAATGCCATAGAAATAGGCATTTATGAGAGGGGGGAGGAATGAGAGACAGAAAGAGACAAGTTGGCTATATACCTTAAATGCAGCTTGATTTATTTATTTTTTGCCAGCAGTGAATCCTTCCCCTCCATCTCCCTCACCTGGTCCAATTCTGGGTCCTCATCCTGCAGCACCCAGTTAGGATGCAGCCCAAGCTCCTTTTGGAAACCCTCCTGTTAGGGTGCAAAGCACCATGGAAACTCTGCTTCCCTCTCAGCTTGGTGCTCATCACCTAGGCTCAGCTGGCCAGTCTCTCCCTGTAGATGAAGCTCCTAAGGACAATCTCTGCTCTCCCTCTGAGACCTATTTGAGCACACTACAAGGCCTGTGGTTACTGAATGTCAATTACTGGGGCCTCAGTCAAAACAACAGGGAAAGATGTCACTAACAAAGGTGACAATCAGTGTAAGTTATAGGACTTTACTGCAGTGACTAATGTGGCAAGGTGATAGACCAAAAAAACAGAGTCCTAGTTGTGAAGGTCAAGTTCCTTGGCAAAGCTTTTGCTTCCAAATTAGTAGAATTTTGAAAAATGATATACACTCTAATTCAAAGTTTAAATTCAAAGATTTAAACTTCTTCAAACTTGTTATATGGCAGAATAGAATCTACTCCTGGCATTTTGTAAACACTGACATTTCAAAATGAAACAGCTTTTATTCAAGCATTTAAATATATCCATTGTTACATAAATATCATTGTGATTTGAAACCTATAATTCATATAAAAATACATGAATAACCTTTTCTTTTGCTCACATATATTTATAGTTATTTTAAACTTGTTCCTTCATTCCATTTATCCCACATAATTTTATCCTCATAGAGTACTACTTAAGCTTTAGATTTTTAATTGGTTGTACTTAAATTTCCAAGCAAAAAAGTTACAAAAATTAAAGTTTTTTTCTGTGATCAAATGATTCTCACTGTTAAAAATTTCATCTAGATTCAATTATTATTACAACTATTGACAGAATGTACTGCAAAAAAGCAAATGTCTATTTTATAATGATTAAGAATTAAAGTATGCATAAAATTTTATTGGGAATGCATTTCTCAATGAGATGAATGGCAATGGTTTATTATTTTCCAAGCAATTAATGTACCATAAGCAAGTATTTTTTGTTGCTAGAATAAGAATAGTTTCAACAACATTCTATTCCTTTTTTTGTGTTATATTAAAAATTCTTGATCGTGATGGGAATGGAAAATTCATTTTACCAATGGCACTTAATTCTTTGATCTCTAAGATTTATGCCTCCTAAATCATAGATAATTAAACATAATTTTATATGATAATCATTATTCCCTGACAAACTATTTAGGGTCATCTTTAATTTTGTTAAAAAAAAAAAAAGAAGCCACTTGATTTGCAAAAGGATTAAAGATTCATTTCTAAGTCATTAGATTCATTCTCTTCCTCAACACCAAGTCAATACTCTATTTGTCTCTATCTGGCACATGGAGGTAGGGATGACTATTTTCTGTGACAAGACGCCATCAGGTTTGTCAGAGGTGAAGTAAAGTAAGGCTAGCACCATCAGTACAGTTGTGTTCCTGGGTATATTAGAGAAGCTGAAGATCTAAAATAGTTTCCTTACTCTGCCTGGATGCACTATTTCTTAGGAAATCTGCATGCCCCCAGAGAGAACACATACCCAAGTCTGTTGATTTCAAGGATCAGTGTGACTGAGGCCTGTCCCTAGGTAGAGAAAACAGGTTCACACAACAGCGGAAGGGGAGGATATAGAACAGGAAGGCAAGCTCTGTTTTGGAACAAACTCAGCAGAGATGCAGGTAGAAACCCCACCCAAAGTACAGCAGACAAACCAGAGTGCTGCTCCAGTGACCACACACTGGCAGGGGCTCCCACCTAGGGTGTGGCAAAGCAAAGCAAAAACGTACCATCTGAAATGTCAGATCTCTTCAACAACAGAACAGTACAAGGGGCAAAAGCAGAATGTGCAGGGCATTATATTTACATAGTGGAGTTCAGACAATAGAGAAGTAAAGTCAGAAATCACTTTCCATGGAGAAATTTGATTTGCCACCAGAATCCAATACCCCACCTGCCAAAGACAAGCAAGGACCAAGGCAAGATGCAATCAGGAAGAGAGATGAGACTGTGACTCTAAACGTTGTGCTACAGGTTTAACCCAGACCTGGGATAAGCACAAGCACATCCCTAGAATGGTCCTTAGGCGTTAAGTGAGAGGTCTGTTCTTCTCTGTTCCTGAATTTTAATGTGAGAGAAGTCCATTCTTCTGTTCTCTAGTAATAGACAGCTCCAATCATTTGGTCAAGGTACAAAGGCAGAACCTGCCCTCTTGTGGTGTCTCCTAGGTCAACAGGGTCAATCTGTTCTACCACCCTCCTCAGGCCTGATATTTGAATCCTCTGCTTAAAAGGAGTAGTTAAGACTGAGACCACAGGAAAGGACAATTAAAAGAACAGGGTTAGCTGTGTAGCCAGAAAGAGGCAGTCTAGTGCAAGAATTAGGAACATGGACTCTGTATATGAATCTGGCTCCTTTTCCTGGAAGATCTTAAGGCTCTATGCCTCAAATTTTGTAACTGTAATATGTAGATAACCAAAGCACTTTCCTCATGGGATTATCACATGGATTAATGAAAAACAAGTACATATGTACATATATACACACACATATATATGTCTATCCTCCTAAAGCTCTTAAGATTGTATGTGTTTGTGGTTCTACCATTTCTCACCCAATCTAACCATCCCACCCTATTTGTTTGTTCTTTTACTAACAGTGGAAATTTCAAGGCATTTAGTGCAGAGCTGAGGGGCTTTTGGCTGAAATAAAATGCAAGTGTTTAAAATATATAATGAACAGTCCTCTGTCACTTAATGACAGGGATTTGTTCTGAAATGAGTTGTCAGGTAATTTCATTGTTCAAAAAGTCATAGCATGTGATTATATAAGTCTAGATGGTATAGCCCATTACACACCTAGGTTACATGGGTGGTCCTTCTGGGATAACCATAGTATATGTGTAGTTAGTTGTTGATGGAAACATTAAGACTCATAACTGTTTGTTTCATATATTACATATGCCTATATAAATATACATGCCACATACACATATATGTACATATATACACACACATATATGGCATTTACAAGCACATCGGGCACATGGAAATGAATTTAGCTATCGTGATTACTGTCCACCATGAGAGAACTAGGCCACAGCAAGTGATTTAAGAGACCATATGGTTCAGATGTTTCTAAGTATTTAGATTTAAAACTGAGAACGGGCCTCCCCGGTGGCGCAGCAGTTGAGCGCTGGGTTGCGAAGCTGCCCACGGCCTCTGCAGCGCCGGTTCGATCCCTGGCTGCTCCCCGGCCACTGGAGGAGGGTCCCACATGGCGCGCAGACCTCCCCTGCTGCCCGCTGCTCCCCTCAGCAGTGTACTTCGGTCCTTCTGCCTGTTCTGTTCCCCGCTCTGGCTCTGGTGAATTCTCTCACCCTCCTGCACTTCTGACTGTACCCAGTGCATGTATAAACAAAACAAACAAACAAATAAATAAATAAAAACATGCCTCTATAAAAAAATAAAAAAAATAAAACTGAGGACACCAATTTCCAGTTCTAATTCTCCACTGGCCTTACCTGCCAAGGTAGGGAGAAATACAGACAGCCAATATGCTAATAACAGTATCACAACATTCTCCTAAGGGCCATGATTATGAAAAGTTTACAATATTGACTTAAATAAGAGATCTCAGTTTCTGGACTTCTAATATCAGATAACTCCAATTTTGTGGTCTCTAAGGAGAAACAAATTCCTGTTTGATGAAACAGACAGAGTCCTGTCTTTTGTGATGGTACAAGATGTCAATTTTTTCCAACTTGATGCAAAAACTAAAACACACAAAAAACAGTTCTCATTAAGGTCTTGAACCAACCGAAGAGGAAATACAAAGGAAATTAAAGGGCATGAGCAACTAAGGCCAAACTTTACAATATAAGCCATTATTTAAGCAAAGTATTCCTTGTTTTCTTCTGATGTCTAACTCGATACTCAGTATGCCCCAAGGCAGGAGGGATAAAGGAATTGGGAAATATTGCTCAAGGGTATACATACAAGTTACTTTAACTCTCAAACTAAATTTTAGCCACAATGAGTGTTTCTCCTATTTATTCTCCCTGGCCCCATCAGTCCTGTCCCTCCTTCTCCACCATACCAACACCAGGAATTTAATGTGCAACTCAGGAATCATTTCCTTAAGCAGGAGTGCTGGTGGTTTCTGGGTGGGATATTTGCCACAGAGTGGGGTTCAAGGAAAGCCGTTGAACAGTAAAACTAGAATTCAAAATGAGAGCAAAAACAAACAAGAAGGAAGACAAATCTTTTATAGGCTAATGTGGAAAAAAGTAAGTAGAGGCAGCAGAAGTGTGAAATGATCCAGATGGAGAAAAAGCATATCAGGGCAAAACTTTTGAGTGAATCCCACCAATACTATGCCCAGTTATGAGAAATTTATTTTTTTATATTGCATTCCTTAGTACGGAATTGAAGATCACAGTAATGCAAGCTATTTCCCCAAAAGTATATTCTAAAGGAAAACTAAATACCAGCAAATTCACCTATTATCTGATGATTTTTAATTCTCCATAAACAGGTATTCATTTTATGGAGTGAATACTCAAAGATACAGCTAATGTTAAATGTTCTAAAAACAGACTGCAACAACTTCCCATTACTTTTTCAACAAATGCCATCCTGACTCAATATTGTCAAGATGTCAGTTGTTTCCAACTTGATCTATAGATTCAATGCAATCCCAATCAAAATCCAGTTAAGAAATTTTGTAGATATTGACAGACTGATTCTAAAATTTATATAGAAAGGCAAAAGACCCTGAGTAGCCAACACAATTTAAAGAAAAGAACAAAGAACTGGACAACTGACATTACCCATTTTGAGACTTGCTATAAAGCTAGAGTAATCAAGACAATGTTGTATTTGCAAAATAACTTATAAATAGATCAATGACAGAACAGAGTCCAGAAATAGAACCACACAAAATATAGTTAACTGATCTTTAAGAAAGGAGTGAAGACAAAACAATGGAGCAAAGATAATCTTTTCAACAAATGCTGGATAGCTACATACCAAAAATAAATAAATAAATCTAGACAGGAATACAGTTCACAAATGGCAAACTCAAAATGGGTCCTAGTCATAATGTAAAACACAAAACTTAAACTCTTAGAACATAAGAGAAAACCTAGGTGACCTTGGATATAGCAATGGCTTTTTAAATGCATGAGCTATGAAATAAATGATAAGCTGAACTTCATTAAAATTATAAACTTCTGTTCTGCAAAAGAAGAGACAGTAATAAGCCAATGAAAAGCTAAGCCATAAGCAGGGAGAAAGTACTTGCAAAACACTTATCTGATAAAGGACTATTATTCAAAATATACAAAGAACTCTCAAAGCTCATCAATAACAACATAAGCAACCCAATTTTAAAAATGTGCCAAAGACTTGAACAGATACCTCACATGAGAATATATACACACAGCAAATAAGCATATCAGAAGGTGTTCCACATCATGTCATCAGGGAAATGTAAATTAAAACAATGCCATGAGTCTATACATCTATTAGAATAGTCAAGATACAAATCACTGACACCACCAAATGTTGACAGGGATATAGGGCAATAGGAAATCTCATTTACTGTTAATGGGAATGCAAAATAACCACTTTGGCAGGTAATTTGGCCATTTAGTTTATAAAATTAAACATACTTTTACCGTATGATCCAGTATTCTTTCTCCTTGGATTTGATGCAGAAGAGTTGAAAACAAGTCCACAACAAGACTTGCACATGGATGTTTATAACAGTTTTATTCAAAATTGCCAAATCTTTGAAGCAACCAGATGCCCTTCAGTAGATGAATGGGTAAATAAATTATGGTACATCCAAATGATGGGTAATTATTCAGCACTAGAAAGAAATGAACTACCAAACCATGAAAAGACATGGCAGAATATTAAATGCACATTACTATGTGAAATAAACTAATCAGAAAAATCTAAATACTGTTTGATTCCAATTCTGTGACATTCATGGGGAAGCAAAACTATGGAGAAAGCAAATATATCAGTGGCTGTCACAGGCTAGGAGAAAAGGATAAAAATGTACACAGAAGACAGTGAAAATACTCTGTAAAATACCGTAATGATGGACAAATGTCATTAGACATTATCCAAACCTGCAGAATGTACTACATAAGAATCATCATGTAAGTCTTGGACTTTGGTGATTACATGTCAGTGCAGGTTCATCACTTGTAACCAATGCACCACACTGGTGGGGGGTTCTGATAACAGAGGGGACAACGCATGAGTGGAGGCAAGGAGTACAGGGGAGAACTCTGCACCTTCCTCTCAATTTCTCTATGTATAACTGCTCTTTAAAAAAAAAAAGTCTTTTAAAAATGATCCAAAATTGGGCCTCCCCGGTGGCGCAGCGGTTGAGCGCTGGGTTGCGAAGCTGCCCGCGGCCTCTGCGGCGCCGGTTCGATCCCCGGCTGCTCCCCGGCCACCGGAGGAGGGTCCCACATGGCGTGCAGACTTCTCCTGCCGCCCGCTGCTCCCCTCAGCAGTGTACTTCGGTCCTTCTGCCTGCTCTGCTCCCCGCTCTGGCTCTGGTGAATTCTCTCACCCTCCCGCGCTTCTGACTGTACCCAGTGCATGTATAAACAAAACAAACAAACCAGCAAACAAATAAATAAAGCATGCCTCTATAAAAAAAAAAAAAAAAAAAAAATGATCCAAAATTAGCATCATTCAAGAAATTTCAACGGCTATTCTTTGGAACTCATCTTCTTTGAGACCTTAATAAAGGGAAACTAAGTCAAAGTAAATTCATTTGGGAAATGAAGTGAAACAAAGATAAAACTAAGAAGGCTTCAAACCTGTAACATGTTCATTTGAAAAGTGAAATCTTCCAGCAGGATCCAGTGTATCTTCCACTCACATGATAAAAGAAGCATTTTCTCCTATAGTATCTCTTATCCTCTGTTCATACAAATACACTTTGGGAAATCCTGGATTATATATACAATATTGTATATATATAATATATACATTGGTTACAAGTGATGAACCTACACTGACATGTAATCACCAAAGTCCAAGACTTACATGATGATTCTTATGTAGTACATTCTGCAGGCTTGGATAATGTCTATATATGTAATATATACAATATGTACAATATTATATATATATATATATATATATATATGGGGGCTACCAATGGACCAAATTCTGCAGCAAAGCTGCCATATTCAAACTGTGCTGAATTCTTATAGAAAATATCATTTTTATACACTGCTAGGAGGGGTATACATTGGCACAACCACTTTGGAAAATTGTTTGGCACTGCCTCCTAAGGTTAAACTTACACTTACTATATGATGAGCCCTCATGGCAGCATGATTTACAATGGTGCTAAACTGAGAAAAATATAAATGTCTATCAATGATAGATTGGAGAGTGAATGACAGTATCTTCACATGATGGATGTGGTAGTCAGAATAATGCTCCCTCTCAGAACAGCCACATCCCGATCCCCAGAACCTGTGAACATTACCTTAATGGCAAACGGGACTTTTCAGATGTGATTAAATTAAGGATCTTATGGTATAAAAATTATTTAGTGAGCCCTAAATGTAATCACAATCGGATGATGACAGAAGATGTAATATGAGGAAGTAGATACTGACATGATAAATTTTAAAGATGCAGAAAGCAGCCACTAGCCAAAGAATACAAGTAACCACAAAAGTTGGAAAAGACAGAGAAACAGGTTATTCCCTTGGAGCTTACAAAAGAATGAGCCTTGACAACATCTTAACTTTAACCCAGTCAAACCGATGTTAGAGACTGACCTGCAGAACAGTAGAAAAACTAAGTTGCGTTATTTTAAACCACTAATTTTGTGATAATTTGTTACAACAGTAAGAAATACAAGGGAAACACACAGAAATGAGAAAGAATTAACTACTATTACAGATAACATGGAGAATTCTCAGTGACTTGGCACTAGGTGAGTGAAGCAAGACACAATGGGACATAAATATGTAAGACCATTTAATAAAGATCAAAAAAGGTTAAACTATCTCTGGGAAGTGGCAATGACTTGAAGGGAGGAGAGGGGATGTTTGGAATAATACTCACTCTCTTAATATGGATATGAGTTAAATGGGTGTATGTACTCTGAGAATATTCACCAAATTACACACAGATAACATGTTTACCTCTCCAAATACTATACATCAAGTTTCGGTCTTTTCTGCCTACATGTTATTTTTTTCCTTTTAGTCATCAGATCCAAATGACTCATAAAATAAATCCCTCTGGGAATGCACTGTTTGGGAGTAATCCCAGAGTTTGGCTGTTCTCACACAGTGAGAGAAATCAAAAAGATAAGGCAGCCACTAACTGGACCCAGTCAATAATAAAACAGGAAGAAAAAGGTCTCTGGCAAACAAAAATAAAACAATACTTCTAGTAGAAGGCAGAATGATATGTTTTTACAAGTGAAAAGACTCCCTACCTACAATTCCTTCTTTTCCAAAAACTCAATCTATTATGTTATACTAACTAAAGTAGAGAAAAATTTTAGTAGAGAAGTGCCAGTGAATCCACTAGGCTAAGGAAGATGCAGGTAGACTCACTTGTAAGAAAGATGAAGGAGAAAGACAATCATCTGTGAAAAAGGGCCTACTACCTATCCAGGTCAAGATGCTACTACTACAATATCCTCCTCTTTTGTTCTTTTATCAAGAGAAAGAAGAATAAAGGTATTAATGCTTTGACCCTGTCATGGCATGCAATATTATAAAACCTAGTACTACCAGCTACCATTGGTAGAGTTTAAAACAAATAAAATATTTCTCTGTCTTAAAAAAATTAACCATCTGGAAAATCAGATCAGAATGAATTTGAAAGATAAGTCACATTACTTCTATAAGTTAGTAAGTATGAAGAAAGGTAGAAGATGCTAAATTCGAAGCACTGTAAGTGGGACCAAAATAGAGAAGGGTCATTCCAATTCCATAGATAGTAAGTCCTGACTTCAGAAAAATAAGGAGTAAGCAGCAGAGACCAGCACTTTTTCTTTCTTTCATATTATTATATCCAAAGGTATCAAGCGATATAGAGGACAACTAGAAAAAGCAAGTTTGAAAAGGCCCAGGTTAGTCCTAAAATTGAAACAGTTCACAGTCTACAGGCCATGAGGCACATTTATCAGGAACACTTCATTTTTTTTTTTTTCCAAGGCCTAGGATTTAATTCAGGAACACTTCATTTTTGAAGCTTAAGATCACCTTACTCAACACCACTTGTGCCAAAGGAGGCTCAGAAATATTAGGAATCACAATGCTAGTAAATCCCAAAATGGGGATTCAAACACTATGGAGATTTGTCTTTCCTACATTTGACCTCTGGTGAAGTAGTATTGGTGTGAAAATACAAATAAGGGATCAGGCTTATTATTACACTCAAACATCAAATTCTGATGTAAAATGTACATTGCACAACTGAATTTCATTTATTTTTTTGAATTCACTGAGTTTTTACTAAATTCATAAAATTGGATATAAGTTTTAAAATAAAATTGAAGGTAACATAGCTAAAAGCCAAAATATACATTCTTTGATGTCTGTAAGGTAGGCCAGTGAAGAATTTTTAAGCTTCAGAAAACTAAGAGTTAAAAAAAATCTGAAAGCAAAATGTCAACAGTAGCTAAATCTGTGTGATGCCTGTGATATTCTGGGTGCTTTTCTGGAAATGTGGAATAATTCATAATTTTAACAAAAGAAGAGAAAATTAACAAATTTCACTGAAAACTGGATGTTTTTGGAAAAAAATAACAAAAATGGAAAAAAAAAAGGAGAACCTTAACTTTGAAAAACAGTTGATGTCCTAGTAAAGAAAATTATGTGCTTTCTGCCTGCACAATCCATATATTCATTCTTATTAAGTCCTATCCCATTTTCTTATTATTTTAAAAGTTTAGTTTTTTAATGTTGCTTGGTTTACATTTGACGTAAACATTTACATGTAAAATGGTTTATATTTTCCTAAAAACTACCTCTGCTGCAAGAAATATATTCACTTATGGCCAAAGGGAATGCATGGAAACTGAAACTTGACTTTTTTGGACATTATTTAAATGATTAATGGCTAATAAATGGGTTTGCAGCAGAGAGCCAAATGTATAGCTCACTATCACCAGGGGAAAACGAATGTTTCCCACTTATAAACAGAAAGCCAACTTTAGACAAAGCAGAAAGCCAACAGTAAAGTGGATTCTGATAAGGAGGTCAGAGCAGCCCACACTGACTCTCACACAGAAGTCACCAACTTCCCTTACATGGAAAAGGCAACTTCAAGGAGCTAAGCTCACCTGCGAGGGCCAGGTGTCATGTGTTCCTACATCAGATTCTTAATGTAATTCTTCACTTCTGCCCTTGCCAACAAAATTCAACATGACTGAGAGTTTGCTGAGATTGTGAGAGCTCATTCACACTCTCACGTAATCCTTAAACCTTCAGGTGATACAGATACTAACAGTATACAACTTCATGGGCCAAGAAACTGCAGTTCACAGAGATACATTTGTCCCAAGCAGGTCACACTTTGGTGGTTAAAGTGGCCAAAGGGAATGCATGGAAACCAAGTCTTAAGCCAAGACTCTAATCTTGGCTCCCAAACCCAGTTCTTGCACTCTTCCCACAAATTATAAAGGCAAGTGTGCTGCAGGGGCTACACAATATTGTAACACGAGGACAGGCAGACTTTACAGAGCTCGGCTTGAATCCCACTTACTAGTTGTATGAATTCAGGAAAGTGGTTTAAATCCTTGAAATTTCAGTATAATGAATTCACTGGTATCATTTTCTTCCCCAGGAAAGACTAAAAGCTGATGTTCAATGGGTCTAGTGCATATGGGCACTCAAATAGTAGCTCTAACTACTGTCAATGAGAATAGAGGTTATAACCTCACATAACTCCTTCATAAAGTATGCTACTAAATGAACACATTTTATGAAATCAGCATAAAAGGGTTGTACTGCTTAAAATAATTTTCTTTACCACAGATTATGCCCTTGGTCTCCATCACTACAGGATCTAACAGTGTTTCATTGTTATGACTTGAAATGTACTGCCACAAATCCATCTAATGACGTCCTAACTTCCAGTTCCTCAGAATGTGTCTGTATTTGGAGACATGGTCTTTAAAGATGCAATTAAGCTTAAATGGGGTCATTAAGGTAGGCCTTAATCTAGTATGATTGGTGTTCTTAGAAGATGAGATTAAAACACAGACAGGCACAGAGAAAGACCAGGTGAAGATAAAGGAAGACAGACATCAAGGACAGAGGTCTCAGAAGAGACCAAATCTGCAAGCACCTTCATCTTAGACTTCCAAGAAATGTGAAAAAATAAATGTCTATTGTTTAAGTTGCCCAGTCTGTGGCTGGTGGCCCTGGCAAGCTAATACACCCATGAGGGGCCATCTTCCCATTTACAGCCCAACTCAGATATGAGGAACACACAGCTGTGAGTCTACCGTTATTGAGTAAGGAGCTGGAAAGCTGATTGAGCTCACAAATATGTGATCAGGTAGAGCCTGTTCAGTCCTAGTCATTCTGATATTTCCAGTCCAAGAGAAGACTAACCTTTTCTAGCATTTTCTCCTTAAGTAGCTACTTCATAGACTCCATGAGAGGGAGAGACACTGGGGACTAGAATTCAGAAGTAGGAGAGCCTTCTCCTCTTACTGGTATCTTCTTTGGACAGACCAGGCTCTCTGTAGGTGGAGGACCTCTCCCTCCGGTAGAGAAGCAAGGGAAGACAGAAAATGAAGCCTCACTGTCTGATTATCTAGTAATACCACAAACCTTTCAGAATTATGGTGGGTATAATCACAAGTAAAAAATTCAGTAACTTTGAAAATGTAAATATTGCATTATAGTTTCTTGACTTACATCAGATTACAAAGAAATTTTATTATTATTACTATTACCACCACTATCACTGATCAGGTGTTAGTGAGGAAGGGAAGGGCACCATACCTAGTATAGGAATATGCACATACACACCTAGCATAGGCTGCATGTACACACTACATGACTAACAATCTGTTTCCTTTAAAATTCTTGTTTTAAAACTGAGATCCTGCCCCAATGATGCCCAACTGAGTGCCAGGCATTGACCCCATTAGATGTACCAAGAAACTGGTAACAAACTCTGGGGGTTGAATATGATGAATACCAAGATCATTAACTATGACAGGCTGCACTGATAAACTGTTTCACTATGATGGGCTATTTGATTATGAGTAACTGTTTTTGTTTAATTCATTATAAAAAGGCCAGCTTGAGATGAGATGGCAGAACGGTCCTTCCATAATCACAGATCAATGGCCAGTGATCTGAAAAATAAAAGTGCTGTAGATTCAATTCCTGTCTCTGCTTATTGGCTTTTTGGTAGTGACAGGTAGCAGAACCTTATTCCCAGTAACATCACTACCACCACCACACCAATATACATTCAAATGAGGTCAAAAAGCCAAGTTTTTGTGTTCAAAACATTTACTAGACAGTGAATAATTCAGCTATAGCTATTTATAAATCTAAGTCAAACTCTGTTATGTCATCCCCAAAGAGTTAAATCCCCTTCATCCATAATGGTAATTATTCAAAATGTTTGGTCTAAAGAATGAAAAGGACTAACCAAAGATGAAGAATATTTATGAGTCATTAGTTTGAGGGTTTTATCTGATTATTTTAAAGAACAAAAAATTACTATTTCTCTCTTTTATCATTACTTAGATAGAACACACATTTTCCTAGAAAATTCCATATTCTTGCAAGATATCACTCAGTGAAAGGATGCTATGGACAACATTCACTATGAGAAGTAATAAACATTCCTTAAAAGAACTTATAGCATAATCTGACTATTAAGCTCAAACTGCTTCCTTTTATCACAAATTTAAATTAAGTTTTGAATTATAAATTGCCCTTCCATTTCACATGGTATTATGAACAAGGGATGGGTTTGGAATTGGCTGTATCCTTCAACTCACCTTGTGAGATTTACTGAGTACTCTCTGCCCCAGGCATAGATTACAGCCATATAGTCACATGAATGGATCAGATCACAGAAGGTCTGTGGTTCCCTAAAGTCCTTTGTTGAGAATGAAAAAGGCTTTGAGGCCAGCCAAACAATATTTCTCAGGGAAATCCCTGGATCAACTCACACAGGTATCCCTGGTGAAAGCCAGTTAAAAACGCAGATTTCAGTGTTACAGTTAAATTTACTAACCTTAGGGCAGTGCCAAGATATCTTCATATTGACACAACTCACCAATTGATTCTTATACTGAGTGGAGTTAAAGAGCTAAAGCAGCACAAAGGATATGTTAATGCCACAAATTTTGGAATCTGACACTGCCATTTAAAGCACATGTCACCAGGAGAAAGTGATTTCAACTTCCTAAGCCTGATTTACTACATATATTCTAAACATCAACAGAACATACCTACAGGAGGAACTGCAGGATAACACAAAATCATCTCATAAAGCCTTCAACACACTGCCCAATCCATAGCAAATATTCAGAAATGTTAGCTATTATTGTGACAGGCAAAAGGACTTTGAATTGATTAATTTTGGCTGAGTGGTTGATTAAACCCTTCATAACAGCAAGTGAATATTCTAAAGAAATCATGGAAACACGTCTTCTGAGTAAAAAAAAAAAAAATCAAAGCTTTGGGTACTCAGATCTTAAATAATGTTTACTGGCAAAGGCCAGGGATGAGGCTATAAGAACACATTCTGAAAGTGCAGTTCTATGTCAACTAGGATTTCATTTCACAGCATCTCAAATGGAGGTGTCAGAGCAGACTTGGGGGAACCTAAAACTATTCTTGTGAAATATTATTTGACTTTACTGTCCAAAATTGCACCACAGAATTCAGCTATATAATTATGTGTTTGGCTCTGTTTTATATACATATTGTTTATATCTTTTGTTTTTATCTTTAAAAAAATATCCCTATATACTAGTAATGCAGAGATTAGAAACACACCTGGGACTTTTGTAGAACTTTGTAGGACTTTGAAGTAGCACATGTATTTAATTATAGTGAGGTTTCTGGCATTATCATTCTAAACATGCTCATGCTATACCCATTAAAAAAGGAAAAAAGGAAGCTACAGGGAAATGCAGACAGCACACAGTAAGTTTAATCTTTAGATGATCTCAAATGGATTTGTGCAAGCAGAATTCCAAATTACTATACATAAATAAATAGTATGAAAGCTACCCTCCAATATCTGTTCTCTAGAGATGATTTCTGGCGCATTTCTGGAATGGATCCCCATCTGAGAACAAGGTGTCCCCAGAGGATCCAAGACAACAGTGGTAGGGCAGAGCCTGAGCTTGGTGGGCATCATTCATACTGTGATCCCAGACCAAGAAGCTCCAGAACCCTGAGACTGGGTTAAGAGACTTCTCTTTCAGTGTACCCAGTGCCCTAAAATATTTGAAACTGCTATATCCCTGGGAGACAGTGAGCATGAGATGCTAATGTATGAGAAGAGAAGACACAAGCCATGAAAGAAACAGAGAATTGGCAATAATGGTGATTAGCAGCAGGATTTTAAGAGAGGAAGAGGAGAGCAGCCAGCACCAGGGAGGGGCAAAGTCTAGAACAGCAGCAAAGGGTATACAAGGTCTAATCTGCAGCTCAAAAGTGGGGCCTGATACTACAGACAGGGGTTACAGTTATTAATTAAAGTAATAGCCATTTTGGACAGTTATTTCTGTATAGCTGTGTTCTGTAGACATTATCTACATTAGTCTTTATAAGAACCCATGTGGATCCCCTTTTCACAGATGAGGAAACTGAGGGTGAACACTTATTAAGTACTCAATACATAATAGTTACTTTTGTGAATAACAAATGATTTGGCCAAAGTAAGCATTCTTTCAAAAGGACAACTTTGACACTCCAGACACAACATAATGAATATTAGTGGTTACAGGAAAACAATCAGATATTCAGTAAGTATGTATTAAATATTAACTCTAAAGCATAGTAGCCTAGGAACAAAATTATAATGATGAAAATTAGTCCATTTGATCCTTCTGACCTCTTCCACCTTGGCAATCACTAAAAACATACCAACTAACCTCGTCCTGCAACATTCTTGCACTTCACATAAAATATGGATAAGCTGATGATATTCAGATATGTTAATGCTATAGTTTGCTATAAAAAGTTTAGACTCAAAATATCTTAGTTTCAAGAGAGTCCACATTTTGCCTAAAGAATTTAAATTGGAGCATAAACACAATTTTTTCCCCAATTTCATCTTTTATATTCAAAATGAATGGCTATTTCTGAACTTTGGACATTGCTAAGAAAGCTACCAAAACCACTCCATGAGATGAATGGAAAGGGAATGACTGCTGATGGATATAAAATATCTCTGGGAAAATAACTAAAATTAGATTATGGTGATGGGGGCAGCACTATGTATACATACCAAAAAATCACTGAATTATTATATACTTAAAATGGGTTAATTTTATAGTAGATGAACTGTAAGTCAATCAAACTGTTAAAACAACACCACTCCAGTGCTACATGCCTGTAGAGTTCATCATGCAATAGCAGGGTCACTGGCTGGAAAAAAAGGGTTCTGAGCTTGCTGCTCTTCCATACCCCTACATCAATCCCATCACTGGTCCAACTAGTACCTCTAGATACTACTCCAAAAGTAGCGCAATTTTCATGGGAATGATGATACTTTTTTTCACATACCACATAACACCTTCAATATTATCATGACTTTTTAAAATGAGTTTTTAAAACTATCATTTTTAAGGTTGCTTATGCCATAAATGTTATGCAAAGTGAGCTTAAAATTAAGAACTCATCATGTCAGTGTCATCTTCTTTCTGAATCTGTTTCTAGGGAATTGAGCCTTCCTCAAAGCAATTCTTGAAAGGTTAAGAAGTTACTCACCTCTCCTTCACCCACCCATGACCATCCATGAGAAATATAAATGAGTCGATGAGTGTTATGCCAACCACCTTGTCAGGAGGGGGTAGCTGCAATGATACACTTCCAATCCAGAATGAATCCTGATAAATCTACCCTCTGAATTCATCCAGATTCTAGTCACATGTTTCTTCTTCCTGGCCAATACCAGGATACTCTGCCGTTGCAACTGCTACCAAAATTATCTTCATTGATCTCCCTGCTGCCTATCCATCCTCCCTGAAATGTAGTCTCAACCCAGCAGTCAGAGTTCCTTCTAAATATATATCATTCCTCTAATCAAAACTCTCCAGTTGATTCCCAGCGACTCAATATAAAAACCCAAGTCCTGACAATACTTTCAAGACTCTATCTCATTTGGTCCCTGATCTCTAATCCCCTTTCTGTCATCTTGTCCCTCCTTGTTCAAGCCGTTCAATCCACATTAACCTCCTTCTCTTCACACACATCAAAGTTCCACCTCTAGGATTTTGTTCTTACAGTTCCCTGCCTGGATGGCTCACCCTGCTCACCTAAAAGCTGGTTCACTCACGTCTTTCTGGTCTCTACTCGAATGCCACCATACCTGATAGGGTTCTCTGACCAATTTATCTAAAATATAACCCCCACATACATACTCCTAGGGTCTGTCCTCCCCGTCTACCCTGCCTGTTTTTATCTTGGTTTTTACACCACCTAAACACCAACATATGTAACTACTGTGTGTCTTCTCTCCTTTACAGTCTCTATAACTGAACATCAACACCATGCCAGGAGACACTATCCCCAGACCCTGGAATGGAGCCTGATCCACAAGAGATTTTTAATAGTCAAGTGGCAGTGAGAGATTTCAAAAAAAAAAAAAAGAGGGAAAGTTTATTAGAAAGGTGAGAAACTACTGATATGAAGGTACTCTCTCCGCATAACAGTTGTTACACTCTCTCAGCAGGTATAGCAGCTAGATGCTCCTGTTTTGTTTTGTTTTTTTTTTTAATTTATTTATTTATACAAGCACTGGGTACAGTCAGAAGCACGGGAGATGTGAGAGAATTCACCAGAGCCAGAGCAGGGAGCAGAACAGGCAGAAGGACTGAAGTACACTGCTGAGGGGAGCAGTGGGAGGCAGGAGAGGTCTGCGGCCATGTGGGACCCTCGCTGGCAGCCGGGGATCGAACTGGTGCTGCAGAGGCTGCAGGCCGCTTCGCAACCCAGAGCTCAACTGCTGCACCACCAGGGAGGCCCGATGCTCCCGTTTTCTTAAGGAAGAAAAACGAAATGGCCAACAAACAAGCCAACATCTGGAACTTTTAAATCATGATGGCCCAAAGACTGCTCGTTCAGAACCTACAGTTATCTGGGTAGAAAGGAACACCTCTAAAACATTTCCAAGATAAGACATACTTATTCAGTGAAAGAAAAAAAATACATAAAAATAAAAGTGACTTTAAAAGCAAGTAAAAATAAAAGTGAATACAATGTCTGGTATACATTGAAATATGTAAATTTAATTTTGAAGTTTTAAACTTGAACAGTTCATTCATGTATTTGGTAAAGCGGGTTAGTTTTCAAATGTGAAAACTAACATTCATAGGGTACTTTACTTTTTAACCAGCCTAAGAGGTAGGTATGATCACATTTCCATTTGATAAAAGCGCATATAGAGGTCAAACAGATTAAACAATTTGCCCATGAAATTCCAGCATCAGGTCTTGACCTTATTCCTTCTATTTCAAATCCACTTATTTTTCCATGATGTATATTGTGTTTATCAAAAACCAAGTTCTATGAACTTAGAAGTAAAGACCTAACTAGAGAAACATCTAAATTTGGATAGTGGTGGCCATAAGTCCTTAGAAACTCAGCAGTGCTGGCTAAGACCATCAAGATTTAACTTTCCACAAGAAACTAGAAGTCAATACATGTTGGCTGTTTAGCATGAGATACAGACCACTAGAACAATCATTAAGTGAAACAGAAAATTAGAGCTAAGAGGTACAGACTTCTGCAAGGAGAGACACAAGGATGTGCCTTACTAATTATCACAAGGGACAGAGGCAAAATGCCATGAAAGAAAACACAGCTAGGTACTATAAAATGTCAAGATCAGAATCATGACAAGTCAGATCTATTTAGGAAAATGTAGAGAAAAACAAGTTGCGTAATTTATCGCAACGGTCATGAGATGCACATCCAACCTTGAAGAAATAGCTGAATTTTACTCTGTAAATAAAATTTAAACATCAGTTGTTCAAATATGTTTAAAATATACCACAGTACTATGTTCAATATTAGTTATTAGTGACTAATGATTAATTATGCTAATGCTTTATCAATGATTTATATAACTTTAATATATATAAATAATTAATGAAAACAGCACTTACAATGCAACACAAATGATTAAAAACATTTGCTAATCATAGTCTTTAATCATTCCCAAGTTCTACTCAGTATAGTAATATTTAAAGACCTAGGAGGCCATAAACTAAGCAATCCATTTTTAGAAAATGAAGAACATTTGAACATTTATCTAGAAATTTTAACACAGTGATGTATATTTTTTCCTTCTTCTTAAAATTTCACAGTCTCATTTCCATAGAGGCATAGCATTTGCTCACAGTGCATTTTGTTTCATATCACAACAGATGACTATTCAGAGGCAAGGGCTACATGAAGAAGCCAAACTTTCACGCAAGAGAACCTTTCATTTAGGATGAAACAACTGGACAGGCATACTGATAAATGGTCTAAATTGCCAAACAGTCTATACAAGAAATGCATTGAGAAGTGTCTGTTTTTTTAAATAAAGCAACCAATATTTCAATTGTTGATAAGCCCTTCCAATAAGCAATTTTTTTAGCTTCTGCATGATTTTTTAGCTTATCAAATTCTGATAGACTGCACATTTTAGCAAGTTCCAACAGGACTAACACAAAATACAAAACATGTATGCATATCACATCAAAATCTAAGACTTAGAGAATTGTAACAAGAGTAAAAAACAATTTGAAAACAAACACAAAAACAGAAACAGAACCAAGAATGACATGGGTTTAAGATGGAGAGAAAGAAGCTATCCGAACTTTCCATTATAAAATAGCAGCAAATTTCTAGAAAATATCTCGGTGTTAAGAAATGTAAAAGTAATATAATTCTGCTTTTCAAAATATATTTGTTCTCTTGGATCTCAATAGAACAAATAGAAAGTCAACGGTTTTCATTTTGCCCTAACACCCAGATGCAAGAGGGAAGGAAAGGGAACAAAATTGTTGTAAGGCCATGGGGTAACAGGAAAGCAGGGTACAGGTAATACCCAAAATGATAGTGACGATGCAGGGCACCCGTCACAAACAGTTCCATAACCACAGCTGCACTGCCAATTAATTTTTTCATTCAAAAGTAGGTGTTAGGGCCTCCCGGGTGGCGCAGCGTTTGAGTGCTGGGTTGCGAAGCTGCCCGCAGCCTCTGCGGGGCCGGTTCGATCCCCGGCTGCTCCCCGGCCACCAGAGGAGGGTCCCGCATGGCGCGCAGACCTCTCCTGCCACCCACTGCTCCCCTCAGCAGTGTGCTTTGTCACTCTGCTTGCTCTGCTCCCCGCTCTGGCTCTGGTGAATTCTCTCACCCTCCCATGCTTCTGACTGTATCCAGTACTTGTATAAATAAATAAACAAATAAATCTTAAAAAAAAAAAAGTAGGTGTTAGGCATCACTAGACAAGAACTAGTGATGAAGCATGATCAAGACAAAATGCCCTTGGAACTTGCGCTCAAAAAAAAAAAGACATATGTCAACAAAAATAGCTCTATCTCAGAGGATATGGGATTCTTTGAAGAAAATAAAATAGGGCAGTATGCTAAAGAATGCCAAGGTTTGGGCTGGGGAAAAAGAAGCTACTATAGCTATGGCAATTAAAAAATTTTACTGAGGAAGACAACATTTGACCAAGGATTAAGTGATGAAGATATATAACCAAAGATGTCAGGCAGACAGCATTTAAGGGAGATCTAACTGCACATTCAGACCCTGAGCTGAGAGCTGGGTATTAAAGAGGGAGATGACAGCCACTGTGGCTGGGTCAGACTGGGAGAAGGGGGCTGGAACACACAGGGTCTGGAGATGGCAGAAAGCAACTTGTTATCCTAATTGCATTGCAATGCCATTGGTAGACTTTACGCAGATGAGTGATGTGACTCAATTGACTCTTTCAACAAGACACAAGCAGATAAAAAGCAAAATGGACAACAGGAAGGAAGAAGTGCAAGTAGGGTGAGCAGCAAAGGTCCATGTGAGAAAGGTGGCATCTGGACAAGGCTTATGACATTGGAGGTATTGGGAAGGGACCACTTAAAGGTAGAGTCCATAGAACTTATGGAATTGGAGAGCGGTGTGTAGAATACAGGGGAATGAAGACTAATTCACAATATGGGCACTGAGAGTACATGATGATCCCATTTATGAGAAAAAAAACAAGAACTCCACACTGTGCTTATTACAATGCCTGCTAGATTGGTTTTTCTAGTAAAAGGATTAGCTAGATCACTTATAGCAAATGTCTAGGCGAAATGGAAAGTGAAGGACAAAGCCTAAATTACCCCCAAGCCAGGTAGATGGGTAGAGAAGAGAGACTCTTTAAAACAACAGAAGAGCAGCCATTAAAGATGAGAATTCAAGACTGTGTACAGTCACAGAAGCCTGAAGAGGAGGGGCAGATGGGTAAGGGTGAGATAGGCAGTAGAGCGTAGAAGGTAAGAGAAGAGGGGAGCAGGGGTGTGATCTCAGGGAATGGTGTGGAGATGAAGAGCAGAGCTGAAGTTACTCAGTTAGCTTGGTTGTGTGAATGTCTCCCAAATACTCAGGCACAGGGCAGACTGCTTGGATTTTACAATGTCAGGGATTTTACAATGTGAAGATGAGTCCACTAAGAGAGGGGGATTGGAGAAGGATTTGCTGACCACATCCTCTTGAGCTGTGCCAAGAGGGCCTTGAGAGGGGTGACGTATAGTCAAATAGCAGCAGAGCCAGTGAACTGGAAATTCCCGAGGAGAAATGAAGCCATACATGAGAGGAAGGAAAGGAAGTGGTAGCTGGATATGAGATACTTGAAACTGAAATTCTGGAGATGATAGGGTTATTAGTGTTGACTTGGTCTAAGATAGCAGTTCTTAAACATTTGATCTCAGGTCCATTTTATATTCTGAAAAGTTACTGAGTGTCATATTCATTATAAAGTACTGGAGTTACACTATTGATATTGACCATATTAGAAATTAAAGATGTTCAAAATATCATTTATTAAAACATAGTAATAAACCCATTAAATGTTTACATAGTCTTTTGAATATTTTTTTTTCCCAAAAAATGAAAAGTAGCATTGTTTTATGTTTCTGCAAGTCTCTTTGATAGGACAACAACAACATTCTTCTATCTGCTTCTGCATTCCATCTGTTGCAATATGTTGAGTTATTTGAAGTACAACAAGAAAATTTGGCCCCACACAGATATATGTAGTTGAAAGATGAAGTATTACAATGGCCTTTCAGATAATTGGACAATATTACAGTAAAACATAGTAAGTGCTAGTTTCATAAAGACTAGTTGCAATAGGAATTTAAAATCACATCTATGAATGTTTTGTGCTCTAATATTAAATAAATTCATTGGTCTATCTTGACATGTAGGTTTTACCCAAGTTTGATTTGTAACATTATTTATCAGTCATTTGGGAAATACTGATTCCCTGAATTATATAGATGTTCTAAAAACTAATCAGAGAATTCTTTAAGCAGTGAGGAACTTTCAAGTACAGGATAATGGATACATTTTACAAAATTCTCATTTCTATTTGAAGCTTTAAATTCATCACTGGAAACAAATTCAATGTTATTTCCTGAGGTGATATGCTAACTACTTTTTTTCAAGGAACTATCTGCCGAATACCCAAACCCGATCACTGTAGTTTGCCTGCCAGTCATTGTTTCCAATAAAACTGGTGTTCCACAGATGAAAAAAAAATGGTAGATTGAGCTCCCAGTTCAACCAACTGCACAAGTGTTTTTTTTCCTTAAAACAATTACCGTGTTTCACAATATAGAAATGTTTCATGCATCCCTCCCACTTCATAACACAAAATATTGAAAAGAAGTACAATCAAGAATTGAGATATAATAAAAATGACTTTACTGTTTCATCAAGGACATTCTTAAGAAAAAGTAGCATTCTTTACCACAAGTGAGAGAAGGTGAAACAAACACTACTGGTACTGGTTGTTTGGAGTTAAGATGCTAGCAGTTTTACTCATCATGGTTTTTGTTCATCAGTGTAAATGTTGACATAGTAAAAATGTCTTACACCTATGAAAACAACCCGTGGTAGGATCAGGTGGATCCCAGGGAGTCCACAGAGCAAATTTTGAGAACATTAGCCTAGAGCATAGCATGAATGTGTGCATGGCTGAAGTCACAGTAAGAAAAGAAGGTGAACGGAGGCAGACAAGGACCTGATTGGTGTAAGTGCTGACTCAACCATCATGTGGATACTAATGTTACTGAGCATGACAGGCATTTCAGTGGAAAGATGAAAAATACTCATGAAGGTAAAGACATGAATGAGTAGGTGTGACTAGGGAGATGCTACACCCTTTTAGGTGGTGCTAAAGCCTAATGACTTGTGCTTCAATGAAGTAGTACATTTAAAAGAAAAAAGATTGGAGGCTTTGTGGAGACAAGATTAAATTCAAAATGGACATTTCTACACCTGCCAGTGGTTTTCAATATGAACAAAGCATCAGAATCACCAGAGTGATGACTGAAAGAATAAAATACTCAGAGCCCACTCCAGACTTACTGAATGTGAATTTCTTGGAGTGGAGCCCCAGGATTGAATGTTTCTTATAAACTTCCCATATGCACATCAAAAATTTAAGTTCCAAAATAAGACTTTTCCCGAAAGGGGATAGATATGTTACTAAAATAATATTAAAAAATGAATAACACAGTCTTTATTTATAGCTTTCATTACTTGTAAAATATTCATATACTGTAAAGTATTCTAATCTCAGGTTATTTTTTAGATGTATTGTAGTTGTGAAGCTATAAAAGCTTTACAAATGCTGACTACATCTATTTCATATGGCAACAATATTGATCTTTCAAGATTTGATGAAAGCAAAGCAAAGCATAAGACAAGAATCATTAAGGAGGTGCCTGGGGAGGGTATGTGGTAACTTCACAATAGAGACTGTTAAACTTTCAGGCCCCAAAACTTGCTAAGTGGAAATGACACATATGATCCCTAGAAAAAAAATCTGTGAAACCTTGTAACCTTGGTACTACTGGAGCTAGTTCATCTGGGAGCTTCTAACAGCAGCCAAAAACAATAAAATTTACAATTAAGAAACACATGCCTGTGTTCCAGGTGGGCTTTTTTATTTTTTCTTTTCAGGCTAACAGCGACCACTGACCTACTTCAGAGCACACTGGGAAAACTATTGAAAAATGGTTGGGGGATCAAGAGTATTGAAGAAAATGCCAACAAGTTGATTGTTTTACATATTAGATTTAGGGCAAAAGGTTTAATGAATCTATTCCCTGGCAGCAGTCAGTAAAAGACCACTCAAGTGTCTGGAGGTGGAATTTCTATCACCTCTGATACGTAAAGGAACACCTCCCAGAGATGAAAGAAAAACATGAGTTATTCTGCAAAGGTATTTCTAGCCTATGTGATTAAGACAGCACTAAAATAAACCAAACAAGAGACCCATGAAAGGAGAGGTGGATTTGAACAAAGACTGAAACCACAGTCTTGGAATATGGAGAATATGGAATACGGAAAAGAATATGGAAAATCAATGATAAGAGTAAATGTGTCTGAGTCTCTAGTTTAGTTACAGTAATGAGAATTATGGTTAAATTATCTTATAACCCTTTAAGAATTGTCTATTTTTTTCCTTTTTTAATTTTTATTTTATTTATGTATCCAAGAACTACTGTCTCTTATTGTGGGTTGAGTTTTCAATAGAAAAAAATGAGAGAGAAAATCATCTTCTACACAAGATACCTATAATTGTGATGTAGCATGCCCTAACTTTCAAGGGCACACAAAAATGTAACTTTCACTAGTCACAGCGTGTGAATGCAATGGTGCACACACATACCTTCCCCTGATGTGAATCAAAATCAAATTGGGCACAATTAATTGTCCATTATCAATAAATCCTCAAACTGGAACACTGTCAAACATGATTATAAACAGCTAAGAGATGGTCACTACCTGAGATGGTCACTATCTATGCCTTTTATGCACCCTTTATTTATTGTAATCTACCTACTCTGATCAAATATTTTATTTAATTTCACCTTTGTATATTAAAAAATGGTTTTTGGCATAGGCAAAAACCCTGAAAGAGTTAAGATACTTGGAAAAGCAATAATTTAAAATTAAACCATACTAACCAATAGTACAAAAAGGTAATGATTTCTTAATAAAGAATTCCTTGGCAGAGGGATCTTAATTCTGCAAGAAAATTTCTCTTACTGGAAACTTCTTAGTATACAAGATTTTTGAGAAGAGGAAACCAATCCAATTCTAGCATGTAACAACAAAAATAATTACACTTTTTACCATTTACCTAGCTTTGAAACCCCAGGCAAGGTACTAACTGAGGTTACTTTCTAAGTTACTGACACTCTAAATGAGTTATTGGAAGACAGAATAAAGTTCAATAAGTTACTTAGCATGCACACACGAACAGTCACACAATCAGAATATTTAAATAAAAATGTCCTATTCCTATCACCACTGAAAGCAGATGTCAATATCCCACTTCAGGATATCCCACGGCCTGCTAATGCTGGAGAAAGTGTAGCCACACTACATAAAGATACATCAGCAGTATCAACAGTGGACATATTCACACTTCTGGAACGATGGAACTACAGGAACAAAGTAGACACAACATCTTCACCAAAAGTTCTACAGTTCTGAGTCAATGGAATGAAACTGTATTAAGTGATTTTTGTGCTATAAAGTTATTTCAATAAACATTTGCAAAATCCAAAAAAAAAAAAAAAAAGTTCTACTGCTCTGGCTCTCTTAAAGTCACCTCCCCACACTCTCAACAATGCTAGATAAGAGGTTCTTTTCATATCTGTTTGCTTTTTCATGTCCTTGTTCAAGTACACAAAGAAGGCCCATACAGTATCAACTGCTAGAACAAAGTAGTTATCATTAAGACAAGAAGTTATCTTCTAGAACACTCCAACATCTAAAGAAAAGGGGCCTTAAAAATCTTCTGAAAGTTGATAGCTAATGGCATGAGAAGTCTTAGATCAAGGTTAGGAAGCTCAAATCTCAGAACTAAAGAACAGCAAGTTCTTTCTAATCCTGAACAATGAAAACAAACTTACATGATTTCTTAATAAGGGCTATGTGGTTTCTAAAATAATATGAGAGAAGCACAAACATTAATCTCCTTCCCAGATTTCAGTACTATAAATTAATACTTATTAAGTAGCAGCACTAAATACCTTATACTGACAAAATATTTCAAGGATCTTAAAATGCTTCTTAATTCATTATTTAATCCCTCATATTAACAATCCTGTGAAGTAGACAAAGCAGTTATGGTGGTTCTCATTTTACAAATGAGGGAATAAAGTCATTAAAAGCTAAATTACTTGTCCAAGGTCACATGCCAAGTGGGGACTAGTGTTTCCCTACTCAGAGCTTTTCCATCACCCAACAGATTAATTATTACTTATGATTAATGCAACTGCAAAAACTAACTGCTCCAAAAAGTTTCCACATCATGTGCCTGTAATACACTTAAAGCCTTCTGAAAGAGGAGGTCAAATCTAGGTGTACCCAAGTCACGTGATAAACCCGAAAGAGCTATGTCACTTCACAGTAGGTACTAGAGAACGCAATACTTCAATGCTTTCCAAGCAGAAAGCACTGCACAATATGCAAACCTACCAGGCACTGTACATTTGAATGATTGTTAAAATAAAAAGTAAACTGTTGGATCAGAAACACAAACTTAAAGTTAAATAGTCACTAGAGATGTTATTCATCAACTTCAGAGATAAACAGCTGCATGCACCAGGCAAGGGTAGGCTGAGAACTCCCTGACTTTGATGCCATTGGACTTTTAGATCAAGGGAGGTCAAATAAGCAAGAAGATATGCAGCTCAAGTTTTACAGGGAAGATTGAACAGTGCTATGCTTAGGATGAAAGTGAAGTAAAAGAAAGGAAGCCACTGAGATGGAAAAAGCTCAACTACAAATGATAAAAAGAGACAGTGTCAGGAGTGACAAGTGTAGACAAAGAACCAAGTCATTACTGGGGACTCAGTAAATGAGAGGACTCAAGGTGTCCATCTCCCCTCTCCTTGCGATGGCGATAACTCTGGTTAGGATAGTGTATAGGCTGAAATTTGACCCTAGTCTCTTTTCTAAGAGCTCATAAGATGTTTTAGAGGAGGCCCAAGATAAAATGATAAGGCAACATGAGATCAGATAGCCTGAAGAAAAGAATATTAAGTAGCAGCAATTAATGGTTTTCACAAACATGAAGAATTTTTTAAAAGATTAAGGTAACCAACTTTTTTTATTTTCAATGAAAATGGTAATATGAGAAATTGTTTAAGCAGAGCAGTTACTAACTCTGAGACACTGTTACTAAGAGACCCAGCCATCCTTCTTTATTTTTTTTTCCCCAAGGAGAGGATGAAATGCCTGAAATAAAGTACCAGAACATCTGGAAGGAGTCCTTTTGTGGTTCCATTCTGATGAAAAGAGAGGTGAGAGACATAAAGTTAAATATTAAGTCTTTGAACATTTGCCACATGCTCCTCTACAGCTAACCACATCTCTAATCCCCACATACTAGACTGGCTGCCACGAGAAGGTCCTCCATGGGTCTGTACTGATGAACTTCATGGCCAGTCTTGTTCCAGGAGAGGTCCTGCCCCATCTCTCCCACAGCCTAGGTAAGAGTCAGAAAGTCATCCGAGTTCTCAGCCCCAAAGGGAATCATTTTTCTGTAAGTGAATTTTGTACAATAGAGAAATCATGGCTTCTTTTTGTGTGTCATTCTTTAAGTCCCAGGAAAGAGACCTCTCATCATCAGCCAGCCCACGGGAATCTGTGGAAAGACTGGTGCTTTTCTTGTATGAGAATATAAAAGTTGTAAAAAGCCAGTAATCCCTTGTCATCCTTACCCACTCTCCACAGCACAGGGTCCTGGGCATCCTTCTGGGTTGGGTTCACCTGCTGCAGAATTCAGTCCTACAAAGTGGTTCTTGTGGGAATTAGTCTGGCCAGCAAGGCTCAGCACATCCAAGCTTGATCTGCAACCGTGAATAGAAGTGGTTCCAAGACAGTGCTTCAGGAGGTATGACTGCCAGAACATTCCTGAGGTTACCTCACACCTGCTTGAGTGGGCGTGTCAAAGCTGTAGGCACCCCTGCAGATGTGCCTAGTGTCATGATGTGGAGCAGTCTTCGAAATAGATCATCCCTTTGGACTACTTGGTATGGATGTGCTCCGGTACAGAGGCACCTGAACCTTGTAGGAATTGAACTAAAAAACTAAATTGAAGCTACATGACCTTCAATGCACAGTGCGTCATGCTACATTAAAAGTCCAAATCAATCAAAGTTTCACCCAACAGCAGTAACATTTGACAATGCTCATGATGTAAGGTTTAGCCATAAGGACAATCCAACTACTTACACAATATAATCTCAAACTATTATTTTGTTACATATATGCTCCTGGAAAACTGCTTGAGCATCCCCTAGTTGGGCAGAACATATTGATAGAATTGAGGATGAACGTCATTTTTAAAATCAACATATTTAAAATCTTCAGCTAGTTTACTCTTTAAAAAAAAGTAGCTGCTATAAAATAAAGTTAGGAAACCAAACAACTTCAGGTAGACAACTGAAGTTAGAAATTTCACCTGTCTGCTAAAAACCTGGAGAAGGTATTTTCAACTCTAAAATGGCAACCAATTCAAAACCTCTCAAAAAGATAGAAAAAGCTTAGCTAAATAGGGCTAAAATATGATGGCTATACTTTTACATTTTAAATGTTGTATAAATGCTTTTCATAGATAAGGTGCCAACTAAGCAACATCAAAAATGATACATGCTATAATCCCTGCTCTCAGAGCTGATCAACTTTTAGAGGGCAGAGGTGGGGGAGTGGAGGGTTAGAAATGGAGTGGGGAAAAACTGAACATACACTTTTATTAAAGAACACAAAACGTAGGGGTGGGAATAAGGAAGAAGCACAGGGAAAGAGTTGATCATCGGCTAATGAGGAAGCAATCTAACTTGAAGCATTCAGTTGGATTTTTGACATTGTGAAATGGAGTGCTTTGAAGTTCCATTCTGGCAGCAATACTAATAGAGGAAAATATTGTTTCAACATGGGATAACAGAAATATAAATGAAGTCATAAGGAGAAATTTCTCTTTTTATAATATCTGTATGAGGTGATGGATGTAAACTAAACTTATTGCAGTAATTTCACAATATTTGTAAGTCAAACCTTTATGCTCTATACTTTAAATGCACATACTGATGTGTCTTAAGTATATCTCAATACAACGAGGAAAACAGCAGGAGATCTGCCCTTAAGTAATATAGCTTCACTTCCAGGAAAACTGATTTTTAAATCCCCAAACTGGTAAATTCATTAGGAATCTTCAGTTACTCAGAAAAATACACTTCTATGATTTTCATATACTTTTAAAGTAAACATAGTGATAACAACAGTAGTGGTAACTACTAGTAATCAATACTTGTTGGATGCAGATTTTTGTACTGGGTAGAACTTAACTACATTAACTTAAGTACATTAACTCAGTTAACATTATAAGTTCTAAGAACTTAAGTACATTAACTCAGTTAACATTATAACCACCCTATGGGGTTAAACATGCTATTATTCCAGTTTTATTGTTATGAAAACAGAGGCTTAAAGAAGTTAATACTACCCTAAGGTCATAAAATATGGTCAGGGCCAAAATTTTCACCTAGGAGACCTGACCCTAGAGCCTACATTTTTATTTTTTTTTTAAAAGATTTTATTTATTTATTTGTTTGTTTATTTATTTATTTACTTATCTTTAAAGATTTATTTATTTATTTATTTATTTATTTTTTTTAAATATTAAATTTTATTTTTATATTCCCCCATACAATTGCAAACGCCCCATTCTGACCCCAATCCTTCCCCTCCCGCCCCCCACCCCCCAAAAAGTGTCTCTGGGTCATAGTTTTTTGTTGATTTGATTTTCTCTTTCTTATATTCATTTTCTTGGTCCCTTATTTAAGTTTTCTAGATTCCTGCTATGAGTGAGACCATCCGGTATTTTTCTTTTTCTTTTTGGCTTATTTCGCTGAGCATGATCCCTTCCAGTGCCATCCATGTTGCTGCAAATTGCATGTGTTTATCTTTTTTGTATGCTGAGTAATATTCCATGGTATATATGTACCACATCTTCTTGATCCAGTCATCTATTTTTGGGCATTTGGGTTGTTTCCAAAGCTTAGCTATTGTAAACAGTGCTGCTATAAACATAGGAGTGCAGGTGCTCTTTGGAATTGATGTTTCTGTGTCCTTTGGGTAAATACCTAGGAGTGGAATTGCTGGATCATATGGAAGCTCTATGTTTAGTAGGTCCAGAAATCTCCACACAGCTCTCCATAGTGGTTGGACCAGTTTGCACTCCCACCAACAGTGCAGGAGAGTTCCTTTTTCTCCACATCCTCGCCAACATTTGTTGTTGCTAGTTTTTTTAATATGTGCCATTCTCACTGGTGTAAGATGGTATCTCATGGTAGTTTTGATTTGCATTTCCCTGATTACAAGTGATGTTGAACATTTTTTCATATGTCTGTTGGCCATTTGCATTTCCTCTTCAGAGAAGTTTCTTTTTAGCTCTTCTGCCCATTTTTTGACTGGATTATTTTCTTTGTTGTTGCTGAGTCTCATCAGCTCTTTGCAGATTTTTGTGATCAGTCCTTTATCATTAGTGTTGGGTGCAAAAATGTTCTCCCAGTTGGTGGGGTTTTAGAGCCTACATTTTTAAACTCTGTGCTATGATGGTATCAAGCATTACTCTTTCCTCTAAGCAGACTTCAGTTGAATATAAATTCTTTCTCTGGACTAGTGGACACAGCGATAAGAGATTTCCCCTAAACATGATTCCCTAATGATGAAAGGAAGGACAAAATGATGATGAATCGAGTCATTTCTACGAAACACCTATTGAACTCAGGATGGGGTGGGGGGTGGAATTCCTGTACCCTATCCCCCAAAATCTACTCCCTTATTTTGTCAATGATTTCTCTTAGAGAAAATTCTCTAGAAAGCAAGAAAAGTAAGTGGTCACTATGGTTGTGTCCATTAACACAACGAAGAAATGTTTATTTCTTAATGTTTATAGCCTGCTTCCTGCTCTATTTTCTCTCCCTGATATTTTAGAATTTACCAGATTCTCTGGGTAGAGTCATTTGACCGTGTGTATAGTTATTATTTTGTGAAGAACATGTACCCAAGCACATACCCATCTGTTCCTGTTCTTATACTGTAAGAACCACTTGAATCCTGGAGGCCAGCCTCATACCTTTTGCCTCCCATGAGAGCTGAGCAGGTGCTGACTGAACCCCAACAAATGCTGGCTCTCTGTAGCATTTCTAAACTATTGAGAAAAATAACCTTTCTTTAAAACCCTTCCTCACTCTAGTGTAAGCCCTCAGAAATTACTAGCCCTTGCTCTTTCCAGGAACACAGGGATGAAAATGAAAACCCCTTCAGCTGATAACTGACATAGCAATTGTTGCAGTTTACATGAGTGACTAATTAGACATGTGACTGGCAATGAGCCCTTTAGGCAATTTTGCAAGCCTGATTTTTAGCCAAATGTATATGTATAAAACACACACATGCACCTACACCCACAGTCACATGCATATATATAAATATTCAAATTCCTTCCAGAGCAATTTATGCACCTGATTTCCAAACACATTTAATTGAACCTACTGTCGCTTCAAATGAAATTTTCACTTAATTGGTAACTGCATGTGAATTATTAACTGCTACTCTTTGAGAATAGAACATGAAAAAAGAGAAAGTGCTCCTGGTGCAGCTGGAAGATTCAAGAAACCAGCAGATTTTCCCCTTGATGGTTGTACAATGGCCTCCTGCCCTTTCCTCCAGTTCCACTGTCAACATACAAGTGCTGTGGGCAGGCTCTTCTAGATGACTGTGCAACAAGAGAAGCACTCAGATCTGTGCCCTATTTGGAAATACACTGAAACAGGCACTTCAGAACAAGCACTGCCTTGGCATTAGTCAGAAGTAGAACCCACTGACCTCCCTTAAATCTTCTCTCATGCTACCCTGTCTTTTAAAATAGGCTGGCACATTAGCACATAAAGCAGAGAAGTCTTTTCCCTAAAACCTAAGTGATTAAGGTGAAAAACCCATCAGACTCATGTATTCTAATACTGTGATTCTAAGGCACAACAGTCTTTTCAGAACAAACCCTTGCCTTCTGTCCAATTTTTCTTTCATCATGAAAAGCAAGCTTGACCAGGTCAGTGGGAATGCCAGTTTGGGCCCTGTAAGTCAGTCCATGCACAGTGCCAAGGGGACACTGATGTTTAACCTTGACCCAGTGGCATCTCCAAGCTGGAAAAGGGACTTGGCGGATGAGTGCCAGAGGCCTATCTTACCTTGGGTCAAGTCAAACTCCAGTCTCAGGCATTCCTCTAAGGATACACAACTCCAATGAGCCCAAGGCAGACCATGTGTGTATATTTTGGTACTTAGTTTACAAATATGTGTACCTGAGCAAGGCAATCTGCTCCAGAGGGACGCCTGCCAACTACACCAAATTTCGGGACACGTTTCTTCCATTATTTGTGGTGACCCATCAGCCATGGTCCTAGCTTAGGGATGTGAAGGCCAGCCCACTAAAAGAGCAGAACATGTAAAAACAGCAGTTTGAAGACATGATCACTACATCAGGGCAAACACTGGATGCCAGGTTAACCTGAGGAACACCACCACATGTACTTTTAAAAATAAGTGGCCAAATGCCAGCAGAAAGCTTCATTGTCCCAAGAATAATGGTCAAAATAAATGAACAGTAAAGGACATCCAAATGCTGGTTCTTATCTTAATGGCATTCTTACTTCAACCTAAATGAGTCCACAGGGCTAAGTACCACAGGGCCAAATTATGACTTCAAGCTTTTCTGAGGTCCTGGAGAAAGAAGAACTTATATTTTCAGAAAGTGAGGCAGCAGATGTTAAAAAACCCTTCCTAAAACTCAGTATCTTATTTTCTAATGGAGGTGAGCCCTGAGTACTAGGACTCCACCATTCCTTCCCTTGTCTTCCACTGCATCCAAGGCTCCGTCATACCACCAGCCAAGAGAACAAAGAACCATTTGGAATACAACCAACAACCTCTTTTAAGTTTTTCTTTGAGAAAGTAAAAGCCAGATAGTTTTCTTAGTTTACTTATGCAATTATTTATCTCCATCCCCCTCCACATCTTCAAATAGATTATTACTAATGACTGGCTGGTGTTCACTCTCTCACATTATGTCCACAATAAAAACACGTAACATTTACTCTCACATCACCTTCTGCCGGGGCTACACAAATGTTTTATGTATTAGCTGATTTAATAACTCTGACAGGCCCTACGATTGCCCTCTTTTTCCTGTTATAATGCTGGTCAAACAGTAGGTCTAGAAATCAGACTAGGCCTGACTGCAGAGCCCTAATAGAACTGACTCCACCCTTAGTTTCAGTTTCTTTCTTGATGCTCAGTATCAGCACACACACAACATCTTTCATGTATGAAAATATTTACCACTTAGATGATACCTCAAGTTGTCCTTCAGGGATTCACAAGAATGTGAAGGCATTTTAACTGGAACTGGGACTAATGTACACACTAATGAAATTAACTCAGTGTCTCCATAACTTAGGCACCAGGTACTTCAGGCTAGATGTGTCCTGACACTTCTAATCCATTTCAGGAGTGAGCCCATCCACAGTTGCTTTTGGCCCTGATGTAAGGCACCACCTCCTCACTCCTGTCCATGAGGAAGTTTCACCACAGGGAGTGGCAGCAGATCTGTCGACCTGGATGCTTTTAAACAACTGAAGCAATAAATACGTTTATGATCTGAAATAAACTCAGGGCACCTGTCTACACATCAAAGCAGTTTACTCATATACACACACTCACTCACTCATGATGCATGACCCAACTGTCCTATCCGCCCACATTCTCCCCAGTTACCAGTCATCTTAACTGTTGTTTCAACCATCCTCTCCCAAGCCCCAAAACAATCCTAAATTGAGCAGTTTATAATAGCAAAAGTACTTGGGGGGGGGTGGGAAAATGCCAGCAAGAGAAAAGATGTGCAGAAAATCTGTGACAGTTGTAAATAAAATTGTTGTTGCCATTTAATGAGGAGGCTGTCTGGAAGAAGAAATGATGGACGTACAGGTGGGCCAGTGTTAAGTAACCATTCTGTCACCACCACAGTCCATTTCTGTAACCTTCAGACCCTCCCTGTACTTCCCTCTTGTCAGCCAAGCTGTGCCCTGTAGTGTGGGAAGCACAAATATAAAGCAAGTAGGGCCAAAACAAGTAGATTTAGGCTTAATTCTATAGTTAAACAAAGGTAGGATGGAGTCAAAGTTAAATCTTGAAGACTTCGGTCAGCAGTTTTCAATCCTCTCTGTGGTGAGAATGACCTGGGAGGTTTATTTTAAATATAGGTTGCCGAGTTCCACCCTCCTGGACACTGATTCTGTCATCCAGAGTGGGACCTGGAAGTCTACATTCTCAACAATCCCTGGGTGATACAGTATGGGTGGCTGGACCCACACGGGGCTGAACCCTAAATCAAGTCATTCACAGCCAGAGGCTGGGAAGTGATTCTGGAGGAAGGGGTGCAGTCTGGAACTTGATCCCTCTCAATCTCTATTTCTGTGAAATGAGGAGACTGCAAATGATCTCGACAGGTCCCTCCTAGCTCTGACATACTGTGACTGTGAAAAGTGCTTTTAATAATAAACTTGGCAGCCCAACACATTGCTTTGCTTCATGAACTCTCAAAGTTAGCATCTTCACTGGGCATATTTATGGGCCTGGGGAAGCAGAAGGTAGAACTGAATTGTGCTAATACTTTGTGGGATCAAATACATACTCCCCTGTGGTCCCTCTTGTGGCCAAAGGCATGCACCTCATGACTGGGAGTTTCAAGGTGCCAGAAAGATGTCAACAAGTGACTCAGATGACACTAAACATCTTGCTTCCACAGGCACTTGCTCTAAGTTAAGGGGACTCCTTCTCTAGAGAAGGTGCCTCAAAGATTTTTCCATTGGAAAAAAATTTTGTCAAAACCACCACTTTGCCAGTCTTGATTTCCTCTCGAGATCTGAGTGGGGAGGAGGAGACAGCGGCACCACCAAGAATGGCGGAGAATCTCTTGGGCTTCAGCACGAGGATAACTGCACAAAGAGCTTTTCCCCGAGAAGTAGAGCTCTCATTCACTATTCTCTGTGAAATCACAGCTTGTTTGTTCAGTAAATAAAGCATCTGAATTAATAGGGGATTTAAAGAAGCTAGAGGGGAAAGGCCCGGCCCTAAAATAAGATCTGTGGTTAGCGCCAACTCTCAGTAAGAAGTTGAACTGACATCCTCATGCCTTCTTTAATTACTAAGGGAGGGGGCGCTGGCAGCAGGCGCGAGGGGACTGTCAATGAGGTTAGAAGGTACCCTGGAGGACAACGAATGACAGCACAGATTCAGGTCTAGCAACTGCTCCCTGGCTCTTCCCTTATTTTCTTCTAAGACAACCAAATAAATTAGATTACAGACCAGTGTATCCTATAAAAAGAAAGTCAACAGAACTCTGCCTCAATTTAGTGTATCTCCCTAGCATGAAAGCAGTCAGAAAGGAATACGTTGAAAGGCACCCAAGTCCCCGTGGCAAGAACCCTATGTTGATGTTTAAAATGGCATCTCTGGACACTCCATCCCCCTCCCCTACCTCCAAACCTCTACAGGTGCTACTCTGATGTCTCCACTGGAGTGATTCTTCCTTAAATGTGCTGGAGACTTGCTACCCACCTTTCCAGAAGAAACTTTGACATCACTTCCTTAGAACATTTTCCCCAGCATACACCCTCCTTCTGTGTGTTTCCAGCTCCCTTGTCATTGCAGACAGAATAGAAAGACTGCACTGCCTTCTCTCTCCTCCTAGCCTCAGAGCCGCAGGAGAGATTTGTGTTTTAAATCACCACTGCTGTTCAGACACATAGTAGGCACTCAGTAAAGACTGCTGACTATCTGCTGAATAAAACAGCAAATGCATAAACTTTGAGCAAATTCAAAATGGATAGCTGGCAGTTTTTACCCTCAGATGATCTTTCATTATCCCAGAAAAATAAATTTAAAAAGAGGTTTGGTTACAGAGTGGGGAGCAGCAATCCCAAAGGAGTGAAATTAGTCAGGACAGACTTTTACAATGCAGTTTCTGGTGATTGCACATTTCTAGCTCTTGTAACTTGGGGCTCCTTTACAAGGCTGTAATTTTGAAATCATGCTGCAAGATAACTACTTTTATGCTAATCTCTCTCAATAAATAGTTACTGGAGAAGACACATGCTTCTTAAAGGCCCCAAACCTTGAAAGCACCACTTTCAAAATTTTTTACTTTCATTCTGGATATCCGGCCCAAGTGCCCTCAGCTGTGGAATGATTGAGGGGGACACTCAATAAATGTCCAGCGAGGAGAAGGTAATAACCCAGGGTGCACATACACAAAACCAGAAAAGCTGCTCCTCCATAAATGACCTTCAAAAGGGAGATGTTTTCTAACAAATACTCTTTAGCCCAACTCCTAATACTGGATGATGAATCAATATGTAATTTTCTTGACAGATCCACTATTTTGCAACTTGTTTATATTTTTTAAGGTATGAAAAAGAGACTCTTTTAGGTCTCTGACAAGTTAAACTCCTTAACAATTACCTGTAGAACTTACTTCATCAGCCAGGCAATTCTAACACACAGGCATCTTAAGGATGAAGATAATTTTAAAGTAAAACACCTTTCATGTGAAAACTACACGCTTCCTGAAGAGCAGCCACTTGCATTATGGAAGCCTGGTGTAACAGGGAAAAAAATTCCTTCTCAGCGAGTGCTATGCTGATGGGTTTAGGATTTCATCTTTTTCAAATTAAGTGTTTATCATCTCATATTGCTCTTTATGGTCAGACTTTCTCTTCTACTTGTATGATGAATTAATATGCCCAGATCTGAAAGCCGATTCATTCACTAATCTCATGCAGATATTAAATTTTTCAATAGCCTTATGAGAAAAGAGTTTTGGGAACTTCAATTGTGGAATCTTAAGACCTGTGAGATTAATGTGAACAAATGATGCTCATGAAATACTAGAATTCCCCCAACAGCCCCAATGGTCACAATTAGTAGTCACAAGTGATGTGCCACTTACTACTGCAGCCATTTCTTAGTGTTACAAACATCCTTCTTTGCAATGTCATTGACTAGTTTCAGCCCTGCCCTCAATGGTCCTATCAGCTTCTCCTACTTCCAGATACCTGCCTGCATTTGTAGATGGCAATGGTTTCGCCCAGGTTTTGCGAGTAACAACTCATCCCTTTAACTGTCCTTTATGTGCCACGTTTTTAAACCACTTGAATTTTGGTCACTCTGCCCAAAAGGATTCCTGAGTGTGGCCACAATCAATGAATACTTTATACATCATCTGACCTACACAGAAACAAACAGGGAAAGTCTCCTGCTTGTTATGGACACTATTTCTACTAACTGACTGTGAGTTCACCTTAGGGGTTTTACTTTCCTAAAACCAAGACAAACTACTGAGTCTAACTGTGCTTTCAGTCAACCAAAATGATAAATGCATTTCACATGTGATGCAGTCCATCAGCGTCATCTTCATTGCAGATATGCATCAGGCTTTCTGAACATCAGAATGAGATGTAATATTTATTCCCTTTTAAATTTCCTTATGTTAGCTTCAGCTCTTTGTTCCAACATACTCACTAGCCCTGCCCCCGTAACTTCAAAAGCAGATCTGATGAGCATCCCCTGACATTCTCAGCCAAGTCATTAAGGAGCCCAGGCACTCCCCTCTTGAGATGCTTCGGGGCATTGCTCAATTACTCAACACTCTTTGGGATCAGATGTCCAATCCGTTAGGACGTGTATCTGAGATTATTGTCAAGGAGTTTGGTAAAGAGCTTTCTAAAATTCAAACGAATCAGTTCATACCACTCTGAGGAATCTCATGAAAAGGATGCGGCTCATCTGATATGAATGGTTCACAGTGAACCACACCGGCTCCCAGCAGTGATCTCTGGTCCTATGACTACTTTCGTGAACAACTGCGATTCCTGTTGGCTCCACAATTTGCCAACTTCCTTCCTATGGATGAGGGTGCTGCCAGTGAGAGAGAGACTTGGTGAGGATGGAGAAGCCTCACCTTCTTCTAAGGAGAAGTCTCACCTTCTTCTAAAAGGAAGTTAAATATACATGTGGTCGCCCACAAACTCACCTAAGCACAGCCAAGAGGACTCTGAGTTTGGAGTACATGGCTCAGGGCCGCGCAGAGTGCATACTAGTGGCAGAATCAAGAGCACCAGCTGGCTGTGTTCTAAGTTGTCTAGCTCAGGCCCACATGCCATTTTCTGAGACTGCTGCCCTTCTCTTGCACTCACGATATTTAATAACCTTTAATAAGAACCATTTGTATTTAAATTATTCACAATGGGTTTCTGTAATTCGTGACCAAGGAATCTTGACAGGTAACAACCCCATAAGAATTAGAATTCTGCCTGCAGTCCACACCAATGTAGGAGAATCCATCTCTCACCCCTTCTAAAAACTAGATCCCGCTCTCTCCACTTGTGTTACTGTTCTCACTCCCCATGAGCTCTGAAAGATGATGAGCTATAAGTTCAGCAATTTCATCGACAGGTTCTCTGGGGACACTGAGATATAATTCATATGAAATAGAGACTGAATTCATTTAGATCAAAAGGTGCTTTTGTCCAATCTTCTCACTGGTCTTAGTTTTCTGATTCCTCTTATGAAGGTTCCTTTTTACCCAATCCAACCATCTTATTCTTTTTAGTAAGAAAGACAAAGCAAAACAACAGAAATTTAGTATTTTTCCTTCTCCGTAGTCCACCTAAGTACTGAAAAGGAAATCTTGTATCTCTGGTTTTTTCTTTGAAAAGCTCAGTGGTCCTTGTCCACAGGGCAGAGAAACTCTTAGGCTGACTGAGCAGGTGGCTGGCCTCGGGATACTCTCCCAAGACCTATTATTTCTCTCCTTTCAGAAACAAAAATAATTAGTCATTACATTTTGTTCTAACATAGGTCAAAAAAATATTTTGTTCCCAAATCATCCTCCCCAAGTTTAGACTCCCAAAATTCCCATGTAGTATATTTATTCTTATTTTTAAGGAAACATTAGATTCCATGACTCAGTGATTAGCCACATTCTTGTCAACATTTAATGTTCACATTATATAGCCAAGTTCTTTTCTGAGGAAACAAAGCTGAATAAATACAATTTTCTTTCTCAAGACTTTTTCAGACTTTGAATAATCTGAGAGCCTTATATTTTATAAGGCTGTTTCTAAATTTTTAACTAAACATTAAAATGCAATGTACAGTTTCATGCAGATGACCACTCTGTTACTCTGATGAAAGATGAAGGCTCAAAAGCCATGACAACAGCTAAGATTTTCAACTTATATTCCAATTAGGTTTAACTCTGCTTACAGATCTTTAAAAATCTAGGTTATTATTGTTATAACAGATAAAATTAAAGCAATTTGTGCTTCAGAAAGGCACAGTGATTTCATAAGATACTAAGTAAAAATGTTTCTGCAAAATATACAGTAAAGGTTTTTGTAACATCTAACACCAAGAAAAGAAATGAGCCAAGCTGGTGGCCTAGAAATCTATAAAAACAAACAAAAATGATGACTATGAACACATCAAAATTGAGAATTTCTGTCTGAAGAAAGGCTCATGGATAAAGTTAATATCTGAGAAAACATAAGGAGATATTTGAAGTATACAAATCTTCAAAGGATTCGTTTCTACAACATGCAATAAACTGCTACAAATTAATAAAAGAAAGTTAACTCTGGGGCCTCCCTGGTGGCGCAGCAGCTGAGCGCTGGGATGCAAAGCTGCCCGCAGCCTCTGCAGCGCTGGTTCGATCCCCGACTGCTCCCCAGCCACTGGAGGGGGGTCCCCCATGGCGCGCAGACCTCTCCTGCCGCCCACTGCTCCCCTCAGCAGTGTACTCCGGTCCTTCTGCCTGCTCTGCTCCCCGCTCTGGCTCTGGTGAATTCTCTCACCTCCCTGCACTTCTGACTGTACCCAGTGCTTGTATAAATAAATAAATAAATCTTTCAAAAAAAAAAAAAAAAGTTAACTCTAAGAGAAAAATGAGCAAAGCATGTGAATGAGGAGTTTACTGGAGAGAAACACAATCAATGCACATTTGATGCACATTTATTGGTAATAAGAAAAAAAGTTTATTAAAACAAGGAATTACTACTTTACTCCAATCAGTTTGGGCAGTAAGAGGAAGTTAGAGGTTACCAACTGCAGACAGGGAGGTAGGGACCTTGGAAACCTTAGGAGGAAACTGCTGGGGGAATTGTATCTGAGATTATTGTATCTGATACAATCTGGGTGCACTAGAGAGAGCACCCAGGCACTACTGAGGTAAAATCATGGTTATGGCTTCCCCATGACTCAACAGCAGTGCTCCTGCAGATATGTCCCACTGAAATTCACACATAGCTCCTTAAGGCATCAAGAACAAAAATGTTCACTTGAGCAGTCTGTGGTATGGATGAGCTGGGCATCTAAGAAAAGTCAATCACTGCCAAAACTGGCCCCTGAGAGTACTTGCCTTGCTGACAAAGGCATTCCTCCAGAGGTGGAATGAGCAAAAAGTAAAAAGCTGTGAGGGTGTGGCAAGGGCACATGAAGAGACCACCAAGGCATTAAAGGGCTACAAAAAGGAGGGAAGTGCTTGACCATGGTCATGAGATAAACTAAGGACCATCAAGGAAAGAAAAGAAACAGGCAGCAGTTAGAGAGACACAAACTACAAGTATACATGGCAACGTGGAACTGATCTTATAACACTGTGGATGGGGGAAAAGCCGGAAATATTTGTATTGTATGCATTTTAACCTGTTATGTGTCCTTTCTCTTTCCTACTTGCTTTCATCATCTTTGGGGATACATAATATTTCAAAATGCAAATAACATAAATACAGTGATACAAAACAGTGCATACATATATACAAACAAAACACACTTATTTTGTGATAGCTCTTTCAAATAGAAAGGTGCACATTTAGGTGATTTTATAGGAATGGAAGAAAATTAAAACTGACTATGGAATGAAATACAGAGGGGGAAGAGGAAGGAGATATCATCTAATAAAACTTTCAACTTACATAAAGATAATATTTCCTCGGGCATCAACAGTTGGCAATGGGAGAGGAAGGTAGGGAAGAGTAGGCACATATGCATACATGGCCTGGTAAACCTAACAAGCCAAAACCCCAGGTATGTATGTGTAAGTCAATTAGGTTTCATCACTTGTATTCAACATTGATTCAACGCAGTTCGAATTCAGAGCAGCACCAGCTACCACATAAAATACGACAGCATGCTTACATTCAACAAAATTAAGGCACTCACAAGGATTTGAAAGAATTAGAATATTCATGCACATCTTGTGAGTTTCTAGCTCAGCTAAAAATCAAATTAAAGTCGGTTTTTGCCAATGTAAGATATTTGACATTAGAAGATGCTCTTAAAAATTAAGCAGCATTTTTTCCTAATTTCTAATGACATTAAGTACGTTGCAGAACTGGTCATGCTTAACACATTCTAAGCTAATGAAACACACACTCTTGAAACAGTTGGTGGATCACTTAGCTTTATTTTTTTTTTTGCCTCTCAATTCTTGCTCAGCCAGGAAGGCTGCAGGGTTTGGTAGTGGGGAGGCATTGGCTAACTCGTGGAAAAATTTATTATTCCCCAAACCATACTTGTACATCAAACAAGAGAGTATTCTACAGCTGTGACAGACTTTGTGGACTAGCATCCAAAAAAGCTGCTCAAAATCCTTCTTCTGTGTCATCTATGACACAGAATTTGAAAAGTCTCAAGAACTCGCACAGCAAGGGGTTAGCACAGGACCCCCTCTGACCAGGGAGACAGGCACAGAGGATGTCAGTTGGGTCTTAGGGGAAATTTTCTATGAAGGGACAGACTTAGCTGTCAGGGCCTCTTTTGCTCTGGTCCTTCCCCCTATATTCCCACTGGGATATAGAGGATGCAAACTGTTCAGACAGCAGACTGGGAAGACAGGGCTCCATCCTTGGTAACATCCTTGAGTAGTCACACCAGCCCTAGGCCTTCTATTTCCAGATTTCTTGCTAAGTGAAATAAACAAACTCATATTGTGTGAGTCATTATTGAGTTTTAGCTAAATGCACTCCTAACTGATACAGCAGCAATGAAAAAACGCCGAAGTCGTGCAGCAATGTAGAAAAATATTTGTAAGAGGACACTGAAAGGATTATGAAATAGCACATATATCATTACAGCAACTATATTTTAAAAACTCATGCATTTGATCCAAACCTAAGTAGCAACATAGAAAGTAAAGGTTGTGTCGGGGAGGTAGGCCTACGCATGGGTAAAGTGATGAAATAATTATCTTTCCAAATGCGGACATTTTTAGAGTGAAAATGGGGTGCTACTAATAATCATGCAGAGACAGGTAGAAGTGGAGGCAGTCCCAGGCTAGCTTCAATACATGAATGATGTTTTAAGTTTTTTCAATAATTTTTCACAAAAAAAATCTTTATCACCCTTTCAATTACAATAGAGTAAAAAATGCATGCTTAATTCTCTAAAGGACTTCCTCCTAATCCTAGTCCATCATCTTCCCTGTAACAAATCTGGTGCTTGTCCTTGTAAAGAAGTCAGCATGAAATAGTTCTAGTGAAGTATATAACCTGGAATCCTCAGTGAAAATAAAATCTCTTAATATTTTTTTTTTTTTCCAAAAAGATTTATATTTATTTATTTATCCAAGCACTGGGTACAGTCAGAAGCGCGGGAGGGTGAGAGAATTCACCAGAGCCAGAGCGGGGAGCAGAGCAGGCAGAAGGACCGAAGGACACTGCTGAGGGGAGCAGCGGGCGGCAGGAGAGGTCTGCGCGCCATGCGGGATCCTCCTCCGGTGGCCGGGGAGCAGCCGGGGATCGAACCGGCGCTGCAGAGGCTGCGGGCAGCTTCGCAACCCAGCGCTCAACCGCTGCGCCACCGGGGAGGCCCAAAATCTCTTAATATTTTTCTATATATCTCAGATTAAAAACAGCTTCTTTCTGAGAATTTCTACAGCAAGAAACTTCCTTATAAATAAGCATATTTTAGCCAAAGTGTATAACACAGCTCCTCTTCATCAGGTAACTTAATCTAATGGCTTCCAGAATCTTAACTTAGAACAACTCTGGAAGAACTGACCCACCCAGGAGAAAAGTAAATTAAAATTAGGTTGGTAAATTACTACAAAACAGTATGGCCATAATGAAAATTAAGATATATTTTATTTATGTGCTTGTTAAAACAGACCGCACACAATCAAACAGTGGTTATTTTAAAAGAATCTACAGAGCTATGACTAATTCAAAGAAACAGTAACTAAGAGCCATTTATATTTGACCTTGAGCATCTGTTCTTATACTTCCTTTTGAATAAGATCAGGACACACAGGACTGTCAACTTCTGTAATAGTCTCACAAAAATTATAGCCACATAGTACAAAAGGTTAATTGCCACAATTTCACTGGGAATCACCCCAGATCTTCAGTATAAACTACCAGATCCTGAGCAAAGCATTACCACGCCCTGCATGTCCCAGCAGAAACTTGGCTTCTTCAGGCTCAGCTCCTGTCACTGTTGCCTACTTCATGAATGCTAGGCAGACACACACGTTCCCACTTTGGAGATAAGCTCTGTCCTTCAATTCTGCTCTGTCGCCTTTTCTCTCAACAGATTTCTGTTCTTGGTCCAAGGTGCAACACAAGTGTCACCTCCTTTCATATGCCAAGACCCCTGACCCAGTGTTGTTCTTTCTTCCATGCTCCCCACCATATTAACTCACTCATTCTAGAAAGTTTCTCTTGTCACCAACAGAGCTCTCCAAGCCCTCAACAATTTCTTTTTCTCTAATTGGGCACTGTGGAGAGTCACTTTAAATACTCTTCACTCAGTAGTTTCAAGTTCATACTCCCCTAGCCTATGCATTTTCCAGCCCAGTGAGCTGCCAGACTTGGCTCTCTCCAGTTTTCCAGTCTTTGCTCTCCCTCTTTCACCCCAACTGCTGAATTCAGGAGAGAGAAACTCCAAAGTGCTCCAACCTTCCCTAGTCCTTCCTATGTGATCTTTACCTGCCCCCTTCTACAGCCACCATTCCCACCTCAGATCTTACCCCAAACAGGACTAGACAAACTGTTGCCAGGCAGTCTTACAAAGAAACAGAGCTATTTGAAAACTGACACTTTTCACTACACCAGTTGATCTCTTTTATTGTAAATCAATAATAATCAGCATGCCCCCCTCCTGGCAGCAGCACCCTATCTATAGAGGCTATACATGAGCCTATGTAGTGGTATCCCAGTCATGAGTGCACCAGGCTAGTCTTCATTTGGGCAGACTATCCTCTAAGTCTAGCTTCTCTGAGAACTAAGCCTCAGATGTGGTAGATGCTGAATGAGAGGAAAATTTTTCATGCTGGTTCTACAGTTTTCTTCTAAATGAATTCTTACACGAGCACTAGACAGAGATTTAAGAAAAGGAACACGTACTACAGCTGCTGTATTCTCACTATACCCACTAAGCTCTTGATTCTTAGAGCTTTAGATACTTCCCTAGTTCTGCTTTTCTCAGTAAGTCTAGGGTAGCTTTCAGATTTCTCTCCCACTGGATTTCCCTACTCTCTGCCAGAACAGCTCTGGTCCATTCCACTAGTTTGTCTCAGAGCAACCAGCAGCTGGAGATCAAATTCAGCCAAGCTAAGTTTCCTTGCACCCCAGGCTTCTTTTTTTCTCCTACCTCTTAACATTAAGCAAGTCACATTTTATAAGCATGGACCATTTTCTAAGAATATTAAGTCTAATGTCCTGAAGAGTCTCTTAAAATTAAACCAAACCAATAACAGTTAACATTTCTATGCTTACTATGTGCCCCACACTCTTCTACACATTTTTATGAATTAACATTTAGATCTCACATCTACTTTGTGGGATGTGTGCATTTACCATTCCCATTTTACAGAGGAAATTCTTTCTCTTGGGATAACCTAACCAGGATGGTGATAGAGCTGCTTAGTTCCCCTAAGCTCTCCACCCTCAGCATCTCTGACAGACAAGACCAGTCCTTTGTCAAATGGGTGGAAATTTCCCACCTAAGCAGAAAAGTCATCTTTTGGATCCTTTCTAACAAGATTGGAAAAAAGCTTGGAGAATGGGCTTCAAATCTCTCTCTTGCTACAATGGTAAGAGAACTAAAATGTCAAAGCAGGTAATTTAGCAAATAATACCAGTATTTGAAAGGGCTACAAAGGAAGCTTTCTCAGGGGTAAAAATCTCTACATCAAATCTTCTCAAGAATTAAGAGTTGGGCCTCCCCTGGTGGCACTGTGGTTGAGCGCTGGAGTGCGAAGCTGCCCGCAGCCTCTGCAGCGCTAGTTGATCCCCGGCCGCCGGCAAGGGTCCCACATGGCGCGACAGACCTCTCCTGCCGTGCCCGCTGCTCCCCTCAGCAGTGTATTTCGTCGCTTAGCCTATTCTGTTCCCTGCTCTGCCTCTGGTGAATTCTCTCACCCTCCCGTGCTTCTGACTGCAGCCAGTGCTTGTATAAATAAATAAATAAATCTTAAAAAAAAAATTTTAAAAATTTAAAAAAAGAATTAAGAGTTAACTACCGTAAGTTTGAATATAGGTTATGATGTCTAATTACAGATACAAAGCTAAAGATAAAAATTTCAACTCAAGTTCTCTCTTTGCCCCTCAAATTGTATCAGCACAAAATGAAACTGCACCAAATAACACAACTTCATATTATAATCTGGCATTTGGTGCACAACCATGGGCCAATTCACTGATCCTACAGTCACTAACCCCTCCTTTGAATTCAAGTGGAACATTTTCCTTCATGTATAGTAAATAGTATGTGATTTAATCAATTAAGCAATCTAAAGTTCAATGCATGAGGAAAAAATTAAGTCATCAACACTTAAAGCAAACTCCAAAATACAATTCTTCAAATGTCAGTTTCACTGTTGATAAATAGTGGACCTGGACCTTAATATATTTCAGATTACAGTGAATAGGTGAAATGAATTCCATTTTGACAACATCATACCAAATTCAATCAACACTTGCTAGAGAACAAAAATTCAATTCTCTTTTATTGGAAATGTTATTAGCAGCAGCAGCCCCATTCCACAGACCCAAGTATTGAGCAAACAGGTAATGTGCCCAAAATTTCAGTCTGTGGGCAATAAAATGAGAATAAAATTTATCAGTAGTGATCAGTGAAGGAGATGAACTCAGAATCAACATGGACAGAAAAAACTAAGTTGAGAATTTGAGATAAAGAATGCATTCGGGCCTGCTCACTGGGTATCTCTATTTTTGGATAATGTTTCCAGCATCATTTAAAATCTAATCCAAGCCACATATGAAGATGAGAGAATAGGGGCCAACAGAAACATGGTCAGAAGCCAAGGTCATCATATACCCTACAACAGGACAGGATTTCATTAAAAGAATTAAAGAAAACTAGAGCAAGAAATATTTTCCCCAGAGAAACAAGACACTGTAGTATTACAGAACATATTTACAATATTTCCCACTAATTTTTTTAAACGGGTTAGCTAGGTATGAATGATAAGCCTCTGAAAGGAGAATAACGCATCAAACTCCTATGCATTTCCATATATTTCTTTGAATATTGTCCAAATCTGCTCATTTCTGTGGATAAAAAGGAAAGCTATTAGTAACTACCTGTATAAGCAGGTAGGCTGAAACTTCCCATGGGCAAAGTTCCATAGCCCCCACTCTTCACCTTAGCACAGAAAGTTGCCCTCTCCTCTGTCAGAGTCATGTCCCTTTCCACCAGGCTGTTCCTTCTCACCCAGAAGCTGACCTGGTAGACTCTACCTCCCTCTACGTGTTGCTCCCTCCATCTCCATAGATCCTAATGAACTGTCCTGCCAATTGCTTCCCAGCATCCCAGGAATTTGCTAGACTTTGTTTACAAGTATCTGTTTACTCATCTGGCCCCTTTATTAGCTACAACAAAAGTTTATTCCTAAATTTCATTTGCATGCTGTGATTTTAAAATGGCCTCATATTTATCATAAGTTCTATTAATTTATGAGGAGATAATTTTTTAAATTATGATGTTATAGTCACATAAATTATAGTGGCTTCTGTATCAGTCTGTGGGCTTGTAAATTGTGTGGGAAAAAACAGCACTCCTTGAAGAGACACTAAAAGTGGTTTCATGTTTATTTCTATTAGAGGAGACACTCCAGCCAATTTCTCTACTAAATTAGCTTTTCTTGTCATAATGGAGTCAATGTGATAACAATCGTCCCAAAGGCTATACATTTCAAGTCACATAAAAAGTGAATGTACCAGAATGAATATTCCATTTCACTTTTGGCATGCTGAGCAATTCATTTGGTGTGATTTGTGCTTTTTCTCCTAAGACTATAGAGTAACATACAGGAGAATCATACAGCAGAGTTCACATTACCAAACATGACACAGGAAACCATACGTACTTTTTCTAACTGCATAGGGGTCTGCAGATTTGAACATTCCCACACAGATATTTTAAAAGTCATCCAGAATAAAAATGTGAACCAAGTTTTAAAGGCTCAACCAAAAGCACTTTTGTAAAGAGCGTCTTGGCAAACTTAAACTTACTACAAAGCTTCTTGAGGGCAGGGAAATGCTGAATGACTGTGCAAATTAGCTACAAATTAAGTGTTTTTGTTTTTAATATGGTACAAATGGCTTAGGGATCTGATCCTTAACTACTAAAAACTGCAAGGGGTTAAAACCTAGGCTTTTAAAAGCCCCCATGGAGCTGTAACACACAACCAGTGAAATCTATTATTCCACTTTCAATAGATTTCCCCAGAATCAGAGCAATAGCAAGAAACAGCTGAGTATTTTCTGCATGGTAGGTAGGCACTATCGTTCTAGAAATGTGCATGCAGTAGTTAAATACTTGTAACAACCCCATAAATAGTTACTAATAAACCAACCCATGACATTTTACCAGTAAGGAAAGTGAAACTCATGAGAAAGAGTTTGTGTCATTTTCCACATTTAATAAAAAAGCAGTATGTCTCCCTATTTTAATGCAGTGTGGCTTTAATACTGTTACCAAAGAACATCCCCAGGAGTCCAGAGTAGGTAACTCCTCATCTAAGTGGACTTAGAGAACAGGAGTTAGAAGTCTACCAAATGAGGCATGAGAAGGATTTGACTTCAACACAGTCATACATCTTTTTTTTTTTAAAGATTATTTATTTATGCATACAAAAACTGGGGCGCAGGCCAGATGTGTGGAGGGTGAGAGGATTCACCAGAGACAGAGTGGGGAGCAGAAAAGGCAGACGGACCAAAATACACTGCTGAGGGGAACAGCAGGCAAGACAGAAGAGGTCTGCTGCACCATACAGGTTGCTCACTGGCTGCCGGGGATCGAACTTGTGCTGCAGAGGTGCAGATTGCTTCATAGTGCAGTGTTCAACCCCTTGCACCACCAGGGAGGCCCTATAGTCATACATCTTTAAACTAGGGGGATACATATTCTGAGAAATGCTTAGATGATTTCATCATTATGCACGGACCCCATAGTGTCATCACACAAACGTGGTGACTATACAGCCTACTCCATGTGCAGGTGCTAGGGTCCAGCCATCATATATGCCGACCACCACGGAAGAGAAATGCAGTTGAGTGACACATGGCTGTAAGCTGTGAATACTAGAGCACATCAATGACAATGAGAATTAGACTATCCAAATACATCTACGTTCCTAATTACGTAAGTTAAAGCCAAATAAGGATTTGGGACAATTATGCAGAAATGTTAGTATTATTCTTGCCACTGGATCCCAGCCAATTTTATCTTCTAAGTTACACAGCACAAGCAATGGTCCCTACACCCTGGACCAATTGTCACTCTTCCAAATCATTCCTATCGGCATGAAAACTCAGTCTAATGTCAAACAGACAACACTTGCTTGTCCCCATGCCCCATTAGCCATCACACAAAACTCCTCCAATGAATTCTCTTTCTATACTGAATCATATTTTTCCCCAATCCTTCTTTATCAGTTTTGAAAATTATCACCTACTATTGCTTCAAAAGTTGCTCTATTTTCCCTTTTCTCTCTTTTGGTCCCCGGCCACATGCATCTTAGACCTTTCCACCCTATCCACATATATATAGCTCTTCCATTCTTTTCTGCACTTTAAGATGTTCATTTGTCTTACAGTTAACTTTTTTTATATATATAGGACTGGTCCTGCATTTCTTTTTTAGAGACTTTTTTTTTAGAGTAGTTTTAGGTTCACAGCAAAATTGGGAGGCGGCACAGAAATTTTTGTCATACCACCTACCCCCATACATACATAGCCCTTTCCATTATCAATATCCTCCACCAGAGAGGTGCATCTGTTACAAGTGAACCTACATTGAAGCATCGTAAAAACCCAATATTCCATTTACTGATAAACATTAGGGTTCACTCTTGGTAAGCCTGGGCTTTCTATGGTACCATCTAGAGTTTCACTGCCCTAAAACTTCTCTCTGCACTGCCTACTAATCCCTAGTTCTCCACTGCTCCTGGAAACTACTGATCTTGCTATTTCCATAATTTTTTATTTGCCAGAATGTCACATAGTATAAATCATACAGTATAGTATGTATGTAACATTTTCAGATGGTTTCTTTCATGCAATAATATGCATTTAAGTTCCCTCTGTGTCTTTTCAAGGCTTGGTAGCTTGTTTCTTTTCAGCTCATTTCACTGTCTGGATGTACCAGAGTTTATTTACCCGTCACCTACTAAAGGACATCTTGGTTGCTCCCAAGTTTTGGCAATTATGAATAAAGCTGCAATAAACATCCATGTGCAGGTTTTTATGTGGCTATAAATTTTCAATTCCTTTGGGTAAATACCAAGGGGTGGGACTGCTGGATCATATACAGGAGTATATTTCATTATGCATGCATACATACATACATACATATATATATATTTAAAATATGTCTGATCTTTGATAACACCCATCCATTAAGTTCTTTATTTTGATCATTTTCCAGTTATAATATTTTTGTTTCTTCTTATACTTTTCAGTTCTGATAAAATTCTGTCTCTTTTTTTAATTTCTTGAACATACTGAGGACTATTTTAAAACTTGTGTTCATTTTCTGAATTCCCTGTGAATGTTTCTATTCTGGAGTTTTTTCCTCTTTGTTTTAGAATAAGTCTTCTTGTTCTTCTTCTCTCGCCTATGTATACTCAACTGACTTCATGACCTCATCCAGTCCCATGATTTTAAATACCTACTACATGCTTATAAGTCATAAATTAATACGTTTAGCCCTGACCTTTCCTCTTAACCTCAAATTGTTATATCCCATTGCCTGCTAGTTACCTACACTTGACTGTCTCATAAACTTATCCTGAAACAGTATGACCAAAACCAAACTCATTTTTTTAAATCACCTCTGCCTCTAGCAATATTCTACCTCTACTTAAATGACAATTGTTTTCTCACTCCTTGAACCAGAAACTTTGGAAGCATTCTTATCTCCTTTCTTGTTTATACTCTATATCTAGTCTATACTTAGATCGGCCTTCAGAACATCCCCTGAATGTAACCACACTTGCTTTTGTGACCACCCTGGCCCAAGCACTGTCTCTTGCATCTACATTAATGCAATAACTTCCCATTTGTCTGTCCTGCTTCTACAACTTGGCTCCTATAATCTATTTGTAGCACAAGAGCCAGCTCAATCTTTTAATTCACTCTTTTGCCCAAAACTTTCCACTGCAGACAAAAGCTAAACCAAAACAAACAAATTTGACTGTAGAACTGAGACTACCCAGAGAGAGTAGAAGGGTAGCAAAGGAAAGAGGGATCCAATGGACTGTGGTAGAGGACTATGGGTGCCTTGATGATAGGTATGCTGTGGTAACATACATCTGAAGAGGTGTGAAACTTTACCCCTGAATCATACAAACCAATGTTTTACCTCAATACCAAAAAAAAAAAAAAAAAAAAAAAAAAAAAACAACTTCCATTGACCTTTCTCTCAACTAATTTAAAAACAAAGTTCTTAAAACAATCCAGAGAACCCTTATGTGATCTTCTCATGTTATCTGAGGTCATCTCCTAATTCCTTGTCACTTGCTCAGTCCACTTCAGTCACTGGCCTCCTTACTGTTCTTCAACAAGTCAGAGGCAGACATGCTTTCATTTCAGGACCTGGCATTTTCCTTGCCCTCTCTCTTGTACAACTTATTCCCCGAAAGCTCTGTAATATACTCCCTCACTTCCTTTAGGTTTTCACTCAAATGTCACCAACTCTCAAGGAGACTTCATGTAACTGCCCAGTAAATACAACTACTCCTCTGGTCCCTTATCCTACTTTCTCAATCTCCACAGTAGTTATCATCATATAGCATTAATTATGTTTCATTAATTTTGTCTGTCTCCCCACTCTAGACTTCAAGCTCTGTGGAATCAGAATTTTCTGTTTCATTCTGGCGAGTGGTAGATATTCAAAAACTGCTGGAGGAAGAAAGGAAAGAATAAAACTAGTTAACTTATTTGCACCTGCTTGACTTATAGGAACTGATGGAGACCTTCCCTACAAAGGTGTATCTTTCTTAGGGTTTTGATTTATGTTAATACTAAAAAGTGCACAACACCCAAAGCAGATTACAACACAAGCAAACATATACAATATTGAGGGTTCAGCAATGAAAGGTGAAAATTAGTCAAGAATCCATAATTGAGTAATTATCTTTAGGAGAGCACTCAAATATTTCTTTTTAAAAAGCATATTCTGTAGCTAACAATCTACAGCCTCCTAGAAGATTTGTCTAATCTCTTCCTTTCATTATCTTTAAACAGATGGAAGCCATAAAAGGCACCCAGCATGCTCAGTGTTCTAATTACTTGACTCTAGCTCTCTTAAAATATTACTGTCCCTTTAACTTTAAAATAAACTGCTTACATGCCCTAAGTTCAGAATATTAAGTGATCATCAACACATTAAGAAGTGCCTAAAGAACTGAAATTCTTGACTGTATTACAATATTTAATTAGCAAAAGAAAAGGATTCTGTAATTAAGGTACTTTACATGATAGAAATGTGAAATGAGGAGCTTAAAATGAAATGAATGATTTGACAGACTCTAAAGGGAAGTCTTTCTGCTCAAATTTTTGATTGCTTCTGTTTTGCCTATTAAATTGAAATGTATATAGCTCAATTAATTGACCATTATATCTAGCATATAACCAACACAAGTTTCAAAGAGAGAAAAGCAAAATGGAAGGGCAGTATAAAAAAAAACATTGAGAGTATTAAAAAAAAATAGCCAATTATTAGATTATAAAGAGGTCACTTAACACTCTAGATTGCAAGTTCTCTGAGGGCAGGCATTTTTGTCCATTCTCTTTACTGTGGTGTCCCCAGAACCTAAAATAATGCCCATGAGAGATCAGGTACTCATACAGTTTGAAGGGTTGGCTAGTACCTTGAATATTTGGTACAGTGAAAGGCAAATCGACCTGTTCTGATACCCAGCACCACTGGGAAAAAAAAAAACACCTGTAATGTATGGCTCCCTTTGGTTTGGTTAGCATCTAAAAGTGTATTTTAAGGAAAAAGTAAAAACCAAAACCCAAACTTATAACAGAAAATTGTTATATTCTGATGTCTATTTAAAAAAAAATTTAGGTAGACCTAAAGTTGACCTACAGATCTTGGGATTTCATTTCACTAAATATTTGAGAATACATCCTTCAGATAAAAACACTAATTCTTTTTGTAGCCTATTTCCCAATTTATTAGTTAAATGAAGTTGTCCACTTCAACTTTCCCCTGCAACAGTGAGAAACCTGGCTCTCACCATCAGCCATCCATTTACTTAATTTTATATACATCTGCCCTCTTGCTGGAAGGACTGTGAATTCCACATCCAAAGGCGAATTGGATTACCTTTGCAACTGCAAGGAAGATGCAGGATCTTGACAGATATAGCTGAAGATCCTGATGTGGGTAAGGAGACACATACTATAGCTGCCTACCAAATATTCTTCTCACCTCCTTTCTCACTAGCAGAGTCCACATTTATTTCAGAACTGCAACATACTCATGTAAAGGCAAAGAGAAAGAAACCTACATCCCCTGGACTCCTCTGCTACTAGGAATGACCACATAACCATTCTAGCCAGAAGATGAAAGTTAACGGGGGTGGGGCCAGGGGCTGGGTGGGCCAACAGCAGTAGAAGTGTCCCCTTCATCCTGTCTGGAATGGATATGTAATATTAGAAGCAGAGCAGTCACCTTCAGACCATGAGGGGACAGACACACACGAAGAATCGCTAACAGCAGGAAAGAATGATCAGGTTACCTGCAGGAACACTGGTGCCACCAGATCAGCCAGTACACTTCCTCCCTCATACACCTCCCATCACTTTTTCCTTTGATGAGAAAAATACAACCTACAGTAGGATAAAAGCCACTGTTTTTTGGTTGTAGTCCTCAATGCTGATTGAACTCTCACTGACACAGATATTAACGGTGACTAGAGAATGAGAGAAAATAATAGTTTTTGGAGTATTTTCCCTAAACATTTTACCTCAGTATTATATATTAAAAAAAAAAAAAAACAGCTCACACTAATATCTGATCTTCACATTTTAGCAAGGCAATATTATTGACAGAGTAATTGTAGTTGTCTGGTAAAAAGGGAAATTAAACTTTTTTATATAAGTAATATGCATTACTTTATTAAATATTTTTTTAAAAAATTCATACAGGCTGGGCAAACCAAGAACCACTAATGAAAAGTCTGAGTTATGGAATTTAATTGTGTTCCTTTTATCTTAGTAATTAACAAGATAATTATTTGTATATAATGTTTGCACAATTTTGCTACCACCAAGACACAGCTGAATCTCAGAAATTAAAATTGCTGCCAAAGGTTGCAAAAAGTGATTGACTTACAATGTAAGGATGTTTGCCACACCATGGTCAGCAACTCAGATTGGTCTTATTGTAGTGATCACAAATTTCAAGTTACTTCAAACACCACAATGAAGTTTTAATAAACATGAATGTTCTTCCAATAAGAACACTGTTCACTGTCAGGCTGGAGATGATGTGAGGCTTGACATTCACCATCCCTCAGTCCCCTCGTTCAGAGAATAGAGTGGTTACTGCTCTTGAACGTCATTCTGAAGAGATCCCAAACCCTGTGCAATTCACAGAGGTGAAATGAGCAAAAGGTGGCTGCTTTGCTTCCAGTGTTACATCTCGGTCTGCACATGTCATAAGCCAGGGAAATCCTTTCCCACCTAGCAAACTCATACTGACTGTAGAAGGCCCATAATCAAGACCACGTCCTCTCTGCAAAGGTCACCCCCTCATTACTTTATTCGCACCTTTATTAGCATTCCCTGCACAGCATTATAGTGATCTCCTTATAGATCCCTTCTTTCTTATTTGGCTATAAACTGCTCACAAAGACCATGCTTTTGTCACCTTCACATCCCTAGAGTCTACATTTATTAAAAATTAATCAATATTTGCTGAATGACTAAATGATACAATGAATACATAATAGCATCCACTGTTGCCAACATCACAGGAAAAGGCATCAAAATTAAGTTATGACTTATAGGGAATACATAAAGCTAAGCTGACCTTAAGCTGCAATTTTTTAAAGAAAGCAAAGGGCTGTTTTGGTTGCCATCTGGCCTAGAAACTTAATCCTGGACATCAAGTCCACCTTACATCTGAAAAGTATTTCAAAATGAATTTGTTCATATACTGTCTGATCAAACTACAACATCCAAATATTGTGTGGGATATGGTATATCAAAGGTAACAGATTAGAAATTGGATGACTTGAGTTCAAGTCCCAGTTACTAGACAGTAGATACTTCCCCCAATACCTTGCAAAGTGCTGTTAGCATTAAGTGTCTTATTGATACAGCTCCTCTGGCACCTAAGGGGAAAGCAATGTCACAGAATAAATGGAGCCAAGAAGCCACAGTGTCTGGATTCAAAGACCAGGTCTTTGTCCACTACACCTGCAGATGCACAATGCTTCTTTACAAAATACCACTTTATTACAAATTCAGTTTGAAAGTACCAGTTACTGGTTCTCTTCTCAGTACAACGTTTTTCTTGAAAGACCATATGCCAGTTGTTGCCTTGACAATTCCACTCACTTAGGTTTAATTTGATATTGATTTAAAAGGAGGAGGGACCCATAACCATTCTACAATTAACAGTTAAGCTTACATAAAACTCAGCTGGAAATAGGCAGGTCTTTGTAGCACTTCGTTTTCTCTAGAATGGAACTACATTGCTTTTTAGTCCAGACAGGTCAACTTAAAAATGTTTTGTTGGAGATGTAGGGTAAGTTCATAATTACACCTAAAAACCAACAGCTTACCTGATATATATTCTTGATGCAAGTTAAAAAGTAGAATGATGTAGCCTGTTTTTACCTTTCCTATGGACACACTAACCATGTTCTTATGAATGCATCTCTTCAGAGGTGATCAGCTGGTTCTAAAGTGGTAGCACCAATAGCACCTTACACTAGGAACTACAAACTGATGGTCCAAATCTTACAGCTATCTCTAAAGTAAATGCTTATCAGGCAGATACTCAATTTATATACACTCATTCTTTGTATAATTTAACATACTCTGCCCCTGAAAATAGGGCACTATAGGGGAGAATGTAATACGGTAGGTCTCAATTTTTTGTATCCTCCTTTATTTTCTGTTTTGCTGCCTTCTATGTGGGTGGGTTCCATTTTTAACTATTTCTATATTTTATCAAAGTCCTGTTAGAACAGAACTAAGGAGCCTGTCCTTAGAACAGAACTAAGGAGCCTACATACCCATCAGTAACCAAGGCACATTTTCCAGTCATCTTCATGGTTAACAAGGGAAATGACAGCAAAGTAGGAAGAAAGGGCTTATAGAAATAAGCAGAACTCAAACTGAATAAAAATTAAACTTCCCTTGCAAGAGTACTCACATATGCATGTTTCCTTCAGGACCATACATTTACAAAAGCAAAATTCGATTAACTGGAAATGTATATAGGGAATTATACTACAAATACTGATTTCACTTTGTTATAAAATGCCAAAGAAAAATACTGCTACTGAATCATGGGGGGAATGGGATATTAGCACATTAATATAGAAATATGTTATATCTTCTCCAAGCAATATTAGGATAAAATTGTATTTATTTTATGAAGATAGAATTAGAATGTTGAGGGAACTCTGGGCCATGTCTAACTGTGATCAGTTTGCACACCGCTAACCTATTAGAAACTCTGAAGATATTCTCCTTGTTGATAAGAGAGTGTCCTCTGTTAAAACAATGATAATTTTTATCTGTGCTGTCACCCAGTAAACTAGATAGGCTATTGATTTAGGCTGGACAACCAAATACCCAAACAATAAATGCTAAATAAATTCAATCATTAATAGAAAGCAAAGACAGATCACCTTTATGTAGCTAATCAGCAATCAGTCTGTGAAGCAAAAATAATTTATAAAACCTCTGGAATGGACATTTTTCTTTTAACTTTGCCTTATTCAATCTTCCCAGAAATATGGGGAGTAACATTTATTCTACAGCTACAAAAATATATAAGAGATACTGGACACTACTGTGCAAAGTAAGACACATGGGCTCTCAAGACAATTTTGCTTGGGAAAAATGCAACCGATACAACCAATATTTGAACTCACACGCATTATATACCCAAGAATTATGTCCCATAGGTTTAAACAAAGGTATTTTTCCTTCTACAGCACAAGAGAAGGCAAACATTTCATTTAGTAATTTATAAAACACATGTGAGCCTAACACCTCAGAGTACTTTAAAAGTAGGAGGCATTCTTTTTTCATGAAGTCAAGTCACATCAGCAAGAAGATGCGCTTGCAATGCAAAAAGCATTCTTTTAGCCAATAATGCAGGCTATCTTAGAATTGTCTCTCCATTACATGGAAAAACCAGTGAACCTAATCAAGTGAGGTTATCAGAGTTTCTTTAATCGAATCTAGAGTCCCACCCACATTGTCTTCTCATCAATATTCCTCAAAGCTTCCTTTTCCCCAATTACAAAGGACCAGATAACCCTGTGACTGATGGGTGATACACACAAGCTTATTTTCTACTGTTAAACAGAGTTAACATGCCCAGAGAAGCTATTTCAATTACTGAATAAATGGAAAGGGGTTAAATGTAGAATTTAATGAACAGGATTTAACAACGTTTCCAACCTCATCAGCAAGCAAACAGGCAATTTTCTGGGAAAATATGCTAGAGAGACAAACCTTATGAAAGACACCATACACACAAGGTTGTTGGGGGGGGGGGCGGGGAACCAATGCTGAGTATCAATTAATATGCAGTGGCCCATTATTATGGGCCAAGCAGGGTTCCTCGCAGAGTTACCTTGCCTCCTGACATTGGCCTAGGCGCAGCCGCTCCACCAGGTCTGCCTTGCCTGCATGCTCTGATAAGTCAGGGGCACCACTTTCATCTTTACCGGGTTCTTGGTCCACCTCCTTCAAGTTTGGGATGCCATTCCCAAGCCTCGTATGGCACGACTCAACTATTAAAGTCATTACATTTCTAAGGGTTTAAATGTTTGACAAATATTTTCCAAGTAAAAAAAGGAACTTACTTTATTATAATTAGTCTTTTTCCTTGTCTCTTGTTTGGGTTTTCGAAATTCCTGCTTTGAGTGAGGCCATCCGGCATTTTTCTTTTTCTTTCTGGCTTATTTTGCTGAGCATGATCCCTTCCAGCTCCATCCATGTTACTGCAAATGGCATGAGTTTATCTTTTTTGATTGCTGAGTAATATTCCATTGTGTATATGTACCACATCTTCTAATAAAGTGAAAATCAAAATCAACAACCAACTATAAACCAGAGACACACTAAGGGCGGAGGGAGAGGAGTAGGATCAAAATAAGCAGGGTGGGAATTGTATGGGGAATATAACTAAGAAGAAAATGCATACATTGTGCAAAAATGAAAAATGATGTAAAAATATATATAATTTAAAAAATTTTAAAAAGGAACTTACTGCTATTAGTTTGTAGATTTTTTTGGTTTTGTTTTTGTTTTAAACAGTGAAAGTTCTGAACCATGCCATTCTTTGTACTCATACTAGGTAGCACAGCACTTCAGCGGGGGGCCTGCTTATTATGCACCAATTTTCACAGTGCAAATGTTAACACACAGGCATTTTACACTGCATTATGACACATGAATGAGTGTAGAAAAATCACAAAGTGATGCACCTTGTTCCCTAAATGGGGGTGTAAACTCCCTGAGAGAGAAACTATTCAGAGTGCTTTCTTTATGTTCCTTTGGAGCACCCTAGTGCTGGAGCAGGTGCTGCAGGGCAGGCTGGACCCATTCAAGGGTTGGTTTCCTGAAAAAATACTGGGAACAAAAGAGGCCTCAGCATCAGGATTATTCATCTTTGGGAAATTCACTTTTAAAACTGAGATCTCTTAACATCCAAATTACTGACTGACCTTACTAGTAACTTCTACACTTTCTAAAATTGCCTGTTTGCTGACTGGAAACTGGATACCTGGGCACTGGTTCCAGTTCTGCTACCACTGGCTTCAGGACTTGAGTCAATCACTTTGCTTCTCTGTCCTGCAGCTCGTTCAGTTACAAAACACTTAAGCCTATTCTTCTATGAAAGTTCCACGATTCTAAATTTAAAACTTTTTTTTCAAATGTAGCAATCCTCTAACAAAAGCTTATACCCTGGTACTAAAAACAGTTTTGAAGACTCCAAGCACAATGCCACATGTCAGAGCTGACTGGATGTGCTGAAAGCAGCGCCCACCTCAAGGCAGCTGCTTGTAACGAATATAAAGCATTAAGCTCGATGCCTGGCGTTCAGTAAACACTCAATAAATATTGGCTTTTATTAATATTGAAACAAATATAATTGGCATTAGTACCACAGATGTTCATTAAAACTCACAATGTGATGTAGGTTCACAAAACTGAGTCTGTTTAGAAATTCCTTTTTAAAAATATCAATCATGATACATTCACTTGATGGCTACTAGCCAATACATAAATCAAGAGAAAGCACATCCCACAATCCAGAATTTCCGTATTTAATTTTGTGTGATTTTCTCCTTTCTGTGCTGAATCTTATATCCTGCTTTAAAATAATCTGAATATAATCATCAATAAAGCCACCAATAAGGTAAAAGTGTGTTTGTTCTACAAAAATGGTATATTGATGGCAGTGACACTTCTTCCCTCTGAACTTTGTTTCTATATTTACAAGTCAACTTGTGATGAGAAAAAACTTCAATAACAGCTCACCTATAATTTAAAATTAAACAATTATAGCAAAAACAATCATATTCAAATTCATTAACTATTTCACTATATTTTATTACTATGTGTGCTTTTGAGCACATACAGTATTATATCTGCATGATTAAAAACACCATACAATGGTGTGCTGCTCTATGCAGCATTTCCCAGTGATGTCACATTGGAAGCTTGAAGTCAGTCATGACAGAAGTATATACACCCCAGAAATGGGCACATGGTACACATCAGGGCTTATCTTTTCTTTCAGAGAGCTGGCTAGGTTTCTATTACCATGTGACATGCATCTTAGCAGTCTCTGCTCAGCCTAGAGCCCTGGGAAGAACACATATGCAGCCAACCTGAGCACAGCCCTCAATGAGGAGATGAGTCCAGCCAGATCACAGCTGAAATGAGAGCCACCAGCAGAGCCCAGTCCAGCTCAGCCCATCCACAGTCAACCAGCAGAACCCTCAGTCTGAGAAAGAAGGAGCTAATTTAGGGGGAGAGTTATTTAACATCACTGTGGCAATGGCTGACAGAGACACATGGCAAACTGGAGTCTGGTCAATTGGTCTCTCTGAAGAAGTGTGACTGCCATTTAAGAAGAAACAAACTGTACTGGTACAAGCCCCCAAAATAAGAAGACAATGGCAACCACAGAGAGAATGATAAAAGTGTCCTGCTCAAAAGGGGAATAAAACAGCAGTACCAAGGATTAATTGTGATGCTAAAGGAAGATGGCCTGAGATGGGAATTCAGCAAGAATTTATTTAACCCCACCATGCAGCAGACACAATACCAGACACCATGAATTTAGCAGCAAAATGAGAGATGCAGTCAACATGCTTATAGCCTAATGGGAAAATGTGATAAATGCGGAGGCCATTCTAATCCAGGGTGCTGAAAGGATCAGGCAGGTATCATAGAAGTACAGAGGCATCTGCACCAATTCATGGAATCCCTGGGAAGATGCCCAGTGTAAGTGACCTGTGAATTGCGAATACAACAACAGTTCAACCAGAGATAACTAAAGGCCAAGTAATGAAATAGGTTGCAAGGATGAAATAAAATACTTTGCCAGGAAAATGGTCAGCATTTGATAAGTGATTACATCAAAGTGCATCACAGCTGGCTTTGGAACTCTGACTGGGTGAGGACACAGCCCATTTCTCTTCCCCTGACAACAGGTGGGACTGTTCTTAGGAAGAGGATCGCCTCCTCCAAGCAACCCCAGGGATAAGTAGAGACTCTGGCCCAGCATTTGTGCTCACACAATGATTACTACAATTGTTCTCATCTCTCACTTGAAGCTTTATTCATTTACTTGGCAGGCAACCCTCAACTTGTCCCAGAAACAAAACTCAACAACTCACATTCAGCATTTCATAACAACATTTGTACACAAGTACCATCTACACAGTAGTATGACAACCAAGCAGATTAATTTAGCATTTTGGCCACTGCATCTGGAAACTTTGCAACAGCAAAGCAGGAACACACTACTCACAACCAAGAGAGAGAATGCACACATTGAGAGAACACCTCATTCTAAACGTATTATTTATACTTACGAAGTGTGTTCCAACCATCCCATTAAAACAAGCAATTTTAGGTAAAAGAACAAAATTTAAAGGTATTTTAAAATTCAATCTTTTTTAAACAGTCCCAGTTCATAATGGATGATTACAATCAGAAACAAGTCTCATTATAAGATTTTGCTTCAAGAATTAAAGTCTACAAGTATGACTCCTCTGGAAATGCTGTAAAAATCACTTCATTTTTACCCCCACTGGTAATAAAATATACTAAAGCCATTCCACTAGATGACAATTCAAATATTGAAACACAGAAGAAAAAATAAAATATTTGACAGGGCTTTCATTTATAAATATCTCAGCATACAGTTTAATCCAGCACCAATCCCTTCTGAGATTGTTAGCCTGCAATGAAATTTTAAAATTAATAGGGCTATTTTCTATGGTGACTTGGATTAAAAAACTCAATAGGAATGCCATAATCAACATAGACTCATTTAAAAAAAAAAAAAAGTTATATCACCAAACCATTACTGTCTTTCACTGCTAGCATTAAATATACACTTAAGTTATTTCCAGTATAAAAACCAAAAAATAAACGGACGAGACATAACACAGGCACCCTGTTTTATTTTCCTGCTTCTGCTAGACTTTACTTTTGAGCATCCTGTGCATTTCTTTTTTCACCAAATATTTTTTTCAGCTTGGCTACATCTCTGCCATGCCAAGTTAAATTTTCCCAAATCTTCTTGTTCTAATCATGTTATAAAGCAAACCCTGAAAGAAAAACTTAGTAAGTTCCCTTAAAATGACTAAGATCTGTAACAAAAAGAACCTTCAGAATAAATGGGGTTTTTTCATTTTGTTTTTTTTATGTTTTGGTCAAAGTTATGTTGCCACAAAACCTGATAGAACATGAAAAACCAAATGCAGTTCACACACATACAGATGGATGACATGAACTACTTGGAGTTAGGAATTCCCTCAAATTATAAACATCAATATGTAAATTATCTGTCAGATGTAATTAAAGTGTAGATTATTGGAGTTAGGACTAATTTCTAATTTGACCCCTGTATTTCTAAGGTGCAACTCAAAAATCCAACTCAAAAGTTAGTCTTTTCCCCCATATATATACATTACAGTGAAGGAAGAGGCATAATGGGCCTTTACTTTCTTCATTGCATTCAGGAGCCTGAAACCCATCACCTCCACGCCACAGGAATTTTGTTTAATTTTACAGACACGACATCTTCAATTAAACACAAAAACACTTAGGCCACTGCTACATTATTTAGGACATTTTAACTTCTGGGAGAATTTTGCTTATTTGAAATAATCCAGATAATTCTAGGTGATTTTTTTTTTTTTTTTTTCAGAATTGGTCCATCTACGCAAAACATTGAATGATAACTTTCAACATTCAGTATACACACTTAGCTTTTACTCCTATTGATTTTTTATTTGATAGCCAAGTAATTTGGTTAAAACCTCTTATTAGCTATTATGAAATTATTTAGATACTGGACTCAAGGACACGGTGCACCCTCTCAGGAGTGGGAAAGGCGGGTGAGTCAGAGGTCTACAGGACTAGTTTTGGAGAGAGCTCTTCCTGATTCACCATTTGTTTAAAGATTCCAAGATTTGTTATTACAAGTACAAAATATGTATATGATGCCCCAATCAGCAAAACTAGAGCTGTACTTTTAAAAAACATCCCAGTTTTCAGAAAATGGGGACACATGTTATGAAGAGGCAGCTTACTTGGCCAGGGTTGCAGTTAATGAAGATTATATTATTTAGACATTTGTTTATGAAGCACTGACATTCATAATCTCAAATCCTAGTGCCAAGATGCAGTTAAGTGCACTGGAAAAAACAATCAACATCATATTACATTGGCAGAAGAGGGCAAATCTCCAAGTCTGAAATTAAGAGGAATTACTTAGACACACAGCTATATTGGACACCTTACTTAAAGGTCATTTTAAAAGTCATTCAAATTTTCAGTCACATTGATAACCATAAGCTTTTAAAAGTTTTATGCTTGAAGCCTGGGTATAACAAAGAAACATGGCATCAATCTGGAGTCTGGCATTTGCTTCTGTCAGCCCTGGCTGCTCAGGGCTATAGAGTTCTTGAGTTATTTGGTCTGTTCTTACAGTCATGATAAATGGTTTCATAAAGTGTTTGTGGCACATCTTACGTCATCCATAGAAGCTGAAGAATGAGTGAAACAGGAATTAAAGCTAAATGAAAAAGAAAAGGTATAATGATTTTCTCTACTTGGCATTAAAACAGATTAAGAAATTAATAATATCTCTGAACACAGACAATGAATCCTGTATTTTTCCCTAATATTACTAGCTTTCTAGAAAAAATTATATTAGATTTTTACTTTATCACCATGTTTTTGTTATTCCTAAAAATGACAAGTTAAGTAGCAACAAAAATGTCACTTTTGTTAAAGCTAGCAATTGAAGAGAATTTTTAGCACTTAAGAGAAGCTCAAGGCTTCAGCAAGAAGTAAAGGATGAAGATCAGAGTCTATAATTCAGATATAAAATATATGTTGCCGTCACAATTCAATTTCTGATGTCTGCCTATAACCAGCAGCATCCCTTATAAATGGCAGATTCTAAAAACAATCAAAATGATTTATCGCAAAACATTTTTAAAAGTATGTCCTTTATCAATGATTAATGACCAAAAAGTTCTCTCATTCAGGTATCTGATTGAATGGCCAAAGACAGGTTTATAAGATTTATCCATTACATGTTCCAGAGGGAATGAATGTGAAATAATTAGGGTGTGGGGGAAAAGATAAAAACAACAACAACAAAAGTACAAGGTTTCAATTGTTAGCAAATGCCCTGTAATTAACTGTGTTAGCAGACTCAACTCTGGAAAATTTTTACCTGTTATAGTAAAAATCATAGCATTAGTAATATGGAACAAAAGATACAACTATTTTAAGTCTTCTGTAAATAAAAAAATAGTTCTCTGTAAAACATTTTAAACTAATGATGGGAAAAATGTCAAATCTTGGAGGTATGTCCTTTGCCAAAGGAGAAGCAAAGGGGAAGAAAGGTAGATGAACTAGAATTTGAAGGATGAAAATTAAAGTTTTCAACATTTGAAAACTGAAAACTCAAAGTAAAATTACAAATGCTGCCATGGAGTTCCCAGCAATTCAAATTGGGTTGTCACTATAAAAACACTTAACTCTAGACCTAATTTGCCTTTTTAACTTTTTAACAGCAAAAGAGCACTTAAGCAAATACTGTAAGTGTTTAAGACATTTAGCAACTTGGTTGAACTATATTACCTTAAAGTAGCCCTCACAGACATTTTCTAAGTTAGTTAAAGCATAAAACAGCTTCTCAAACCATGTTTCACTGGTTGGAAATAGTGAACATACGTAGTTGAAAGTATTATAAAACCTAAATAACCCCAGACTAACCCTAGACTGCCCAATACCGTTACCACCACTCCAAGGCCCCAGCTCTGTTTTTATCATATTAAAGCAGCTTTGACGACAAACATTAAAACCAAACCTTGAAAGCTGACCACAGGTCTGAGGCATCCAGACAGGAAAGAACTAGAAGGGGAGCAGAGAAGAGCATGGTGGACTATGGTAGAGGCCTATGGGTGGTGCTTTGGTGGTAGGAGAGCTATGGTGATAACACTGGAGTGGAGAAATCCTGTATTGTGAAAATATTAACAAGAATGTAGAATAACAGTACTTCATTAATGAATGAATGAATGATAAAAATAACACAGCTTTGACCTGGATATGGTCTTGCTTGTCATTCTGAGATACTAACTGGAATAACTTCTTTTCACTCCACTTCACAATCTGAAAGAACTGCAGTTAGGATGTTGCATTTTAGAGAATGGTCTATAAGGTCAGTATACCTATAAAACCAATAGACAAAGAGGAATGGAAACTTAAATCCTAATCTAGATATTTCTGATGACTCAGAAAAGTGACTTGAAACATGGCTCCTTATCATTCTGGCCTTCAGTTTCATTATCTGCCACATCAAAGAACTGGGTTTTTAGTGATTCTAATCTTTCCTAGTCACGAGGCACTGTGACATTTGGATAAAATCATTAGAATTTCCTTTGCAAAAAAAACCCCAAAAAACAGATACACACTGAACACTTAATATTATGTGACTATAGCAGGCAGACCACATCTCTGTCCCTGCCACTAGCCATCAACCCCACCTCAAATCCCTATTCTCCAGGATTGCTAAGGTCCCCCCTAGTTCTCATGCTCTGTCATCAGGGCATGACCCCTTAATAAACTTCCTCCCAAAAAAGGAGAGGTGAAAGTCCACATGGTCAAGTACATTGCAAAGAACTAAGATAAGTACTTAGGTGATACTTTAATTTCAATTTTTAAAAGATCACTATTTCAGATGTAGCTCTCCCAAGTAAAGAATAGGGCCATGCCCTTCTGGTCATCTCTCCAGACCCATACTTGGAAGACTATATCGTGTTGGTTTGGGTCCCACTTGTAGCTCTTGGAAGCCAATTCTATAAGAGGAAATATCCCCACTCCAGAACAGTAATAATTCACAAGGTTGAATCTCAAGCAGATTTGTAATGTAACCTGATCTGAGCCAATAAGGTTCTCTCTCAATAATCTGAATTACTGACTTAAGATGGTGAAATGTATAAACAAAGATTACCCAAACTGCAGACTTTTAATGACATAATAACTGTTCCATAATTACTATTTTCTCCTTTTCTCTGCCCAAATGCAAAGTGGCAATAAAGCCAATACTCTCCCAGATATCCGTCAAATATGACCCCTAGAGAAATGAAGATTTGGTCAATATGTCTCTATTACATAAAGCTATTGCTACTATTTCAATAATTTAAGCTCTATTGTTATTATTCATACATATGTTAAATAGACTCTTAGTTACTTTTTAAATATGAAAAAAGAAAAACTAATGTAAACTTAACTTTTCCCCAACAGCTTCGTAACTACCAAATTACAATAGGTACTAAAAATCAAAGAGCATGGCATTTTTTTCTTCAAAGGCTTATAAATGTGCCCTTATATAAAGGACTTTAGAACAAGCAGCAGTAACTCACATAGCAAATAATGATTATTACAACGCGTGGTCAAAATTCATTTTCTACTCTGAAAGCTATTTGGGTCACTTGAATATGATAAAAATCAAACCATGTTCTTCTTTCCTTCCCAATAAATCCCTTAGAAACATCAGCGACAATTTAGTAATATAAATGGATTTTCCATTTGCATTTTTACTTAATGATGATTTAAACAGAAGGAATACAGCTAAGCTTTTTGGAGGCAAACTGAACCCAGAGGAATATGCTGTTTCTAAAAAGGAAAACCCCTTTTGACCAGGAAAACATGTCAAACAGGAAAGTCTCATATAAAAAAAAGCTGAAGAAATTTTAAAATACAGCCTGATGCATGGTTTGATGATAATGGGACATGAATGCCTATCCTCTGCATAATGATAATTAAACACTATTTCTTACTAAAACCCCTAAAAAACATTTTGTTTTACACTCTCCTTGTAATTTCTTTTGCTACCTTTAACTTTACACATGATTGTAATAAAAATATTTGATGTGGAAATCAAATATTTTTTAAATAGAAGATATATGTGATTATCGCAATAGACCATCTCACATTCAAAGGACTACATCAATTGCTTCAACACATACAATCTCAATAAGGAAGTTCTCCTCAGACTTCCTCAAGTCAGCACTCCTGTAAGTCCAAATAGTCCCTTCTTCCAAAAAAAAGTGCTTCCCCTGGCACTTTATGGGAAGCAAACAAAAATATGTCATGTGAATTTTTTCCAAATACCTCCTCAAATACTTTTACTTATGTTAGATTATTATCGCACCCAAAAACCATTTCTCCATTTCTCTCATAGAATACAGATCTGAGCAAAAGCCCTTATCAACTATATGTTTATATATATTTAAACACATATTTTTATGCATTTGTATATAAACACCCATTCCAGGAAGAAAGATATTAAATGGCACAGGTTCCAAAGTTCAAATTTTAAATTATGATTTATGCTCAAAAGCTAAGGACTCAATTTTAGGTTAAGGGCATGAAGCCCCTTTCCAGTTTTCTAGCTACATAAGCAATATGTAACTAGTACATATAGCAACAAAGAAATGACAGTAAATGACGTTCCAAAATATTATCAATGACTAACTACACATTGTAAGAAAAAAATAGCAGAACAATTCAGAACCAGTATTTGACAAAGTGCTCAGCCATTGATTAATTTTGAATATTCTCAGAAATTGAATCATCACTGCATGTATAATTGTGGGTATTATCTAGTGATTCTCATGGGCATAAGAATAATTAATTTTAAAAAGAAATAAAGAATTTCAAACCTATACATAAGTTTAAAATCTGGCTTCTATTATCAATTCTGGTCATTCCTGATTCCTCTGTCTCTGCCCAGTTTCCCAGACATCATTTCCTTATATCCGTTAACATTTCTGGATGATTAAAGTTTCTGGATTTATCTCTAGAACTATTTAAATATAACCACAGTATCACACCTAAAAAACTGAATGGTAATTTCTTAGTATCAACAATCTCATCATTGTTAACTTCCCCAATTTTCTCAAAATGTTTAGTTTAGTTTGAACTGAGATGCTACTAACATTCATACACTGCAATTGATGGGCATATTTCAAGCAATCTTTTGTTTCCTATACCATGTTCTCATTCATAGCAGAGTGGAAGAAACTGATTTGTCCTGCACACTTTCCCATGATTCAGATTTTGCTGACTGCACCTGCATGGTGTCATTTAACACGTTCCTCTTGCCCAGTATGACTTGTAAACAGGCTGTTAGAGCCAAAGACTTGAACAGAATCAAGTTTCTTTTTCATTTAGGGGGTAAAAAGTTAGAATATATCCTAAATGTTGTCGTCCACTTCCATGAAGAGGTACATTATTTTTAGTTGTTTGTGTGCTAATAGTAGTAATTAACAATAAATGCCTGAATTTATCATTTTATTAGAACTGGCAAAGTGGAAGTAATATAAATCTATCAACTTATCACTTATTAGCTAAAATACTTCTATCAGAAGAAAGTTCTCATCAATTATCAGGTTCTCTTTAGGTATAACTGGAAATTGAAAAGGCAGGATTTTTTTTCTCTTTCAATTTTTAAGGATTTGCATTGTGGTGGATAAGAATATTTAATGTGAGACATCCCTTTAAGAGAATAATATGTATTGTTAACATAAATACAGATTTTTATATGAATTAAAATTTATTTTTACCTGTTTTAATGTGTTCATTTTCTAATTGAGGTAATGTTGGCTTTTATTATTGTTGGTATTTTAGAGGCATAGGATTCCCCCCATAGGTATAGCCACCAAATTTAATTGTTTTGTAACTATGTAAACCATTTACTTAGTTCCAAAGCCACAAAACAAGGTGTATGTGTCATCTGCCTTGCCTCGCTCACCACTCTCTCTGTGAAATACTTTTCCTCCCTTGGTTTCTATGACCGGAAACCCTCCAGGTTTTCTTCATGACTCTTGATTTTCCTTCTTACTCTAAATGTTCCCTTCTCCCCAAACTCTACCATTGAAGCTCCTCAGGGTTCAAGCCAGAAACTCTTCTCTCTACACCTTCTCCCTAAATTATCTATTCCTGTGCCATTAAATATCATCTATATGCTAATGACTGCAAATTAGTATCTGCAGCCTAAAGCTCTCCTCTGGGCTCCAGACTCAATTACCCAATTATCTACTAAACTTTGGTACTTGGTTTTATAATAAGTGTCCCAGTGTTAACATGTATAAAAACCCCAAACCACTACTGTTCCCCTAAAAATGTTCCTCCTCATGTCATCCAATTACTCAAAACAAAAAGCCCAATCATTCTTGATTTTACATCTGCCTCATACTACCTCCTTACCCTGTTGTCAATAAACCCTGTTTCTCCTACTTGCAAGACCTCCTTCTTCATCTCCTGTGCTACACCCCACCTTTCCCCAGGCACCTTCAATGGCCTCACAGGCCTCCAAGCCTCCTGCTTCCCTCCACACAAACTAGTCACCGAGCATCAAGAATCATCATTACAAAAACTAATTTGAACATGCCACCCTAAAGAATAAGATGTATCAGTGACTTTCTTTTGTACATTAAATGAAGCTAACATCCCTTCCAAGGCCTATGAGGTTCTGCATGATCTTCCCTGCTTTCCTCTCAAACTCTTTCTTTCAATTCCATCCTCCCTTACCTCCCTCCCCCATGCTGGACCAGTGACCTCCTCTCTGTCCTCAAAATATGCCAAAACTCTTCCTCTACTCCATAACTTCAGCATGTGTGGTCCTGTTGGCCTACAAACTCTTCACTGCTGTCTCTTTCTCTTTGCATGGCTGGTTCCTCCTCATCCTTTTTGACCTCTGCTCAAGTGTCAGCTTCAAGAAGCCCTCCCTAGCCATCACAACTATCCCATTAGCTCTGCCTCCCTCACTTCAACTCTTATCTCTATACACTATCCAGCATACTCTCTAGGACAAGGGCCTCTGTCCTGCTTCCAGCATGGGCTAACATCATGCTCTCTATTGTAGCACAATACTCAATGAGTATCAGCAGAACTCATGCCAGTCTCTGAATGTTTCTTGGCTATTTCTGGATCCCTTGAAATTTTTTAGACCTTCTAAATCTCTACCCAACAACTAGAGAACACCAAGTTCGACTCTTGGCATTAACCATGTGATAAACAAGTAGACTTTAAATTGGTGGTTATGATGACTATTCCATTCAGAAAAAAATTCTTTTGTTAGGGGAACCTGAAGCAATCCAAAGGTAGAATTCAGCGGGCCAATAACTAACACGAGAAAACTTTGTGTTTTTATATCAACCTTTTTAATGTAGCATTTCCATTCATTATGAAGGTGGCCTTTGTACAAACTACAGTACTAGCAGCTACACCTGTGACACTGTCACCAATAGAAACCTTCAGATGCTTTTATATCTCATAATTATGGTATCCTGAAACATTTATCCTCATTACTACTTTAAAATTGCAATTATTCTTTTTTTAATGATATATTACTTTGTCAGTATTTCTTTTTTTTAGATTTTATTTATTTATACAAGAACTGGGGTACAGGTCAGAGGCACAGGAGGGTGAGAGAATTCATCAGAGACAGAGCAGGGAGCAGAACAGGCAGACAGACCGAGGACACTGCTGAGGGGAGCAGCAGGCAAGTCAGAGAGGTCTGCCATGCCATGTGGGTTTCTTCCTGGCTGGCTGGGAATCAAACCCTCGCTGCAGACTGCAGACAGCTTCACAGCACAGCGCTCAACCCGCTGCACTACCGGGGAGGCCCTAAAATTGCAATTATTAAGCCCATTGCTACACCTTGTCAATCAAGGCTTTAATGAAGAAACAAATCTTTTTCTGTATCACACATTTCTTAATATGTTTAATAACTATTTTTCAATATAATCAGTTTCCTTGGCAATTCTTGTGTTTTATACATTTTAAATTCTGCATTAGTTCACACATTAACGATACAATGAAAGGGGGGAGAGAAAGAGGAGGTATATTCTGGTGAGGAGAAGCCATCCACCTTGATGGACTCACAATTGCCCGCAGATGGTAAGAAAAGGAGACCAACATTTTCTGAGTTTTAGTATTGTTTGTAAATTTTTCCTAGGACTCGCATCTCCATTTTGCTGCACCAAGTGGACTGCTCCTACTAACACCCCCTTCTCTGGCACACAACTGCTCAAACACCACAGCCTTCCCCGGAGTGCAAGAAGGGATTCCTCACTCACAGAAGGTTAAAGAATCCCTGAATTTCCACACAGTGTAAGGAAGACTTAAAAATTCACAGAAGTGACTGGGTAGCTAATTTAAAATCTTTGATACAGAAAATTTTAAATGTACTAAAAAAAAAAAACAAGATAAATCAATAGATATGGAAGAAAGTTTTAAAATAAAAGCAGATCTTTTAGGCTACAACAATAGATAGTACCCACTCCCCAATAATATATCATTAAAGTTGACAGGAAAGGGTGAGTACTATGAAAGTATATGAAACTCTTACACATCAGTAAGCAAAAGACTGATTGCCCAATAGAAAAATGTCAAAGGACACAAATTAGAAAGAGAAAAAAACCAACTGCAAACAAACATGACAATTGTCAACTTCAAGTGTAATCAAAGAAATGCAAATTGAAACAATGGGGAATAATTTCATCAGATTAACAAATTTTAAGAAAAGTTAATAATACTTGATCTAAGCATGAGAAAAACACATTACTTTTCTAAAGGACAATGTTAGCATGCGAGTATCTATCTATCTATAGATAGCTATCCAGCATTTTAAAAACATATCAGCTCTTTGTCTCAGCTCTTTGTCTCAACTTTTAGAAATTTATCCTGAGAGGATGATCAGGTAAGTATGCGAAGATTAATGTCAAAGTGTATGATCAGAACATGGTTTACAGCTACAATTTTAAAAAAAATTAATAGAAATAATTCACATATCCACCAGAAAAAGATCAATTATAGTACATGCATATATTGTGAAATAATTTTTTAAAAGCCTGGTTTTTCTGACAGAAAAATGTTTAAGAGATACTATGCAGAAAAACCAAATTACTAACTCATTTGTCTTTAATGAGTCATATCTTGTTTTCTTTAAATCAAGTCTAGAAGACTACAAACATTTCCACAGTAGTGTCACCTTTAAGCCATATGCAAATATTTTTTTTAATTTTCTGACATCTTTAACAATAATTACATATTACTTTTATAACTTTAAAGTATCTCTAAAAATGTTAGTTTCAAGCTTAAAAATGTTCTAGGACATAAAATAAGATGGTAAGGAAGCATCCTTTAATGCAAGATGATTTCTAAAGACAGTCTCAGCATCTCTCCCAGATATACCTCCAGCTCATCTCCAAGGCAAGATGGCACACCCTTCTCTAGGATATATCCTGGACATATGCACCTCACTAAATATCAAAATGGGAAACTATATCCCACATAGTATTAGTAATTACAATCTCAATTTCATTACCACCAGATACTTATCATGTTAGGTGAAAGTAAACCAAGATTATTGATTATGGATTGAATGATATGGTATCCATCTTTTCTTCTTTATTCTGCATCTGTTGAAGTTCAGGACAACAGAGAAGCAGTAGGGCTTCAGATTTTATTATCCCAACCACCATCACTGGTGTTCAAACATACCACTCTGGTCCCTCATAGATTTGCTCATACTGTGTTAGTTTCCATGGAATTCTATTGGCCTATATTGGGGAGTGCTCTAGTAAATATACCTGTCCTAAAATCATCCCTGGTCAATTCTTTGTCTATCTTTAACATCAGAAGTCTATATTGTGTCTTACAACAGTGGTTTTCAACCTGGGGTGAGATTTGGTCACAAATACTTGACACTCAGATGATAGGTGTGACTCCTCTCTCCATACATACACACACACACTACACTGCACAGGATTTCAGGGAGTTCCAAGACATCCCCCCTGTCACCTGGTTAAGAATCCCCAATCTTATGAACCAAGTTTCCCTCTCACAAATACCTTTTCACATAGGCTGCTTATTCAATTTTCAGTTTAATGCAACCCTAAAACAAATATAGAGTCCACTTTGGTATCCATTTTGCAACAGTCACAATCCAGTTCACATCCCTGTATTAATTTCCACCCCAAACTTCTATCTTTTGGCTGAAGTTCACACATTCTGGCAAACTGATTCTTTGGGAACAAAAGCAGCAAGGAGACTATAAACAAAAGGTTATGCTAACTCTAAAACCTTTTGTTTACAGTCATTAATGTGACTAGCCATACACTTCCAGTCCTGCCCTTTTCCAGGCACAAACACCATTGTGTTTCCTGATTGTAAGCTATGTAGCAAGTTCTAACAAGTGAGTTATGAACAGAAGTAACATGTATTACTTCCAGACAAGCTCACTTAACTGCTGATGGAAACCCCCAGAGTTCTTATCCTCTGGAACTGTTACCAGCAAGGTAAGAAATGGACGAATGCTCAGAGAATCTGGGTCCCCAAGGGGTCAGGACACCCCTGTGTGCCTGCAGCAGACCTGACCCGATGCTGTTTTAAGCCAGGATGATTTGGTGATCCTTGAATCTGCAGCATAACCCCGCCTCGTGGACTGAAGTACAAAAACGAGAGGCAAGACATTCCCTCGCCTGTGAACTCAGACCCCAAATTTTTCAAAGAAACACTAGGATGGCAGGGATTGCAATCTGGAAGTAGACTCAGGTTCTCAGCACATCTTATTTGGAGCACGGAGAGGGCAGTACCCCCCCCCAGGGGAGCACTAACCTTAGAATGGGTTTCACTGTGGGCATCACTGGGTTGACTGGGGTGATGGGCAATGCCTGCTTTCATCACCCGGACCTATCCCCTAACCCGTAACATAGGGTTAAGCAGCTGCAACCAAGGAGCAAATGACCTCCACAGAGCGCTGTTGAGCAGATGGCAATGAATATGCTCCTGCTGACAGTGAGTATCCCTTATGATTTCTTGTTTCCGGGGTTCTGTCCCAAAGAGCATTTAAGCCACCTCACAAAATGTGTGTATTTTTTTCTACAAGGGAAGAAATCAGAGTCAAGGTATAAAAGAATTTTTGTTTAATTTTACAAAGAGGGGCCAAGACTGCATTTAATTTTTTTAAAAAACACCAATGGGGCCTCTATGGTGGTGCAAGGGGTTAAGCGTCAGCTACTAAGAAGCAATCTGCATCTATTGCAGCACGTGTTCAATCCCCGGCCAGGGAGGTGACCCACATGGCGCAGCACATCTCTCCTAACTCAACCACTACTCCCCTCAGCATTGTATTTCAGTCAATCCACCTGTTCTGCTCCTCGCTCTGTCTCTGGTGAATCCTCTCACACACCCCCACCTCTGGCCTACACCCCAGCTCTTGTATGCATAAATAAATAAATCTTTAAAAAATAAATTAAAAAACACCAATGATTTGAAGTTGTATGTACTATAGATTGCTGGGTCATGTATTGGGCTCTTCAGCATGTTCAAGGCAGAGGAAGAAGCAGGATCAGTTACATGAAAAACAATGTTCCCAAGAACAAGCAAACCAGTTACTCTAGGGCAGCACCATTCCTCCCAGCCCACAGACCAGGGAGAAATTTCTCCCCTATGTCCTCATAATGAGGCTATTGTGTAACAAAACCATCACTGCAAACACAGGTTTCAAGAGGGTATTTCTCAAGAGTGTGCATTGGCCTGTGCTGATGGCGTCCACCATTCAAAATAACCAACTGCAAGATTTCAGGAACTCAGCCTTCTGCTGAGTTGAAATGATCCAGCAACAAATTTTAGACCATCTAAAATAATTATATATACCTATATTAAAAAAATAAATCAAACAAAGGCAGACATACCAGTTTGGGAGCGGGGGAAGCCAACCAATCTAGCCTCTGATAAACACTTTAAGTCCCTGAATTCTATGAAACTATAATTAGAAGTTTTAATTACTAAATTTTAATAGTCTCACCATCAGAATCCAATAGGATGCCACAGGGATCTTTGGAAGCATCTGAGACTGATAAACAATTGGGTATATAATAAACTGGACAAAATGATGTGCAAGTAAGGCATGGTAATAACAAAGTATTTTTAATTAAAAAAAAAAACTTGGATTGACTGCATATTCTTCAAGTAATGCTTCACAACTACCATGTTCCCAATCTAGCATTAGACAGTTGGTTATGAATTACTGGTTTCACTCCCCATAAAATACCTGGTAAAAAAAATAAGCATTTGAAATACAAAAGTACAAAACCAAAACTTTGATGTGTCAACCAATCTGGAGGTGGTAGCATGAAGGAACCTATTTCTGAACAGAAGGCATCCTTGCTTTGCAGAAGTCAGTTGAGGAAACAGCTAAAAAGTATGTCCAGATTTCACTGAGAAAAATAACTTGGGAATCTACACTATGACAAATAGGCAACCAGGGCCCCAGAATCAGGCTTCACAAAGGAAGTAATTTTACTCCAAACAGTAGCGATAGGTGACATGAATATGTAAGCCACAGGATGAACAGAGGATATCTGCCTAATGCATCCTTTTATAGTGATAAGGAATCATTTTAAATCAAGTATTACATAGGTGATAGAATGCAAGATGAGATGTGTTTCTCACAGTAAAAACAGACTTCAAAGAAAATTCTGCTGTTTTGCCAAATCCCCAGTATTCATCACCTGTAATTCAAGATATCTAATAGACAGACCATAAGGAAAATTAATATAAACTGTGGGTTAATGAACAAAGAAAAAATTCAAACTCATTTGTACTAAAAAAAATGTTTAATGCCCTTCATTTTATACTTACCAATTCTTAACATTGCTAAGTTAAGAAACTCTTAAGAAACTCTTCCTCAACTTGAGGCCAGAATAATTTTTAGCTTCAAAAATATTTTATAATGAGTATCATACCATACCAAGCACCTATCTCAGCCATAGTACACATATACCCCAGTTCACCAAGTTAAGCATTATAACTTTTTTTTAATAAATAATAAATTTGATTTTTATATCCCCCATATAATTGCAACCCCCCCATTCTGATCCCAATCCCTCCCCTCCCACCCCCCACCCCACAAAAAGTGTCTCTGGTTCATAGTTTTTTGTTGATTTTGATTTTCACTTTCTTATAGTTATTCATTTTCCTGGTCCCTTATTTCAGTTTTCTAGATTCCTGCTATGAGTGAGACGATCCGGTATTTTTCTTTTTCTTTTTGGCTTATTTCGCTGAGCATGATCCCTTCCAGTGCCATCCATGTTGCTGCAAATTGCATGTGTTTATCTTTTTTGAATGCTGAGTAATATTCCATGGTATATATGTACCACAACTTCTTGATCCAGTCATCTATTTTTGGGCATTTGGGCTGTTTCCAAAGCTTAGCTGTTGTAAACAGTGCTGCTATAAACATAGGGGTGCAGGTGTTCTTTGGAATTGATGTTTCTGTGTCCTTTGGGTAAATACCTAGGAGTGGAATTGCTGGATCATATGGAAGCTCTATGTTTAGTAGGTCCAGAAATCTCCACACAGCTCTCCATAGTGGTTGGACCAGTTTGCACTCCCACCAACAGTGCAGAAGAGTTCCTTTTTCTCCACACCCTCGCCAACATTTGTTGTTGCTAGTTTTTTTTAATATGTGCCATTCTCACTGGTGTAAGATGGTATCTCATGGTAGTTTTGATTTGCATTTCCCTGATTACAAGTGATGTTGAACATTTTTTCATATGCCTGTTGGCCATTTGCACTTCCTCTTCAGAGAAGTTTCTTTTTACCTCTTCTGCCCATTTTGTGACTGGATTATTTTCTTTGTTGTTGTTGAGTCTCATCAGCTCTTTGCAGATTTTTGTGATCAGTCCTTTATCATTAGTGTTGTGTGCAAAAAAGCTGCATGGTATTGGAACAAGAACAGACATACAGACCAATGGAATTGAATAGAAAATCCAGAAATAAACCCACAGATTTATGGTCAACTAATCTTTGACAAAGGAGCAAAGACTATGCATTGGAGCAAAGAAAGTTTGTTCAATAAATGGTGCTGGGAAAACTGGGTCGCTACATGCAAAAGAATGAAGCTTGACCACTACCTCACACCATACACAAAAATCAACTCAAAATGGATTAAAGAACTAGACATAAGACCTGAAACCATAAAATACATAGAAGGAAATATAGGCGAAACACTATGTGATTTGCACATCAAAGACATCTTTACAGACACATCACCCAAAGCAGTGATAGTGAAGGCAAAGATAAACAGCTGGGACTACATCAAATTAAAGGGCTTCTGCACAGCAGAAGAGACAATAACAAAAACAAAGATAAGCATTATAACTTACTAATGAACTATCTAGGCAAACTGCTTGGAGGAGAAATTGCTAGGTAACAATGTGCATAGGTGTGCTAGGCAGAGATGCCAGAGAGATAGAAAAAAGGCGAGGGCTCACAACCTTCATTTACCAAAGAAATACCATTTGAGAAGGTATTCTCAACCCCACTTTAAATGGGGATTTGAAACTTGGTCTGGTTGCTCCAAAACCCGTATTCAACTACATTGTGTCCCCAACATTATTTCCATCATCTGTACAATAATATGAATGATATCATTAGGATGGGTATTTTAAAAATACTCCCAACATCTCAACCATGCCACTAGAGCTACTTTACAGAATAATAAATGGAAAACATTAAGGAAATAGTTCTACATTTCTTCCAACAGCTTTGTGCAGATGGGGGTGAACGGTAGAACTATAAATAGCAGCACAGTTTTACCACAAAAATGCCTGCTCCTTAACATGAACCTAAGAAGCCACGTTCACAACTAAAGCAATGATTAAAGCAATGATTCTGCTTCCAATAGTAAAGTAAGAATTCCAATCAGGAAGGAACAGAACAGTAAATCTCCCCAGGGTAGAAGAAGTCAGTGAACTGCTGTCACTGTTGACTTTGTCTATGTGGGTTCTGTACGAGAAATGAAGGATGGAAATTGAAAATCAAACTGTAAGATACATATCCAATCAGACAAAGCATGACACCTTTCTAGAAGGAGTAACCGTCATGAAAATCACATCCACCCCCAGAGTAATTCTGAAGACTGAGAGTTGAGGAGGAGAGTTGTGGAAATGTTTACTTTAAAGATGTTCTCCGTGTGTACTTCTTCAAAGTGATTTGTCCACTGGGAGATTCAAAGCCACCATGTCCCTCCCAAGGCCAGATTTTAGAGGACAGCCCCTCGGCTGGATTCCTTCCTACCGCTTTCCTGACTTGCAGCATGCCAGAGGTCAATATTCAACTCCTCGCATAGAACAAGCAGAAACTCTGTGCCCTCTGGACAGAAATGATAATTATTGCCTTGGGGAAAGGGATTCGTGAGTCTCCTAGGACAAATCTGCAATAAGATAAATGTCAAACTATTAAGTAATAAATAGTAGCCTACCAAAAAAAATGTAAATATTGATTAGCAAAGAAAAAAACTGAATTTTATATATATATCAATATATATATACACACATACATATAAATATGTATATATACACACTATATATATATATACACACATACATATAAATACTGAAAAATTACATTCATTTTATATTATAAATTAATCATTGCTGGCATGTTACAGTAAAACAGTCATGGTCAAACTTGGACAGGTTTTATATATTCCTCTTTAGAAAATCAGTTTGAAAACAGCCATCAGAGTCATGAAAATGCTAAGAGTATCACAATGAAAGAGCAGTATAAATCTAAAATCACATATAAAGCTCTCCAGGGTCTAGGCTCACTTCAGGGACAGGTTTTGGAGATTACAGAGGGACCTATATATTTCCGATCCTTCGGGCAACCTTTCTACACATCATTCTCCTACTTTCATCAGGATTCCATTGGTTACAAAAATTCAAACTTATATGAGCCTTCTTAAAATGAATTTAATAAAAGCAAATAGCATTATCTCCCTAAGTCTAGATGCAATAAGAGCAACTCATCATAGAGTAAAATTCAAAACAAAAATTGTACACCATCAAGGACCAAGACATCAGCTCTAACATTGTCTTGCATACTCTGGAGTCATTTGTCTCTACATATCCCACTTCTGCTTCATTCTCCTTTATCACAAAGTCTGACTTCTCTGTTCATTTACCTGCTGTTGCAGGGGACCCTACTGTAGCTACTCCCAAATGGTGGCCTTAATCCCTATGTTCTCATGACCTTCCAACTCAGCTCCCCAGTAACTCTCCCTATCTCAATTCCAAATAACCTGAGGAGCCACTCTAATCACTCTTTCGGGGCTCTGTTGCTCAGTCTGGTCCAATTAACTATAAGATCACAAGGCAAAGAAACCTACCTCTGGCAAACCATGGAAAGGGACAGCAATCCAGGAGAGGGCGTGGGCCAGAAGGAAATGACAGGCATTTCAGCTGTAGTTTGAGTTTCTGAGGAAGATCAAACAGCTGGGATTTTAGGGTAACTCATCTAGGAGAGTCCCCCCACCCAACTCTGCATTTGTCTCCTACAGTTGATATAATAAAGGACCACAAAATAATGCCTTAAAAACAGAAATGTGTATCACAATTCTGGAGTCTCAAAGTCTGAGGTGCAGGTGTCAACATGAAGGAACTAGTGAAGGATCTGTCCCACAGATCGGTCCTCTCATCCAGTCAGTCCTTGGCAACATTAATCCCAATCTTCACATGCTGTTTTTACCCTATGTCTGTGTCCAAATTTCCCCTTTTTATAAGAACATTCATCATATTGATTTGGGTGCCCACCTCAGTATGACTTCAGCCTGTTATATCAGCAATTACACATTCTAGCAAATGACACATATCAGCACATTCTGAGGTACTGAGGGTTGAGACATCAATATGTGAATTTTAGGAATAATTCAACCCAACACCTAGAATTCTACTTGTGGAATCTGGGGAGAAAAAAAACACAAAATAGAAAAATTTTATGCAGGGAAAGGTTCAGTACATTGTTGTTTACAATGAAACTCGGGAAGGAGTAGCTGGTAGACAGAATCCCTCAAGCATCTGTTAAGGCAGTAGAGCAGAGCTCATGAAAGCCCCAGGTCACAAGTCAAACTTCAAGATTCAGTACAATTCCCCAACTCTTCCAATTATTAAAGGAGTGACTCTGCTTCAGTTTTCTCATCCATGTAGTAGGGATGGCCATTCTACCTACCTCTCAGGTTGTTTCAAGCACTAAGTATATTAAAATCTCATCACAACACTATCAGAAAGGCCCCAAATATGTAAAACACAAAATCTTGTTAACGTGAAGTTATGTCTAGGGCAAGCTTTTACCATTAGCCTGGCTCTATCATACTCAGCAGTAACAATCATCAAGAACTTTATCTGAAGCCACCAGTTTAGAGCATGTTGGGGGTGGGAGGGTGCATTGTACACATGAAAGGTGCTCAGAGCATGGCACACCACAAGAAAGGCACTGAGGACCTCCCGGATGGCACAGTGGACTGAGCGCAGAGCTGTGAAGCTGTCCGCAGCCTTTGCATCGCGGGTTCAATACCCAACTGGCCAAAAAGATACCATATGGTGCAGCAGGCCTCTCCTATCTCACCCACTGCTCCCCTCAGCAGTGTTTTCAGTCATCTGCCTGCTTTGCTCCCTGCTCTGTCTCTGGTGAATTCTCTCACCCTCCTATGGCTCTGGCCTGTACCCCAGTTCTTGTATAAATAAATAAATCTTTTTAAAAAAAAAGAAAGGCACTTAATCAATCTTCACATTCACTCTGCTAACACACAGCACACTGTGACACTTGGTCCTATGTGGTCTCTTCCTGTGTTATGTGTGTCTCTCCTCCATATCAAGATCCCACACTAAAATATAGAATTCAGACACAAACAACATACATAATATAAGAAAATTCAAAATTCCAGAGTATCATTCATTTAAGGCCCCACTTTGCTGCTTCTTTAATGTAGTAACTCCTTATCCCCCATTTTAGATGTTACCCATCCAGCTTACCACAAGTAAACCAAAAAAAGCCTTTAAGTCCATTCATTGTAATTCATAAATTTCATTCTTTAAAAAAGGCCTTTAAGTCCTTTCTTTCTTGATTCACTATCTTAATTTGATAACTTTGTTCCTGAGTCCATGGCAGATTAGAAGAAATAAATTTGAAAGTAAAAATGGGAGCTATTATTAAAAAAAAAAAAGGCAGTCTAAAAAATTAGACAGAATCCAAAGCACAACACTCCTAAGGCACTTAGTGAAAACACAAATGGCCCCACGCACCTTCCCAGCTGCTCCTGCACACAGCGCCTTGACAGCCCAGAGTGGTCACCAGGTTTGCAATGCTTGCTCCAAGTCAGTATGAAAAAATTTACTTATCTTTAGAAGTCTGTAGACTGACTACTTTGGAACCACTATTTTATTAAGTTATTTTTTTTTCTTTTTAAGCTTTCTTCTGGAGTAAACTCTGAATTATGTGAGAGAACAGATACTAGAACAATATTAAACAGTTCAAGGAGTCCACAGTTTACACAAACTGAGATAAAATCTAGTTAGTGAGATTTGCCAGGTAGAGGCTTACAGAACATTTAGAGAAAACGACCTATGAGTCAATAGATGAACAGTTTGAATTCAATATTCTTCTAAATTGCTTATAAATTCATTTTATCACCTATATTAAACTCTCCTTATGACCTTGTTTCTGCTGCTTATGCTATAACAAAGCCTCTTTTTTCAAGGTAGAAGAGGCATAAACCTCAATTCTAAACATTATCCAAACCAACTTCCAAAATAACAAAATCCAAATTACTACTAATACCAACAATATTTGTAGAGTTGTTGTATTTTCCAAAGCACATATGGAAGCTTAATGCAGGTAAATCTGAGAAATTTAGAAAACAAAAATTATTATTATGGAGGCTCCATCAACTCTTTATAATCACTGACGGTTTGATGTTGCTTTATTCTGATGGCTAGAATTTGTGACATCTCTGAGTAGCTGTCCTCAGCCCTGGCTGCACCTTACATGAACTTGAGCATTACTTGGACTCCATCCCTCAGAGGAGAACTTAGTTGGTCTAGGGTGGAGTCAGGGATTGCCTGCCCCAAGTTCACTGACAACCAGGAATGGAACCACTGTTAATAGAACACCACCAAGTATCTCACTAGGCAATATGGACCCAGGTTAACAGAAGACCCCCTAAAATGGTCTTCTCTCATCAATAAAGAAAATACCTAATGGGTGGTCAACCTTCCATTGCAATCTGAAAAAGTACACCATTCCATTCCTGTTTACTTGCAAGTCAATGAAAAATTAACTATTTCAAAGTTTCAATTCCACATTCCCGTTGCAAGGTATTAACAATTCATAAACATTCTTCATACTTGATTAAAATTAGTATTAGCTTGCTAGTAAGTTGTCTAAATATAAGTCCACACATTCTCAGTCATTATTGCACCAACCCCAAGCAAAAAGGGGGCAGATGAGGAGACAATTTTTAGTAGTCTGACACCTTAGGGTAATTCAGTAAATATTGACTTATGCCAAAGGAAGTGAACAAGAGAAGGCAGACAGTTGCTGTATCTGATGTAAAACACACTGAAACTTTATTTGAAATTCTTTCAGAGGTAAATGGAGATAGGCATTGGCCAAGAAGAAATGGTTCATAAAGCTAAATATGAAATGCACTGAGTAGTGTGCTAAAACATGAAGGGAGTAAGACAGCTGGAGTTAGAAAGAAGAAGTCCTTACAAAAGGCAAGGTCAATCCACAGGTGGGTGCGTGAGTGGGTGACCTGCCACGCTTATCACAGCGCTAACCACACATATACAAGATGCAGACCCCCCTTGGAAATGTGTTTCATCCAACCCTCACCTTTCCAGTTTTCACTGAAGACATCACTGTCAAAACCCAAATTTATACTGGGTTTTAAGGAAACTGGGGAGTATACAGAGCACGTTTTTAGATGCCAAGTGTGCTTTTCCTTATCTAAAGTGATTCCAGAATCTAAAGTGATTCCAGAAAGAAGAAGCACAGCCCTCCTTTACCTCCCCTCCCAATGTGGGCAAAAAGTCCCACTGGGATTCTTAATATCCTAAAGAAGTCTTCAGCTTGCACTGCATTCACTCAACTGTCAAAACACATGGTGGTGACTTGAACTGACAACATTGATTATGAACAGTGTAGGTTTTCTCCAGAAAAATAATGGCACTGCTTGGGTTGCTAATGCAATCAAGCTTTTAACATCCTTCAATGAAAGATGCAATTCCAGGTAATTTTGGAATATCTAATGTAGGGACATTGTACACTCATTATTCAGCATTTCCTATAGTGAGGGAAAATTTTCAATAACAGAAAATAATCTACTTTACCCAAGTGACTGTTTGTTTTGCCTTAAGAACAATGAATCACATAACAAACATGTTTCCTTTTTAGCGTAGGCTGTGTAACTCTATGAAATTCAAAATCTAGTTTTGTAGATTTGTATCCCTTCCAACAACTATATAGGCCCTGCTTTCAAATATTCATGTATAGGGCCTCCCCGGTGGCGCAGCGGTTGAGCACTGGGTTGCGAAGCTGCCCGCGGCCTCTGCAGTGCTGGTTTGATTCCCAGCTGCTCCCCAGCCACTGGAGTAGGGTCCCACATGGCTGCAGACCTCTCCTGCCGCCCGCTGCTCCCCTCAGCAGTGTACTTCGGTCCTTCTGCCTGCTCTGCTCCCCGCTCTGGCTCTGGTGAATTCTCTCACCCTCCCGCGCTTCTGACTGTACCCAGTGCTTGTATAAATAAATAAATAAATCTTAAAAAAAAAAAAAATTCGTGTATATTAACATCATTGTGATTTTTTTCCCCTTTCTACAGTTTTTCTTTTGCTACGATTTCCTGATCTATTTTATTCTCTAAGGCAAGTAAAATTTGACCCACAAGCTATATGAGGAAATTCAGTCCTGACCATGTATAAATTAATTGTACCTAATCAACATGGCGTTGGCTAAAGAGATGGGCAACAATTTCCCCTATATGTTTAATTTACTGAATAAGACCCTCTTTGGGGCCTCCCCTGTTGGCGCAGCAGTTAAGCGAGTTAACTCGCTTGCGAGGTTGCCCACAACCTCTGCAGCACCAGTTCGATCCCCGGCCACGGGCGAGGGACCCACAAAAAAAAAAAAAAAAAAAAAAAAAGATCCTCTTTGTTTCATAATTTTGATCTGTGTTTTGTTTTGTTTTTTAAGGGTACATATGACTTGTGCCCAAGAGGGTCTGAGTGGTATTTGATAAATTTGGTCAAATTTCCTGTGAATCTAAAAAAGCATGGTGTGAAGTCACTGAAACTGTATTGACAACAAACAAGATCCTAAAGTCACACAGCATAATAAGGAAAAAAGATCAATGAAAACTTTGCAAAAGTCTTACACCTTCCTATTTCAGCTTTTTTTTTAAATGAATAAGCTCTATGTTTTAATGTAGGAATTTTTTTCTTCACCTAATAAAGGAAAAATGAAGTGAAGAAATGATCAAACTGGTTAGAAGGAAAATAGCAAAGATTAACACAAGTCACAGCTGCGAGTTTATAACTTATAGGCATTGATCTGGACCTTCTCCCATGCACACACCCAGGTATCCAAACTGCTCTAGCCCTGGTCATCAATGACTTCCTGCCCTTAAGTCTCACTTCTCAATCTCAGCTACTTGACCTTCAGCAGCACTGGGATGGTTGAATACATCCTCTGACTCAAAGCACCCTTTTTCCTTGGCTTCCAGGCCACCACTGGTTTTCCTCTTAAATCTGTCTGAGCCATTCATCCCAGTCTCCTTTGCTAGTTGCTCCTTATCAACCTGACCTATCAGCTCCTGAGTACCCTAGGGTTTGAATCTCTACTCTCTTTGCTAACTCCCCCAATAACCTCATGGGTTTCACAGTTCTATCTACTAGAAATGACTCCCTAGATGTATTACCCCAGTCTAGATGTATTTTCTCACCCCAGATTCAGAGTCATCTATCCAAATACTTCCTTCCAATTCCCAACTAGCTGTCTAAGAAAATCCTCAACCCCAACCCCAGTCTCTTGAAAGGATTTAGTTAGTAATTTCTATACCAACCAATACAGTATTCTAAGCTCTAGTGACATACAACAACTCCCCAAATAAAAGGCAGGACAAGAGCACCTGTCTCCTTGGAGATAAGAAAGAGCACTCACAGTCTTCAAATCATTATCGTGCTTTAACAGTTATAAATTTGACAATGCATTCAGGAAACAATCTGAAGATGTTTTAGCAGATAATTTACAGAACACATCAAGCAGGCATGACTGTCCTAAAATGTTTATTGGTACTGAATTTTACTTATTATTTACATGCATAGTAACAGTGGAACAGGGAAGCAGCACAGCAAGAAGCAGCAACAGTGTGTATAATCAGTGATTCTTTTATAAGAATTCACCAAGATGTCAGTTCATATGCACCTAGTGTTAAAGGTGTCACCTGGTGATCCACTGGCTATCAGGGTTTCTTTTGAAAATTTTATGGATTGGATTAAGAGGGATTTCCTAAAAGGATTTTTATGTGGAATCATCACCTGCTTAAGAGTTCAGGATTCCCAGGGACTAGCACCTAAGTCACATATTGAAGGCTGTGAGCAAAGCCCAGCATATAAAGCCACAGACTGTAGCTTTAGTAACTGGGCACTTGGAGTCACTAGGGTACACAAAAATACAAGATATGACATAACCATGATTAGCCTTGACTCTCAAGACATATGCTTCATGGGGACAAGGGCTCTGTGCCCTGAGATGGCCTGGGCTGTCTTCCCATCCTTCCCACTCAAAAAGCACCTCATTATTCCAGGTTACACCTGGCCAAACACTTTGTCAATATCTTTGACACTTCCAGTTCTCACATCCCTCATCTACTCTGTGAGCAAATCATCCCTGTCAAGTCTCTGGCCAATGCACATCTAGAATTTGATTGCTTCTCACCACCTCCAGTACTATGAGCCACCTCCAAGCATCATCTCTCCCTTGATTACCCCAATAACCTCTTAACTGGTTCTCCTGATTTCCACTCCAACTTCCTACAGTCCATTATCCCATAGAAGCCCATGATTCAGTTAACTTAGTTATTCCATTCTTTTAGTCCAGTTACTATGCAACTTACAAATTTTTAAAACATCTAAGTGGTGTGATAACATACATCTGAAACAGGGTGAAGCTATACCTCTAATCACATATAGTGTTGTACACATATAATGTTGTGCACACATAGTGGTGTACATTAATATTACCTTAATAAAAAATTCATTTTAAAAAAGGTAATAAGGAAAATGAAGGAAAAAGGGGGAGATTAACTATATGAATACTAATAAGTTTTATAACACAAGATTTTGAATTACAATTAAGGCAGTTATTTCAGCTTTAAACCATATTGCATAACACTAAATGTCTTCCAAATTGCCTTTAAGAAATAGTCTTTCTCATTGGAGAAAATACTTATGTGGTTGGAGATATCAACACCCCACTATCACCAATGGACAGCCAGCAAGACAAAAAATAAAGATACAACAGCCCTAAACAAAGACCTAGAACACATGGGCCAAATAGACATCAAAAGGACACTACACCCCCCCCAAAAAAAAACACTGAATACATATTCTTCTCAAGCGCACATCGATCACTCTCCTGGAGAGATCATGTACTAGGACACAAGACAAACATATGCAAATCAATGAAGATCAAAATCATACCAACCATCTTCTTTAACCATAAAGTCATCAAACTAGAAGCCAACTATGAAAAGAGAGCAAGGCGATCCCTCATCACCTGGAGAATGAAGAATGTGCTACAGAAAGTCCACTGGATCAATGAATAAATCAAAGAAGAAATTAAGAAGTACACTGAGACAAATGACAAAGAGGACAACTTTCCAGAACATATGGGACACAGCAAAAGCAGTAATAAGAGCAAAGTATATAGCAGTACAGTCCCACATCAAGAAACAAGAAATAATCCAGAAAAACAACCTAATCTCTCATCTGAAAGAACTAGAAAAAGAACAAAAATGACCCAACAATCAGTAGAAGGAAATAATAAAAGTTCAAGTAGAAATAAATGAAATAGAAATAAAAAGGACAATCCAAAAGACTGATGAAACCAAAAGCTGCTTTTTTGAAAAAATAAACAAAATAGACAAACCTCTAGCTAGGCTCACAAAGGAAAAAAAGAGGGAAAACTCAAATAAATAGAATCACAAATGAAAGGAGAAATTACAACAGACACAGCAGAAATCCACAGGATAATCAGAGATTCTACAAATAGTTATATGCAAACAAGTTCAACAATCTAGATGAGGTGGAAAATTCTTAAAACTATATAACTATCCAAAGCCAAATAAAGAAGAGATAGTAAACCCAAACAAACCAATTACAAGTAATGAAATCAAAACAGTAATCAAATCCCTCCCCAAAACAAAAATCCAGGTCCAGAGGGTTTCAAAAATGAGTTCTATCAAATGTTCAAAGATGAACTGGCGCCGAGCCTACAAAAACTCTTCCAAAAAACTGAGAAAGAAGGAATACTACCAAGTATGTTTTACTAAGTCAACATTACACTAATACCAAAATCAAACAAAGACAGCACAAAAAAAGAAAATGACAGGCCAATCTCCCTAATGAACACAAAATGCAAAATTACTCAACAAAATCCTAGCAGGCCAAATACCAACAATGCATCAAAAGGATAATATATCATGATCAAGTGGGATTTACACCAGGGACACAAGGATGTTTCAACAACTGAAAATCAATTAATGTAATTCACCACATCAACAAAAAGAAAAACCACATGATGATATCAATAGATGCTGAAAAGCATTTGATAAAGTCCAACATCCATTTATGATGAACACCCTTGAAATTCTTGCAATAGAAGGAACATACCTCAATACAATAGAAGTTATATTGACAAACCTACAGTCAGTATCATTCTTAATGGTAAGAAACTAAAAGACTTCCCTTTAAGATCTCAAACAAGATAAGGATGTCTACTCTCACCACAGCTTTTCAATATAATACTGGAAGTCATAGTTAGAGCAATTAGACAAAAGAAAGATATACAAGGAATCCAAATAGGGTAAGAAGTAAAACTATCATTATTCATGGACGATATGATAATATATAGAGAACCCTAAAAACTCCACAGAAAAACTAATTAATACAATAAACCAGCTTAGTAAAGTAGCAGGTTACAAAATCAATTCACAAGAATCAGTAGCTTTCCAATATGCAAGTAATATACCTAAAGAAAAAAAAAAATCAAGAAAACCACCCCATTCACAATTGTATCAAAAAAAAAAAAATACCTGGGGATAAACCTCACAAAGGAGGTAAAAGACCTATGCAAAGAAAACTATAAAACACTGATGTAAGAAATAGAAGAAGAGACAAAGAAATGGTAAGACATTTCTGGCTCCTGGATCAGCAGAATTAACATTATCAAAATGGCCATTCTATCAAAAGAAATTTACAGATTCAATGCAATTCCAATAGAAATCTCAATGGCATTCTTCAAAGATATAGAACAAATATTGATGAAATTCATATGGAGCCACAAAAAAACCTCAAATAGCCAAAGCACTCCTGACTAGAAAAAGGAATAATGGAGGTATTATGTTCTCAGATGTCAAACTATATTACAAAGCCATAATAATTAAAACAGCATGGTACTGGAACAAAAACAGAGACACAGACCAATGGAATGGAATTGAAAACCCAGACATAAAGCCACACATATAAGGACAACTAATCTATGACAAAGGAGCAAAGAATATGAACTGGAACGAGGACATTCTCTTCAATAAATGGTGCTACATGCAAAAGAAGGAAACTAGATTACTGCCTCACACCACACACAAAGATCAACTCAAAATGCATCAGGACCTGAATGTAAGACCAGAAATCATACAATACATTAGAAGAAAACATAGGCAAAACAATCCATGACATAGATCTCAGAAACATCTTTAAAGACCCATCCCCTGGAACAAAGAAAATGAAGGGAAAGATAAACAGTTGGGATTACATCAAACTAAAAAACTTATGTATAGCAAAAGAGACATTAACCAGGATGAAGAGATACCCTACTGACTGGAAGAAAATACTTGCACTCCACAAAAGTGATAAGGGACTGATATCAAAGATCTACAAAGAGCTTATACAACTCAACAAAAACGAAGAATCCAGTCAAAAAATGAGCAGGAAAGCTAAAAAGACACTTCTCCAATGAGGAAATGCAGATGGCCAACAGGCACCTGAAAAAATGCTCAACATCACTTATAATCAGGGAAATGCAAATCGAAACCACAATGAGATATCACCTTACACCAGTAAGAATGGCCCACATTAAAAAAATAACTAACAACAGTAAATGCTGGTGAGGATGTGGAGAAAAAGGAACCCTCTTACACTGCTGGTGGAAATGCAAACTATGGAAAGCCATGTGGAGGATCCTCAAATTACTAAAATAGATCTACTATATGACCCAGCAATTCCACTCCTAGGAATCTATCCAAAGTATACAAAAATATTAAATCAAAAAGGCACTTGCCAAAAGAGACATTAACCAAAACAGAGAGACACCCTACTGATTGGGAAAAAATCTTTGCATGCCATCCAACTGATAGGGGACTGATCACAATGATATACAAAGAACTCACACAGCTCAACAAACACAAAATAAACAATCCAGTCAAGAAATGGGCAGAACTCAAAAGACATTTCTCCAAAGAGGAAATGCAAATGGCCAACAGGCATATGAAAAAATGTTCAACATCCCTGATAATCAGGGAAATGCAAATCAAAACCACACTGAGATACCACCATACACCAGTAAGAATGGCACATATCAAAAAAACAAGCAACAACAAATGTTGGCGAGGATGTGGTAAAAAAGGAACTCTCCTACATTGCTGGTAGGAGTGCAAACTAGTCCAACCATTGTGGAAAGCTGTCTGGAGGTTCCTCAGTCTACTAAAAATGGAGCTACCATATGACCCAGCAATTCCACTCCTAGGGATCTACCCAAAGGACACAAAAACAGTGATTCAAAAGAGCACCTGTACACCTATGTTTATTGCAGCACTATTTACAATAGGTAAAACCTGGAAACGACGCAAATGCCCAAAAATAGATGATTGGATCAAGAAAACGTGGCATATATACACAATGGAATATTATTTAGCAATCAAAAAAGATAAACTCATGCCATCCACAGCAACGTGGATGGAGCTAGAAGGAATTATGCTCAGTGAAATAAGCCAGAAGGAAAAAGAAAAATATTGGATGGTTTCACTTACAGCAGGAATATAGGGGAACCAAATAAGACATCAGTGTAAAAAAATAATAACAGTACAAAACACAGCAAAGCAAAAACAGACAATTATAAACCAGAGACATCCTGCAGGGGTGGAGGAGGGAGAGAAGTGAGAGGGAGGGAGGGAGGAGCACAGGGGACTGTGGTGATGGTGCATGGGTGCCTTGGGGATGGAAATTCTATGGGGACTCAATCTGAGGGGGTGGGGGGAAGCAAATATTATCTAAAAAATGTAAAAAATGAAAAATGTTAAAATAAAATCTGAAAAAAAAAAGCAAAAAGGCACTTGCACTCCCATGTTCACTGCAGCACTACTGACAATAGCTAAAATAAGGAAACAATCTAAAAGCCCAAAAACAGATGACTGGATCAAGAAGACACAGTATATATACAAAATGAAAAACTACTCAGCAACCAAAAATGATAAACTCATGCCATTTACAGCAATACGGATGGAGCTGAAAGGGATTATGCCCAGTAAAATAAGTCAGAAAACTCTCAGATGGTTCCCTTATGGGAGAAACATAGGGAAACCAAACCATAGGGCCAAGGGGAAAACCACCTGAGAGGAGAAATCAAACATTGTACAAAAATGAACAATGATGTAAAAATATATAAATAAAAAGAAATAGTTTTCAAAAAACAAGTCTTATAAGGTAACAAGATGTGACCTTGTCTCTCATCTCCAGAGATCATCGGACCACTCTTCCCCTCCTCTCTCAGCTACATTACCCTGAATTCCTGACCATTACATGAATTCTCCGGATAAAAGGTACCTCATAGCCTTTGCATTTACTGTTCCCTCTGCACAGATCATTCTTCTTCCAGAATGTCCACAGAGCTGAACACATACATTTTATTTCAGACATTTATGTCAGTCACCTTCTCAGTGAGGCCTCCTCTGGCCACTATGCAACAATATCTCTGGCCCCGTCACTCTAGTACTCTATATTCCCTTTTACTTTCTTTTCCTTATAGGGTAAACTACCATCTAAAATAGGGGTCTGGGCCTCCCCTGGTGGTGCAGGTGGTTGCGTGCTGCACTGTGAAGCTGTCCACAGCCTCTGCAGCACCAGTTTGATCCCAGCTGGCCAGGGAGCTACCCACATGGCACAGCAGACCTCTCCTGTCTCGCCTGCTGCTCCCCTCAGCAGTGTATTTCAATCTGCCTGTTCTGCATCCAGTTTTGTCTCTGGTGAATCCTCTCACTCTTCCGCACATCTTCTTGTATAAATAAATCTTTTAAAATTTAGTAAAAATAAATAAAATAGGGGTCTGCAAACTATGGGCTGCAGGCCAAATCCAGCCTAACACCTGATTCTGTAAATAGTATTTTGTTGGAACACACCCATACCCATTCATGTACGTATGGTCCATGGTTGTTTTGACAACACAATGACAGAGTTCAGTAGCTGCAACAGAAACCACGTGGCCCACAAAGCCTTGGCTATTTACCATCTGGCCTCTTAATGAAAAACTTGGCCAACTACCTGCTCTAACATATCATTAAACACATTGTCTCTCTCCCCTCCATAGAGTGAGATCAGGAACTTTTACCTGTTCTGTTCTTAGTGCCAATAACAGTGTCTGGTGTGTAGTAGTTGCTCAAATATCTGTTGAGTAGATGGAGAAATAAATGAATAATGAACTGGTAACAGTTCAGCTGGAAGGACAGATTGGCATTTTAAGCATTTGCATTTCTGAATGTATAGAAAGATACCTAAAAACATAAAAGTATAGTGTAATAAATACTTATGAAGACTTTCATAGCCACCATCCAAGTAAGATAAGTAGAATAAGGCTTGATTATCTTTTAAATCAAAACACTTTCTCTAAAATTAACTAAAATGCCAAGTAGAACTGTAACCGACATAAAGACTTTATTCCCCTAACAGCAAAATGCCAATTTTCCCTGCAAGTCCTGATCCTACACTCTACTCGAGCATTTTCTCACTTCTCATATAATGGCACACCTCAAGACAAAAGAAAAGGGAAAATTATGGACCCTCACTATAAAGGCAATACATTAAGGCTCATGCCATTTAAGTTAAAGTGCCTTACAGTAGGACTTTGGTCATGCTTAAAATTTGGTCATATTTATTATTTTTAATATAACCATCCTTCTTATGTGAGTTCCAGAATCCAATTCCACACTACAGCGAACCCTATACCACTGAGGTTTCCATGTATTTTTTTATGACTCTGACTTCATTTTTCCTAAGCATTTGTAATCCCTCAGAGCAAAAAATTAAGAGCGTCATTTTCAACTTCTTTTCTTTGTATTTTTCTTCCATTTATTAACAAGACACTGCTGCTGGTGACCAGAAAATTTAGAAAGAAAAAAAAAAAACAATCTATTTAGAAACAATTCTGACTTAACTACTATGTCAATTCCTATCCTTGTCTCCCTTCCTCTGAATGAGGGGGGACATTTGCATTAAAACAGTATCTCTCTCACTTAGACTGCACCTGCTGAGGCTGATTAAGTCCCAACTGCAGTCATAATCCCCCACTTTTGAGATCACTCCCCTTCTAACAAACTGTAGTTATATCACTTCTGATGAGACATGAGAAAAAAATCAGGACCTGTAAAAAACAGAATTGTCTTCTGATGAAGTGGGAGGAAAAGAAGGACAGATGAAGAGGCAGAGGAGAAAAGGACATAAGAACTTAGTGCCAGCAAATATTTTCTCATAAAAATGTTAAGTCACTATTTATAGATAATTAACATTCCACTGGTCATGTTATTGCCCATGGAACTAAATGCTTCAAAACAACCAGAAATGCAACATATTGTTTTCCTAAAAGCCATCTAGGGCTGACCCCATACAAGAAAGTATTGCTGACAATCTGCCCGTCTAAATTCACACGGTAATGTCTTGTTCATTAGAAGTCCTACATAAGTTTATTCAAGATTCAAACTTATACTGGGTTTTTTTTTCAAAACAAAGGAAATTACAGGCATAGCTCCATGTAGTTTTAGATTAAGGAAAAGTAACACTGTGGAGTGAACTTTCCCCATTCACAAACACACACACACACTACAGCGTAATCACTTTATGATGAAAGCGATCACTCTATATGACATTAAGGTACCCTAGGCAAAATGGGAGGTGTTTTTCCCTACAGAATATTTTGGAAATGGTGTACTATAATTACCAGAAAAGTTATTGTGTTGCCCTTAACTGATCAAAAGGAAAAAAAAACAAAACCTAAATCTTTCATCAAGACCTATATTTAAAATACTGAAATGCTGGTATAACACATTAGGCTAACATCAGTCTTTCCTCCTTAAGTGTACAAGAACATAGAATGTTGGCTAAGAATTTACAAGTCTGTTGTTTCTAACACAAAGGTGAACTTGCTACAAATTATTAATCACACAAAAAAACTAAATCTAATAATTTATTTCTTTGCACATGTAAGCAAAGCATCCTTGTGGTAACAAACTAGTGTACTGAAAATGTATCTGCTAAAATATATACAATATATACAAGGTTAATGACATTTAAAATACTTGCCAGAATAGAAGCTTCTGGAAAATACATAGAAATTTCTTAGTCATACAGAACCTGTGGGGGGGGAGAAATTAGTTTCTTTCTCTCAGCAAATCTACTTTGGCATATACACGAGCATCCTATATAGAGTCACAAGCACACAGTTGTATCCGTGTAGATGAGAAGAATGATATATCTATTAGGAGAAAGGGTATAAGCAGCTCAACAAAATTCCACAGGATCCTGCAGGCACTGATATTACAACATGAATTTTTATGAGTTTTCAGGGAGAAAAAAAAAATTCTAAGGAAAGGCTAATAAGACCTGACAGCTCCAACTACGTGATATACACACACCCTCAGGCTCTCGGGATGTTCCTGCCACACAGGTGGCTGTAACTGTACCCAGGGAGCCCCAGTGCATTCGGGGATTCAAAGCTCAGGAGCAGGAACCCCTCCAAAAGCAAATGTAAAGTCACCTACTGCAGTCCCTCCTCACAATCTTGCTCTGCCACCCTGGTCACTCGAACGAAATGTGATGAAAGTCTGCCCAACAAGCGCCGGTCTCCTCTTAGCCTGCTTTCTTGCTATTATAAATATCCATATGGACCTCGCGGGGGTCATAGGCCTGCCTTGGGATGACAGGCTGGCATTCTGAACACTGACAGGAGAGAATGGTAATTCTGTAAATGGCACTGTGGTTGGACAACATCCTTTGGCTGGGTTTGCTGGGCTCAAGACCAAGTGAGAGGCAGGCTTCCTTCTCCATTTCATCACTCTTCACCTTCCCAAATATCCATCAGTTCAGCTAAATTAAGTCAGAAAAACAGTCCTTCTGTTTTTGTTCCATGTGCTCTAGTAATTCTCAGCCTACTGAAGGAAATGAAAAGCACAGTACTCATGGGAATGCCACCTTAATAGCTGCCTCACTGCTTGAGGATCTACTCAAAATAAGCAGGGTAAGCATCAAAAGTCACATCCACTTAATTTGAGGTCTTTTAAACTAGTGCATCTACAGTCCCTTGAAAGAGTAAAAGGGGTTTTATTCTGTAACAAGACTTTAATGTTTGTGCAAAAGTTAGGTTGTAGTGAGTACATAAATTGTAAGTAACTATACTTTCAAACAAGCACACACAAAAAACTTGGTGTCTTCAACAAGGTACAAAATACTCATGAACACCACAAAAAATTTGAGCCAAGTGTACACAATTGTTACTCTGAGGACACAAGTCATTGTCCTTTACTTACAAAAGCCCACAAGTGAAAGCCAAAGGTCATTTTGAGTTCAAATTGTATCCCTGCCACTCACGAGAGGACCAGGTACCAACTGCGTGAGTCCTCTGAAATGCCTGTTTCCTAACCTATAAAACTAGGGGGTATTGCCCTCCACCTCATGGACTCTCAGGATGAAAAGGATGCATGCAGTGTTTTTTTTATTTCTTTTTAATATTTTATTCTATATAATTATTACATCATTTTTCATTTTTGCACAATGTATGCATTTTCATTTTGGTTATATTCCCCATACAATTGCACCCTCCTTTATTTTGACCCTAATCCTTCCTCTCCCCGATCCCTCACCCCGCAGTAAAAAAAAGAGAAACCACTACAGATCTACATTCCTCCTCATTCCCCATGAAAAGAAAAATCTTAGATAATTCAACAAAAAGTAACTGTTTTCAGGTACTAGATAATAGACAATGCATCAAGATAGTGTCCAAGAAAAGAAAATAAAACTATGTGAATCCTACAAAAAAAAAGAAAAGAAAGAAAAGGATGCATGCAAAGCACCAAACACAGCTCCTGCTCATACCAGGCCCTGGTCAGTGCTACTGGGGAGTAAGAGCACCTTCCTTCCAAAGCCAACTGGCGAGAGGCCAACGTGTCTACAACCTGCTCACAGAACCACCTTTGTAGACTTCAACAGACACAGCCACGCAGAATCAGGATCTCCCAGGCTGAACCTGGCCTGTCGAAGCTCCAAAGGGGAATCAAATGTACTCAAAGCCAAGACTGAAGTTAATGTCATTTCACCAATTTCCCTATTCAATCAAGCGGCAGGAAAGGCAGCCTCTATTCTTTGCTTACTGTGCCCTCCTTTCCTGAGCACTGTCTTCCTCTCTTTATTAGTTGGTGCCAGTGTTTTATTTTCTTTATGTAAATAATGTTTATGTTATTACATAGTTAAGTATAGGGGATAAGATTTCCCCTGTAGAGTTTCTTGGTAATGATGCACCATAATGAACAACTGCCCTCACATTTGTGTTTTATCTGACAGGCACTCTCCAGGTGATACTGTGGGGGACAGGGCACATTGTTTGGGGAGGGGGCATTCACAGCAAGAGAACTATAAGGACTAAGAGCATGTGAGCTAGTTATTGTTGTGTCACATTCATCCCCAAACTTACCTGCTTAAAACCACCATTTCATTTGACCTCACAATTGAGTGAGCCAGGAATGCAGGCAGGATTGAGCAATTCTGCTCTACATATTTTTCATATTAATTTTTAAGTTAACTTTCAGCATGAATTGCTAAATCCTCTCATGAGCCAACTTCCACAAGGAAAAAAAAAAGGAGATACTCGCTGTTTGCTGAGCCCTTACAGGAAAGAGCACTGGTTTCAAGTCAGACAAACTGTGACCAAGTTGTTTAATCTCTGGGCTTCACATTCCTTAACTGTAAAATGAGATATTGCACACCTTCCTTGCAAGATCACAGGTAGAATTAAAAACTATAATGTAAGCAAAAAAAATTTTTTATTAAAGATTTATTCATGCATACAAGAACCTGGGTACAGGCCAGATGTGCGGGAGGGTGAGAGGATCCACCAGAATCAGAGTGGGGAACAGAACAGGCAGACTGACTGAAATACAAGGCTTAGGGGAGCAGTCGAGGAGACAGGAGAGGTCTGCCGCACCATCTGGGATCCTCGCCGGCCCACCAGGGATGGAACTGCGCTGCAGAGGCTGCAGACAGACTTACAGTGCTGCACTCAACCACCTGCGCCACCAGGGGAGGTCCATGTAAGCAAAATTCTAATACAGTGCAAGCACATGGTAGGCCTTCAATAAGGCTTATGCTAAAATGCATTATCAACTTTTTCAAAAGCTAGAGAGCCAAAGAGAATCACTTCCAAGTAACAGTATCAGAAAACTCAAATATTTTAATGAGATACTGCTTCAGTTGCATCTAAAGATGATGTAAGCACTTCATACTCAATTTTAATATTTTCTCCTAGCTTTTAGGAAGAAATCAAATCAGTTAAATCATAAATGACAGACTTAATGTTCTTCTTTCACTCCAGATGCGAATGTGCAAGGTGTCCATTTTCAAGGTCTAGTCACTTTGGTTAAAATCATTTTTTCCTCTGGCTTTATGTTTTTATAGCGTGTTATTACACAGATAATTGAGCAGTGCAATTCAGCAACCAATTGTGGAGAAGTGCCGCCAGCACTGCTGTCAGGGAAATTAATTAGTAAAAGGGAAGAAAGGAGCAATACTTACCAACTATTTACATAAGGAAGTCTTGGTAGTCCTTCCAGAATTTGCTTTTGCAAACATTTTTAGATATTTGCCCATTGAGAGGATGAGGAGCTGCAGGGGCCTCAAGGCCAAGGGGGTTGAGAAATCCTAGCCTTGGCTTCCCCAGGTCCCCAGATAGACAAGAGTCCTTTGCTTTCAAACAAGCAGGCCTTGGGCTCCAGGCCTTCCTTGACCAGAATGCTCAGGAGTCCTGGGTCCTGGGAAGAGATTCAGGAGCCACATGAGGTCTGACAGGGATGTCCAACCTGCCTAAACTGGTATCATTCCAGGCTTCGTTGGTAACAAGTGACCAGTCAACAGTGCCAGATTTCTAAAAATCAATTCTTAATTCAACTTGAACATGTAATATTCAAAAAAAAAAAAAAAGAAGAAGAAGAAGAAACCACGTTTTTTTAACCATCTCTTCTTTGAGTCCAACTCTGACTTGCTCACTTTGACAGGGGGATACTAAATGTGGAAAACTCACATGTTACACCACCCATGCCCTATAGGGTAAAGTGAGGGGACACTCCTGGAGTTCTTTTTGATTCACCTGTCAAAACTAGCACTCATTCCAGGACTCCACCTTCCCTTACGATGGAGTTTTAAGAGTAAAATTTTCTTCATGCATTTATTTATTCAGCTAAGATTAACTACATGCTGGGAGGTAGCTGTAGTGGCTACAAAGATAAGTGAGTCAAGGTCTCTGCTCTTGTGTGGCTCACATCCTGTGAGAGGAAAAGGCATCACAGCAGAATGAGGTCAGTGCATTAGCAGACCTGTGGGTGATGCCTAATGCAAGAAGCCAGCTTGCTGAGGGCAGACAAAGGAGAAGCGCTGAGACCTTTGAACTTAGAGAAACTGAGCTCTTGGTGCCTGCTTCTGATTTGTCTGGGTCACCACACTTACTCATTAGTAAAATAACACAGAAAGGCAAGACCAAGATTTTAAGTTCACAAGACTAGAACATTTCATCAAGACCTTTTTAACCCTTTGCACTCTGCTGTCCCCTCTCAGGGGACATCGGAATTCTAGCATATCACTCGGATGTCCCCTGTCAGGGAACATTGCAATTTATTAGTGATTACGGGGAATTGAGTTATTTCAACGCAACTTTTTGAGACATGCATGTTTCCCTGAAGTTTTAACTTGAAATGGCACAAGAAATTAAATCAAAATATCATAAAATAACTAAGATATAGACAAGAAATGTCAGCGGGTTTTGTGTCGGACAAGAACGTGAGATGCGTGCTCACGACGGTCCGAGCACTTCGCGACGCCACTTGAAAAGAGCGATAAGGGGAGTCAGTAGAAGAAAGGTCGGTTTTCGAACATAGCGCGCACTGTATAGTGAGATATATAATTACAAATAAACAAGTCTACATCTGGAGGAAAAGATTTTCAAAGCTGAGCTCATTTTGGTTTGAAGCTTCGAGCAGTGCACATAGATCTAACGAGGAGAAAATCGGAAAGGTGATTCTTTTCTTAGTGAATAAATTGTTTGGTGAAAGCTATTTTGGTAAATATCATCTTGTCAGTTAGTAATAACAATTAGAAATGTTCAGCCCATGCATTTATTCATATTTTTTATTAGAACAATGGCAAAGCATCCAACCACGAATGAGTCTCATGACACAAGTAGTAGTGAAGATGAGATCCAGACAGACCTCTATACAGACATGTCAAACTAATCAGCCTGCAATGCGTATTGGGGAGTGTTACAAAACTTATCATACTGTACAAAATTATAAACAATAAAATATTGGTTTTTTTGCAAATATACATTCCTCGATGTCACCCAATTCATATAAGTTCAATATCATTATAATATGTTTCTTGGTTCCAAAAATATACTAAATAATACGAGGGTCTGTAAATGCATGTTTCCGCCGCAAAGTAGCGTCGAGTACCTGGTAGCCAATGTCCAGAATGGTTCGGAGTGCAAAGGGTTAAGAACCCAAGTTTTGATCTTAGTGTAACAGACATGAAATTGCAATTCACAAAGTCAGATGTCAAAAAAAACCACTCCTTTCTTGCAATCTAATTCTGATTGTGAAAGAAACATCCCACAGAGTTGTCCCTAGGATTTCAAACCAGAAAAAGCATAGCAAGATTATGGAAATGCTTCCAGTCAACCAGCCCCAAGAGCCCCAAAATCTGTGCTGCCACATGTGGCACCAGACTCTTTCCCCAAGTAGGAAGCCCAGGTTTCTAAAATCCAGACTTGCCAGGTCTGCCACATGACCAGCGACCTCTTTTCTGGCCACCATTTCAGGGCTTCCGCTGACATAATCACTGAATCCCAACCCCTATACCCTCACACTCATCAACCTTGACCTCTTTCCTAGTCTAGGAGAAACAGCTTTCTCTCCCTGCTCTCAGAAGAAAACTGCCCTTTATCCCAGGGCACATAACATTCTTTCTTCCATACATTTAGACTTTTGTAAAAAGAGTAGAACCTCTACTTCAAACCACTTCAGTTTTCTGCCAGGCGAACATCCCTGAGGCAAGGAATTGCCACCATCCCAGTTCTACTTGAAATACCAGAGAAGAGAAAAAAGCAAAGAGAAGACATTGGCTTAATCACTTCAAAAAGATTATTCTGCTACCTGTTCTCTCCCCTCATCAAAAAAAAAAAAAAAACAAAAAGCATCAGAAAGGATGACTGATCTTTAGTGGCAAGTAAACACACAGTCATAGAAGCCCCCCCACCATCCTCAACTGGAGGGCCCTAGATCTCAGGCTGCCTGTAGATCAAGAGGTCCCTGCTCTACCCAAACCACCATCCTGGCAACCCTTCATGCTGGGTGCAAAGCACCATGACTCTTTAGGCACAGTGGAAATTCGCCAGCTCCAAGAACAAGAGGAACATGTTCCCCCACAGAATGAGGAAAAAGACCTTTGAACGCTCTTTTCTCTAACATGGAAAACCTGCAGTAAGATGAAGCACTTTGAAAACCAAGGTTGTGATCTCATCACCCTCCTCAGGAGTCAAAGGACCCTAAAGGCTCCAAGTGTCAATTCAGTAAGAGCTAATGGAGTCCTTGACTTCACATAACAGCAGATGCAAGTCTTAAGGAATGGTTGCTTCTCTCCCCATCACTTCATGCATTAAACCAGGCTGTCTGCAAGCTCTATGTGGAGAGAATAACTAGTTTTCAGAGCTAAGATGAAAATCATAGCTGCAACTGTAAATTTCCAATGTCCAGAATATACACTGTGGTTATAATAAAAATAACTGGGACAGAGAATCTTTGAAGAAGTAGGAGAGCCGGCCAAACACTCATCTGGGGCCTCACCGACTGTTTGCTCAGTTATTCTGCCTGAGAGAAGAGCGAAGGTTAAGATGTGCTGGGGTAGGGAAGAGAACTTCCGATGAAAGAAGTTCATTGGGGGCCTTAATATCAATTATAAAAGTAAAACTGCTCTCATCGTGCAACCTTGGACATTTAAAAGTGGCATTACTCCTATTAGTTTCCCATTCATGTATAAACTCATTTTCTCCAGTTCCCTGCTGCCTTGCTTTGAGACCATGTGTTCCTTTTGGAAGTAGCGCCTCACCATGCCCATGCATGACCCATGCCTAGTAGACCATGACTGACAGTCACTGACTTTTTGATGAGGAAAGCCCCACCCTAGCCCACTGTGCTTGCAGACTCCTGAAGGAGACAAAGTCCAAAGAGATCTTGAGATAGCAGGTCTCCACAGTAGGCTCACTTCCCTCCCTACCAGCAAAACTGCTATTCTGGCAGGCTGGAAGCCAGAGAAAATGACCTGATAAAATCACAGTTTGCCCATGACACCAGCCAGTCTGCAGATTCCAAGGTTTCAAGCTAGTCTACCCAAGAAAGCTTCCAGGCCTGGGGCACCAGGGCTCAGGGCCAGGCCTCGGCTACATGGGTGTTGCAGCCAGTGAAGGCTAAGGTTTCTGCCAAAGATCCAGAGAATGAGAGATTCTTGAAGTTTTTCAAGGGTCCGCCCTTTCTGGAGAAGAGGGAAAAAAAGATTGAGGGAATATTTGAAATTCCTGCAGGGCCAAAAACAGCATTGCTCTAAACTTGGCAAATTTCAAGTAATGAGTAACCAAAGGGTAACTCAAAGCCAGAAAAAGAAAGTGCTAGCTCAAGAAATACTGTCAAAATGGCTTACCTGGTAAATTCTTCCCAGATGGACTTTCTTCCTGAACTTCACCCCCATAACAAAGTTCCTTAAGATAGTGACTAAAAAATATTCATTGGCCTTACCTATCTAAGGAAATATAAATCCTGAAAAAAAAAAAAAACAACACAACTCTTTGATTAGAAAGTTATGGGGCTATAAATAAGTCAGTGTTAGAAAAAAACTACAGTTCTCATAGTATACATTGTACCTGTAATTTTAAATTACAAGGGCACAAACACACAACCATAATACAGAAAAACCAACCTGCCAATTACTACCCCTTCTATATGTTACTTTTAAAGAGAAAAATAGAAGACTTTTCAAATGCCACAGTTACATCAAGTGAACATATGTAATAGGGCAAATCATTTAATCTGTACAACCTCCTCCTTTCCAATGCTGAAATCTTTAAGGAACGAAGAAAACCAACTTCTAGATAAATGCCATCAGGTCAATGATTCTGAGCCTGGTTCTGAACCCACACCCACACCTCCAGTGTGAATCACATGTTCACGTGTTGCTCATGCACTGTGCACAGTCAGGCCACCCCCACTCTGTGCTGTCTCCTGACCACTGTGTGCTGCTGCAGGTACCGACCAGACTTGTTATTTCTTCTGCATCTTCCTTCCCTTCTCCTGCTAATTCTTATGGAGCTTTGCAAGCAGCATAGTCAAAAAAATACCTGTTGACAAAGCCCATGTGCACTTGCACAGTATCCCGACTCCACAGGTGCTGCCTGGGTACCAGGAAGAGTCCTGCACCTCACTTCCAACAGGGACACCCACACAGAGCCCATTTGCAGACACTGTGCTAAGATAACCCCCAGATTTGGCAGGTTCACCCATCTAGTACCCTAGCATTTCCTCCCTGTGCTTCAAAAGTGAAATAAATCATAAAGTGAAAGACAGATATCGGACACTTTCACCTATTTGTGGAAATCAGTAACCAAAACACATATACTGGCTAAGTACAGGGAGAAAAAAAATCAGATTTAGTGAAAAATATACTCACTATAGGAGAGGGAGGAGGAGCAGGAGGGGGAAGTGCCATGGTGCGGGAGACTTGGTAGAAGGTGAGGGAGGCATGTGCACTGATGGAGGAGCAAAATATAAGCCCAAAGTTACACAGACACATAAATCATGGACAAATTTTATAACAGAATTTTTAAAGTTCAAGCCAATAGAAAAGGAGAAGAAAGAAAATCTTGCAAAAAGGGGCCTCCCTGGTGGTGCAAGGGGTTAACCTATGAAGCTGTCTGCAGCCTCTGCAGCACAAGTTCGATCCCCAGGAAGGGAGTTACCCACATGGTGCAGCAGACCTCTCCTGACTTGCTCGCTGCTCCCCTCAGCAATGTATTTCAGTTGATCTGCCTGTTCTGCTCCCCCTTTCTGTCTCTGGTGAATGCTCTCACCCACCCCCCCCCCACCTCTGGCCTGTACTTCAGTTCTTGTATGCATAAATAAATAAATCTTTAAAAAGAAAATACTGCAAAAAGAAATACAAGAAGTTGTGGCCCTGGGTGGACTCACTTGCGTCCCCTGTACTACAGCACCACCGGGGCACAGATAGCAGCTCCCACCTGCAAGTTTAGGCTCAAAAGATAATCGCCTAGTGAAGAACCACTTTAACACAAACTGACAGATACCTCCTTAACAATGAAATTAGTTTCACTTCCCAGCACCTTAACATAATATTCTGAAAGTATTAATTCATATTACAAACTTGTAATACAAAATTTTGGATACTTGTGAAACTTCCAAAAAATCATTTCTTAGTGGTAATTTTGTGATATAATCTGCCACTTTCCATACAAGTCCACAGAGAAAGCAGTGACAGTAATTAAATTTACATCCTTAGATGTCCTAAAGTGTCAAAATAAATTCCTAAAAACTGCAGGTAACGGTATCCGAACAATTCCAGGCAGTGCCCATCTGATTACAGGTCTTTCAGGAGTACAAAGCTAACACCCCCTGATGCTGCTCGGCAAGGCTTACACCAATCATCATAAAATCTCTTGATAAACCTGCATTTGTCATTTCTAAAATCCTGTGTTTCACTTTCCTTTTAATTACCGCAGACAATCTCTACAAGGACATAGAGGCTCGGAGGGAGCCATCCTCATGGGTACAATGCAGTTAAAAACTATTTTTGATGGGACCTTTGCCATCTCTTTAAAAGAACAAATTGCACTCATTCTGCAGCTCAGCCTGAGCCCTCCTGCAGGAGGAGGGAAGGGAAATGGGGGCTGGGGGGAGGGGTGGAGAAGAGAAAAAACTAGCAGTTCAGGGATAAAGAATGAAAAACAACTTTAGTCAGTGCGATGTAACCTTCTACTTCAAACTCTGTGAATGGGGCTCAGGAAAGAGAAGGCCCCCAAAAAGACACACTTCAGTATAAGCTCCCCAAATGGATGAGGACATGTGGCAGTTATTTAAAGCCTCATCCATACTATCTACCCTATCATCTGAGTCAAACTAAAAGAAAAAGCAGAGAAGAATTTAATGTCCGCTCAGGAGGAAGAGACCATGCAAATCACATCACTTGTTCTACAAGAAATGTTACTACACGAAGAGAGACCATTTTGGAAAAATGACGCCTGGTTTTAATTATTTCTCTTAGTAGCACTTGGCTTATTTTAAAAGGGATTCTGGTGTGTTTTCTGACATGATCCCTTTCTACCTTAAATTCTGAGCCTTCACAGGTCTCCCCAAATTAGACTTGAACTATAAAGTGGCAGGAGACATTTTGTTTTGGATTAAAATGGATTTGCCTCATATGTGAAGGAGTCTTGGTCACTGCTATCTCCAGTAGGATCCCCAGAGCCATTACATGGCTGGAGCAGAGGTTGAACATGTAGATACCCTTTCCCCTGCCCTAACCAGATTACCTGTTTCCTAACTCAGAACCCCGGGATGGCAGGGGCCCTACTCATCCAGGTGTGCAAATGTTGAGAATTAACAGCAAATAATACCAGTCATTCCAGAAGCTTCTATATTGCTCCCTCCCAATGCTATAGAGAATGATTTACCACCAGAACCCCAAATGGAACCTCATTAGAAACACAGCAGCGCCATCCTGGATGGCCAGATCTGCTGCCAGAGTCAGAAGGCCTGGGCTCCAATTCCCATTCTGGCCAAGGCACACCCTGTTTTCCTCCCTGGGGAAAATGGGTGTAGGGTAAATGGAATCAATCAGGTTTTCTGTGCCCTCCCGCCATTAGCATCAATGATTGACACCTGTGGTCTTACACGTGCGCCTAATGGCGGCACCAGGAGTGTGGTATGGGCACACCAGAGCCGAGACTGAGCATATAAGCACAGTGACAGGGGACCATGCGGCGCAGTACAGTGGAAAGCATCAGACAACAGCTAAGAGAGCAAAGAGGGTATACATATTTGCAGGAGGGCCCAAGTTGCTGTCTCCCTGCTGGTTTGTCTCCCCTAACTTGTGAGGATGATGCCAGGAGCTCCAAGATTCTCTTTCAAGCTGCCTGAACCCATGTTGAACCTACCTGGCCTAGAATGATTGCAGAAAAACAAGGCACAGCTGCCTGTCACTTTTCTGATCCAAAGTTGTACTGTCTTTACCACTTCTAGCATCATTATCCCATTTCTGAAACTTTGTCACCCATTCTGAGGCTTAATCAGGCTTTGCAGACTAATCTGAAAATCAAATCATCATTTTAAAACTACATCTCTATTGGACTTCACACCACAACTTTGAGACTACTGACTTTCAAACAAATTTATGAAACAATGCTCATAGCTCAGGTTAATACATAAAGCTGGAGGTGCCAGCCTCTGATTAAGAACAATAGTTTTAAAAAACCTCAGAGTACTAGTAGAAACCAACTGCAACTGATAGATTCTGATTTAATTTCACAAAACAACTTTGGTTCACTTCAAAGACTGGGCATCTAGTATCCAGAGCCATACAAGATGGACTCTGGCTGCCTGGGAGAACAGAGATCACACAAACCTTCTAAATCAAACACTGATTTTTAACAGTCAGAGGTTATTAGTCTAGGACATGGCAATGACAGGCTTGGGATATGTGACACAAAGAGTAATTCAGGTGGCAAGCAAATCACAAACACAAGTCTTTTCTACTTGCCATCAGTCTAAGGATTTGCAGCTGGCTCTAAGGGAGAAATGACCCAATTCTGCAGTCAGTGTCTAGAAACTACTGCCAAAAGGCCATCCTTTATGGTTTCAACTCAAACAATAATTTATGTTTTTAAATTATTTTATTTTGAAGATGACTCTGCAGATAACCACACCATGGCATTTTCTGCAAGAACAGCCCTAGCTCATATAGTTGAGACCTAATGCACAGGCTCTAAAATTGCTCTATATTGGCCTCCTTGGTGGTGCAAGGAGTTAAGCACAGCACTAAGAAGCTATCCTCAGCCTCTGTAGCACGAGTTTGATCCCCAGCTGGCCAGGAAGCTACCCTCGTGGCGCAGCACACCTCTCCTGTCTCGCCCGCTGCTCCCCTCACCAGTGTACTTCAGTCAGTCTGCCTGTTCTTTTCCCCACTGTGTCTCTGGTGAATCTTCTCACCGCCCCCACCCCACACCTCTGGCCTGTACCCTAGTTCTTGTATACATAAATAAATCTTTTAAAAAAAATTGCCTTGTATGGTGAATAGGGCTCATGTTCTACACCCTCTTTACTCTGATAGCCAAGACAATTTTCTATTACAAAACATATTCTATAACTGAATCTTCATGCTAACGCGACTATTTAAAGAATTGAAGTATTTCTAACAACCCGCTGAAGCCTGGGGACTTGAGTGGATGAGATAAGACAACAGGATGCTATAGCATCAAGAGAAATGCAAAACTAGCCTTGTTATCCTGAGCTAAGCTCCTTTGCAGGGATTGGAGGTAAGAGATAGTACCTTCAACATTTAAATTTGAAAGATGAATAAAAGTGGAACATATAAGTAAACCTCTTTTTTCTGTGTGTTCAAGTCAGCATATCTCAAAATAAGAATGTGAGAGTTTCCTGGTGACAATTCTTTTCAAGAATATGAGCCTATTCACAAACTTTAGGACCACAATCAATTACATTTGTCAAAAGAGAAATGTACATCAACAGTTCCATAACAAATTATACACTGATGACAATTTTAAAATTTGAAATTTATATTTGTATATTAAGAGAGAAACAAAATAATAGAGCTGGAGCTGAAAAGGCCCTCTATTTTCTATTCAAGTAATGTTTCATTACAATGATACATATGTTTCGGGTCAGGATAAGTCAATGTCTGTGTATACTGCATAAAGTTGACCACTGAATGTCCAAGTCTGTCCTTCACCATACACTGACTCCTTGAAAAGAAGCTGTAATTTCATCACAGATGAGGATCATTCTTAGCAATGAGCCAAGGCAAAGTTCACACCCCCAACTCCCATGCTGGTATTCATTCACTACTGACAAAAGTGCCCCATTTCTGCAACCCATTTGCACCAAGAGCAGCTTTATCCCAAGCACTAATGAGTATAACCCAGTATCACCATTAATATTTTAAGTTTAGTTGTCAATATTTCATTAGAAGTGAAAATAATTACTTTAAACACATGCCAAAAGAGACTGGCATGTGTCAGTTTGATTATTTTTTAAATAATCAAATCTTAGCTTGTCAGAATAGTTTCCCTGTAGTCAACAGGTAAATAAGAATTTGAAGATAGCCAAATCTTTTCATTTACAGGAACACACTCAGCCCATTCATAGAGAAACTAAAACCTAGGATCATAGCTTTCATTCTCAGCTCTGATCTTTACAAAAGTTCTGTAGACAGACACTTAAACACTTAATACCAAAGGCACCAGGGATACTAAGAGGTTTTTATGCATTCAACATTTATTCATTCGACCAACATTTACTGCATGCCCCATCAGATAAAGCGCTATGCTAGGCTCTGGATTACAGAGATACAGACAGACTGGAACTTAAAGAATGCAGTGTTATTCAATGGCTTACATAAACCTGCACCCCTCCCAACCTCTTCACAGGCTCTCCTTTGTATATCACTGATCGGGTCACTTAGCTATACAATGGCAGTTTAGACAGACTGAATTATCAGGTATATTTAAAAGACTTCTGTACAAGTTAAATGAGTAAAATGTATGTAAAGCACTCAGAATGGTGTCTTGACACACAACAGACCTCAGCTATAATTCTGTGCAATGTGTGATTATACATTCTATGCCATACACTCTTCTATTTCAGGGATTTGAGTTGATATGACATTGTTCCTACACTGAGGAGCTCACAATCTAGTAAGGAAGAGACATATACTACCCAACAAGAAATGTATGCATGTGAATGAGAAAACCATTGAAGTAATGCCAGAAAAGATTGGACAACAAAATCTGGTACAAATATTAACAATATATTCAAGAAGTGGCTTAACCCAGGAACAAACAAAGCTTCAGAAAAAAAACAGCTTATCTTGTTTGCTATCTTCAACTTTCAAAGTTAAAGAAAAAAAATCAAGGTTTCTACTTTCATTAATAGCACATGCAATTTTACTCTCTACCTCTTCTTAGACACGTTCACATCTTCAATACTTTTCAAAGATGATTGATACCCAAAGTGAGAGCCCTACAGCACTACTAGATGTCCAACCATTAAAAAAAAGAATCTAGCTTGTTCAGCACAGAATAATAAGGTAGGAAAATCACACCATGACATTATAGGGGAAAAAAGGTAAGCAACAAAGGAGAACAAAAAAGAATTTTCAAATGACTTATTTTAGAAAATTTAGTCATCAAAAAAGGCTCCCCCCCAACATTCTAACAAAGCTTTTTACTAAATCTTTCAAGTACAATGGTTTGTCATGCTCTTCATAAAAACCTGATGGCCAAGCTACAGTGAGGAAGGGGGAAGAAAGAAACAGGGATGAATGTTAAGGGATGACAGGTACCCTAATCACAGAAAGTCATGATTCAGAAATAATTTTAAAGGAATTTAAAACAGTAAGATTCTAGCAGGTGACAGCATTATGCTGGTGCTCGGCAGAGTAAGTCTCCCAGCCAGTCTTATCTGTGATTTTAAAACTGTTGAGTAGAAACGTTTTAATTTCAAAAGTGGAATACTTGAAAACAAAATATATAAGAAATACTTTATATAGTAAATAATAAAATAATAAAGAACATCAAGAGACTCACAACTGTCATTTCCATTCTATCCCTTTTCCTCCTAGTAGAGAATTTGCATCACAGCTAGCATCCATTCATCACCTTGGATTCAAACTAGTCCTAAAAGATCATCAAAGATCATCCTGTCAACATGGGGCAAGAAACTGGGGGTAGATTATTCGGGTAACTTAATCAATCCCCAATGAACAACAACAACAAAGCCAAAAAAGAAACACCCAGGAAATAAAGAGGTGCATTAAAGTTTACAAAGGTAACATTTCAAATAGATAAATACTTCAAAGTACCAAAATGTTGGGCAAAAAGAAGACAGCCTCCTCTACTTCACAAGCAGTTTCCCTTTGCTCTCTCATGCTCACACACTCGCTCTTTCAACTAAGGCTCAACCGACCTCCTAAGGCGCACTGCAACTTACTAGTCTGAGAAGAGCCATAAGGACTGGAAAATCAGCATTTTCTTGGCTCTTCCTGACATATACTGTCCTCATTTGATAAGAGTCTTCAGTTCTCATCCTGTAAAACTTTCCAGTGCCCCTTTGTCTCCCATCCAGCATCCGGGGTGGTCCCTTTCTCTGGATCTTTCCTCCCCTCTTCCTCTTGTGTGAGCTTCCCAGAGCAGCAGTTTACAAAGACACAGGTGGTTGAAGGCGCAATAAAGCCTCAGGTGATTTTAATTAAACCTCAGGTGCATTCAAGTCAGCGCTGTGGCTAAAACTAAAGAGCTGACAAAGCAAATTTTGTGAGTTTCTGTTATGCATACATAGGAGTTAGACATATCGTTGGAACCAATTATTCATAAAGAACCTAGTTGTGAAAATAATCATTTCATCTCTATACACAAAATAAATTTCATCACAACTGCTGTCCACCTCAATATTTTAATGTAATTTAGCTACCAATGATTGCCTGAGAAACAAATTTAAATCTGTGAGTTTTGAGCATATGTGTCATTGACAGTGTATGGCGACATAAGATTTTAATCTCCAATTCTAACTTAACTCCACTTTATTTCCTAACCACCCATAAGGTTCCAGGGTCCTTTCCATATTGCAGAAGGTTCATCCATCTCTGCATAAAGAGATGCCTGAAGAGGCAAGTATTAACACCAGAAGTTAAGAAATAATGGTATTTTCAAACAAACACAGAGGCACAAAATCACTGGCCAAGAGTGAAACACACCTAACTTCTGAGCTTACTAAAAAGTAGCTGCCCAAGTTCGAAGGCAGAAATGTGGGGGAGCAAAGTGCCCACATCTGAAGGGAGTTTGTTAATGTACATGCCATGATCCAAACTAAATTAGGTATACCTGTGAGCCTGCCAGCCACTGAAATCATCGCTAAACTACAAACATTTTATTAAATGTTCATTTTCTTTTTTCTCTCAATTTTTATTTATTTATTTTTTACATAATTCTTCATTTTTAAACAATATTTGCTTCCCCCCACCCCCTCAGGTGTAGTCCCCATAGAGTTTCCCTCCCCAGTGCACCTGTGCACCATCACCACAGTCCCCTGTGCTCCTCCCTCCCTCCCTCTGATCCCTCTCCCTCCTCCTCCCCCGCAGTATGTCTCTGATTTATAATTGTCTGTTTTTGCTTTGTTGTGTTTTGTACTGTTACTATTTTTTTTAACACTGATGTCTCATTTGGTTCCCCTATATTCCTGCTATAAGTGAAACCATCTGATATTTTTCTTTTTCCTTCTGGCTTATTTCACTGAGCATAATTCCTGCTAGCTCCATCCACGTTGCTTTGCATGGCATGAGTTTATGTTTTTTGAATGCTGAATAATATTCCATTGTGTATATATACCACATCTTCTTGATCCAGTCATCTATTTTTGGGCATATGGGTTGTTTCCAGGTTTTACCTATTGTAAGTAGTGCTGCAATAAACATAGGGGTACAGGTGTTCTTTTGAATCAGTGTTTTTGTGTCCTTTGGTAGATCCCTAGTAGTGGAATTGCCGGGTCATATGGTAGCTCCATTTTTAGTAGACTGAGGAACCTCCAGACAGCTCTCCATAGTGGTTGGACCAGTTTGCACTCCCACCAGCAATGTAGGAGAGTTCCTTTTTCACCACATCCTCACCAACATTTGTTGTTGCTTGTTTTTTTGATTTGTGCCATTCTTATTGGTGTAAGGTGGTGTCTCAGTGTGGTTTTAATTTGCATTTCCGTGATTATAAGGGATGTTGATCTTAAATGTTCATTTTCTACACGAGAGTCTATGAAATTAGTTATGAAAAGAAAGCCCACTCTTTTGTCAGTATTTCCATTCTCCCTCCCACCTCCCCAATATCTCCCCACCCCCAATAGCAGTATGAAGCATTTCAGCTGAAAGGTTCAGTGAAAATAAGTACCATAATCAAAATTATATTGACTATGTCCAAGAGAGGAACTGATGGGCCAGCAAACGAATATAGGCTTTGGGTACAAATTTATAGGCTGCCTCACAGGCATGTGTCTAGTTATGAATTCAAAGCACTAATTAAGCAGTGAATGTTTTTCATGAAGAGAAGTTGAAGGAGCCACCGAAATTTTCACACAAATTCTATACATTTAAACAGGGCTTTCATTGTGTGTACCGCTGACCACGGTCCTGAACCATTTTCAAGCTCAGGCAGGGCCGGAGTCTTTCCTAACCCTGGAAGTACTGGTTTCCTGTGCTACTGTACTACTGCCCAGTCCCTCCCCAGGAATTCTGCACCAGGTGAGCTCACTCTGAGTGAGGACAGCAAAGAGGAAATGAAAGCGTGCACAGAAAGAATTCTGCTTAATCATACTTCGTTATATTTTAACTCAAAATAACATTACTAGACAAGAAATGAGAAAAAATATCAGAGACATAAAAGATAACAAGAATCTTTGAACAAAGATGCAAAGTTGTGTAAATGCCAACCTGAACAGGTGCACTGGGCGGAGGACCAGGTGGATGGAGGGGAGACAAGCTGCAGTCGTATTTGAGTTCTATCAGAAGTGCTCTGGATTATTTGCATTTTGCCTCAAAAATTAAAAGGTTTATACTGTCCCAAAGGGATGAAACAGAATTTCTGTTGGGCAATTTACATATATGAGCTCTTGCATTTTTTAATTTTCTATCATATTCCCAGCAGATCTCCCCTCCAGGAAGTTGGGGTAGCCCCTAGAACACTTGCCTCAACCCCCTCCCCCACAGGAACCAAAGGTAGCTTCCAGTTAATCACCAAATTCCTTGTTACTCCTGCCACAGGCCCCAATCCTCACCTAGGAAGATGACCTAGTCATCTCACCAGCTTCACCAACATGCTGTACTCTGACTAAATCCCTGGGAGCAGCTATGAATTTACATGCTGATAGTTTTTTTTTTTAATATTATTGAATAAAAATGACCACTAAGAGCAGGTTCAACAAGAAAAGAGAAAGTATCTTCATAGAAAGGTTAATGAACCACACAGCAAAAAGCTTTGCTGTTAGTACAGCCTAAGGAATGCTCTGTCCATGAAATTAAGTGATAACTATGTTCCATATCTACCTGCTCATGAAGGGAAGGGACCGCCATGACTACCAGCACCTGTTGGTAGCATTACTCCTCAAGGAAGGGACTCTGAGCCTCCAGATTATTCCTGGCCATGGCACTGATGTTCTGCATAAACCAGCTTTTCCATACTCAGTTATAGTAGCAAACACCATTATGGGATGCTTACTATGTGCTAGGCTGGGACATAGTATAATCAGTCATCTCAATTATTCTCATAGTGACCTTCTGCAAAGAATATTGGCAAGTCCATTTTACAGATAAGGAAAGAGTCTCAGGTTTCAGTATTAATGGCCTTGACAAAGTTACATGGCCTCTAAGTGGCTGAACCAGGATCAGCAGTCAGCACCCTTAAGTGTGACAGAACCTGACCCTCAAGGGATCAGAAGGCTGCTGGCTCAGAAGGGATGAAAAAGGGGCACAGGCCCTTTCCAGGCAAATTAGAGAATGTGAGAATGTGATTAAAATGGGGTATCTTCCGAAAGTACAATCATCCCTAAGATGTGCAAGAGAAAACCTTTAGTTTTCTCTAATGTCAGACCACCCAGAAACTTCCCACTGTGAGAAATGTACCACCAGGATTCTTTCCATCGTTTTTTGGTTTGTACTTTAAGGTAATACTGTTCCACACACTGTATATGACCCAGAAGTACAGGATCATACTGATGCATGTCTCCCCCACCCCACCCCCAGCCAGCACCAAGGCAAACCTAGTCCTCTGCCATAGTCCGGGTCTTTCCATAGTTTAACAACTCTGCAGGCTGCACTGTAGTATTTCCATGCCTTCCTCAGAAAGACAAACTGTAAAACAAGCGGACTCATATCTGCTAAGTGTAAGGGGACAGAGAGCCTTTGTCACTCACTCTTAAACACTGCCAAAATAAAAATATTTGACATTTCCTAGAATACATCTGACCAGAGCTGCAAAGGGTCAAAGCCTTTGTGACAAGCTGGATGAGCTCACAAACACTACATTTTGTGTCACCAGGGAACCTCAGTAGATCCCAGAGCAATTTCCCCCTAGTATTCACCTAAGGTAAAGGTTTCCCTGCAACATTTTTTTGCTATGGGAATAAGCATTTGCATGGCCCACTATTCATGTTAGTAACGTTTTCCCTTCAAGAAAATACTAGGCTCGGGTTGAGCACAGCGCTGTGAAGCTGTCCGCAGCCTCTGCAGCGCCGGTTCGATTCCTGGCCAGTGAGGGTCCCACATGGCGTGGTTGACCTCTCCTGCCTCGCCCGCTGCTCCCCTCAGCAGTGTACTTTGGTCCTTCTACCTGTTCTGCTCCCTGCTCTGTCTCTGGTGAATTCTCTCACCCTCCCATGCCTCTGGCCTGTACCCCAGTGCTTGCATAAATAACTAAAAATCTTTTTAAAAAAAGAAAGAAAGAAAGAAAAAGAAAAGAAAATACTAGGCTTCAGGCACTAGCACAGTGAAAAAGTAGCATTACTATTCCAAATAAGATAGTCTCTTGTGTTTATTTGAATTACCAGGAATGAATCCCTTTTAATGAACCCCTGTTCCATTCACACACCATTAGAGAGGCCACCTTCTAAGGTTATCAGGTCTGAACCTGGAGCATTTAAACAGGCCACACCAGAAATTGCCCACAGTCCTCCAAAATACAATTCTGATCATGTCACTTCCTTGATTTAACTCCTTCAGTGGCTCCCAGTGCCTTAGAAAAACATGCAGAGGCTCTCCATGACCCAGCTGTTTCTTCTCTCTCAAGTATCACCCAATGAAGCCACACTCTTCCCTCCTCCCAGCCATGCAACTAAGACACCTTCAGAGCCACAGACCCAACATGCCACCACGTTCTCTTCTGATTTGGGCCACCTGGTACCTGTGTCATCACTCTTAGCCCACTTCCCTTCTCCCAACTAGCTCCTGCTCCTCCATTAGGTCGCAGGTCAAACATCACTTCTCAGTGAGACATTCTTACTTCTGGACTAGATGAGTTACACAACACGGTCACACACACAGCCTATCCCCCATAGTCATTTAATATCTTTGAAACTGGGCCTCCCCTGGTGGCGCAGCGGTTGAGCGCTGGGATGCGAGGCTGCCCAAAGCCTCTGCAGTGCCAGTTCCATCCCCAGCCGCCAGCGAGGGTCCCACATGGCGTGCAGACGTCTCCTGCCAAGCCCGCTGCTCCCCTCAGCAGTGTATTTCGTCAGTCTGCCTGTTCTGTCCCCCGCTCTGGCTCTGGTGAATTCTCTCACCCTCCCGCGCTTCTGACTGTACCCAGTGCTTATATAAATAAAAATAAATAAATCTTAAATATATATATGTATATATATCTTTGAAACTAATTAATAAGCATGTGTTTAGTGACTATCTCTCCCACTAACCAGAAGTTTGGTGAAGTCAAAACTATCTCTTTCTTGCCTACCTTGGTGTCCTCAGTGCTCAGGATAAGACTTCACATAGTCAGACTCAGTATATATTATTTCACTGATTTTCTGAACTCGTGGCTCTTACTGAAGTAGTGAGACAAAAGCAGACTAAATAAATAATAAATGTGCCAAGATTTATGCACTACTTTTCATTTCAAATTATGTAGCTGCTGTGATTAATAAAATACAAATTCACTGAAAGCTTTACTGAATTCATGCTTACACTTTGCTATTTACTCTCTTAACCAATGAAATCATTATGTGGGGGCCCACCCCCAACACATACACACCCAAAGTGGTATTAAAAGCAGTCCTTGAACTCACACATCATTTAACAGAACAGTTAAAGACCTTCCATAATCGCACCTATTGTTAATAAGGGAAAATGTTTGCCAACTTATGCCAATAAAACAAATTCTTTTAATGTAGCACAGTATAAATGAGCTGCTTTATATTGCACTGAAAATCCTTTTAACTACTAAGCCTTTTTTCTGCCATTCTAAGAATCCCTGAAAGTTTCCATTTAATAGACACAGTGAAAAGCAGAGTTAATACATGAGTCCCTTCAAAGACATTCTAAATGGGTTATCAGTGATAGAACTTTGCTCAAAATTTACCTGGAAAAATTGTTCATAACATTTTCACATCATGATTCACAACAGACAAAACAAATGAAATCATAGAGTCACCCTTCAATCAATCCCTATTTTCAATCCCTATTTTTTTTTGCCCCCTCATTCATCCCATATATATTTACTGATCCCCCACTGAGACAGGGGAGGCACTGTGCTAGGCATACAAAGACAAAAGGCCTGTCCTCAAGGAATTGAGACCACACAGCGAATACCACCCAGTTCTCTCTTACAGGAGGTGCTTTGGGAAGGGAAAAAGCAGAGGGGCTCAAGACAAATCTCAGAAACGTCTGAAAACAGACCCCCAATCTGGATTGCCTAAACTATGTACAGACCCACAAATCCAGAGACGCGGGGAAGAAACAATAAAGTCAGATGCAGTTTACTTAAACTTAAAACCATGCACCATCTCTAAGTCACATGTGTTGGGCAGTACATGGAAACTAAAATCACAGTCATGTTAAAGTGTTGTTTTTAAAACAACAAAAGCTTAAAGGGAAGATTTAAGTCAGTAAGATTTTATACATTTTAGGACAAATAGCAACAGTAAGTAAAACAAATTGTGAAATTGGCTGGACACTATTGATGTTACTAGATATATTCAAAACAAGGTTGCCCCAAAATGTAACAATGAAAACATATATTACAAACTGAATTTTGCTGCTTTTCAAAATTGCTGCACAAAGTTACTGTCAAAAAAAAAATAAACAAAACTTTGGAAAATCACTCTCCCAAGCTAAACATAACAATCTTAAACTCTAAATGAACCTCTATGCATTTTCTGGGTTATACTTGAGCCTTTTAAGGCTTTATATTCAGTGTCCTGCTACAATATAACTAACACTACACTAACAGTGCCTTGACATAATACAACCGGATACAAATAAAAACTATTTCCCAGCACATACTAATAAATTGGGAACTAAATTAAATAGATACAGCCTCGGGTTCTTTGACAGTAGGTAGCAGATTAATTATGAATAAATGAATAACAAGTCAGATCAAGCTTATACTTTCCTTGGCTATTATTTCAATTTAAGAGGTGAAAATGGGGCCTACATTAGTTGAATGGTCCACAACCCCACATTTAGGTAAGGCGGCAGAGGCTGGGAATCAAACCTTGGTCCTTTCACTAAACTGAGTGTTTATAATCCTGAGTTCCAGAATGAACCTTTTCGAAAGGTATTTGTAGTCTCTGTGTTTTCTGAGGATAGGATGAGCGACACTGGTCACATTTAAAGAGGCCCACAATAACACACCCCCCCCCCCAACACACAAACTACACACACACAAACACGAAAAAGTTAAGAGCCAATGCAACACACCATCACCAGTGTAATAGTGCCCAGAAAATGGGCACTGGACCCCAATCTCTTCACCAAGACTATTACTTCTTGACTCCTTGGGGGAAGGACAAAACCTCCACGGTTTTAGTTTAGCTGCAAAATTCTCAGAGCTAGTCAATTCCACTCCTGGACAACTTTAGCATCCCCTGCCACAGGTTAACTTACATAATAAATTATAATGCTGTATCTGTTTAGACCCAATTCTAAGATTTTACAAATACTGACCAACGCTATTTAGTCATTCCGCTTTCCAAAGTGTACTTCAATCAACCAAGACTCAACACATTGCCTGTGAAATAAGCTATCATTGTATCCATTTCCGAGAAAATCTGTCACCCTGAGGCCAGGCAATAAATCACCTACAGAACCAGGATCAAAAGTGAGAAGTTCCCATCTCCCCCCACCTCCGATCTTCAAAACCTTGTCATTTGCCACAAAGTACCCTCCCAGCTACACAGAAAACAAAGGGCAGTGAGCTCTAACTATCTTCTCTATTAACGCCCGCAGCTGCCCAGTGACAAAAGTACTTATCTCTGCAATCTGAGGCAAGGTGAACACCTGGGCTATGTCTGGCATCTTCAAAGAGGTATAACAAGTGAAGAATATGGGTTTAGGCCAGGATGTGATCATGTTGCTCTGTGGCAGGTGTGACATCTAGCTTAATGCCTGCCATCCTGTTGCTAGGATCAATTTGAACTTTGGATCCATCTAAATTCCTGATCTGAAAAAGGGAGTCTTCATGTGAAAATGAACTTAAACTTGAAGTTCATTAGTTCAAACCCCTCATTCTATGGATTACTGAACTGGACCTCAGAGGAATGGAAGGGATGAACCAAGTTCCCACAGCTCAGAATATCGCCTTCTAGAAAGCTGGAGATCAGCTTATCTGGGACAGTTGTCCCAGATCTTTGTAATCCTCCCAGGAACTGGGGACTGGATCATGGTTACTGTCAGAGGTTTGGCCCACCAAAACTAAATAAAGTTTGCTCTATCTTGACAGGTTAGGATTTGACTTCTCTCACCTGGTGCCAGCCTTTGCCCCCAGGTTGGTGTCCCAGGGGGTGACTGTAAGAGCAGTGGCCTCTCTTGCATCTTCTGAGGGCCAAAGACTTTTACTTACTAAATCTAACCCCAGTGGATAAGAGGAAAATACTCTGGCACTGAGGAATAGACTTTATAAGGAGGCTAAGTTAGAGTTGTGTATTATGTATGGTCCTGCCTCATTCCTCATTGTGATGATTTCCCCACAAGAAAGAGTCAAAGCAATCTTATGAAGAACCTATGTCTTTAACAGAGCTCCGAAGACTAAAAACGGCTAGAGAAAGCAAGCAAAGGGATACCAAAGTGATATATTCAATATGTCAGGACATAAGCCACAAGTTTTGATCTTCGATCCTTCCAGAAAACCCAGATGGACAAAGTCTCCTCAAGAAGGTGGGACGCTCCCTATCCAGTTTGGCGACGAGCACCCATCTGCACGCTCTAGAACAAGACCCAAAGGGAGTCTCAGGTGCGCTGGCCAAGAGCCAGGAATCCTCTAGCAGAGGGCCTTTTCTGAGACTAGCCAAAACCACCCTCCAGCGATCCCAAGAGAACAGCGCACTGGAACCCCCAGCAGTGCAACTCAAAGGTGTAAGGCTCCCCCCAGCCCCCACCCCGTTCCCCCAAGTCCAACACACCTTCGCTCTCCTCACACCTTTCCGTTCACCACACCCCCCTCCGCCCAGCGCCGTGGTGGGAAGCAACGCCCACTTCTGAGAATGAGACCCTAGTTGTGGGAACAAGACAGGAGTCCAGATCGCATCCATGCACAGATTACCCGAAGCAGACACAGGCATTAAGGAGTTTGCTGCCTTGACATTTGAAAAGCACACTACCAGGCAACGCATGCACACGCGCGCGCGCACACACGTAACAGTTATGGGCAAGTCAAGGACCCACAGGGAGGCTCCTGTCATCACCCCGGGCTCAAGGCAGAGCACCTGGAGTCCCTCCCGGGCCCTGGCGCGCCCTGTCCATCGCCCCGTGAGGGTTAGAGAGCTGGAACCGCCCGGCAGCCGGACCCCGGAGGGTGCAAGGTGGGGGGAAAGGCGGGGCCCACCTCCTCGTCCTGCTCCTCCTGGGACGCACTGCTGTCCAGAGGCGCGGGCGGCGCGGCTCCTCCAGGGCGCGGCAGCGGCGGCGCGGGGACTCCAAGCTCTAGCACCACGCGCACCGGAGCCCACGCGGCGGATGACCGGGCGCCCTGGGCGCCGCCCGGCGGCGGCGGCTGCTCGCGGGAGAAGCCGCCGGGCTCCCCTTCCTCCGACAGAGTTTCTGAGCCCGAAGAAGACTCGGCCGAGGAAGCGCCCGGTGAAGACGTTGCAGCCGCCGCAGAGGCGGGAGTCCGGCCGCCGTGGCCGCTGCAGCCTCGGGGAAGCGGTTCCCGCACCTCCGAAACTTTCTCCCCCATTTTCCTCTTGGCCCCAAAGTGCGCCCCGAGGGGCCACGCGGGCGAGGCGCGCACTCAGCGCCTCCGGAGGAGAAGCCGCGAGCTGCGCGGCTCCGGCTAGCTCTCGCTGCTGCTCCCGGGCTGCGGGGAGCCCCGCCGGCGACTACATGGGCGCAGCGCGGTCACCGGAGCCCGCCGCCAAGTTAGCAGCCGTCCAGGGCGGGCGGCTGACCGGCGCTCCCGCGCGCGGGGACATGCCAGCTCGGATTCGCGCTCTGCGCTCCACAGAGCTCCCGCGCTGCGCCCGAGCCGCCGGGACTGCGGCTTCTCCAGCAAAATCTGCCTCCGGGACAGATCGGGGCCGGCAGAGGAGACGGGCAGCCGGGGGAGCCAATGGCAGGGCAGGCGCGCCGGTGGGCGGAGGCTGCGGCACCCCCGACCGCTCCGGCGTCAGGTAGGGAAGGCGGGGCGGAGGAGTAGGTTACTAGGGGACCCCGGCGAGATTCTGGTTCCCTGGAGTGTGGGAGTGGAGGCCGGAATCTGAGCCAACTCCGTCCCCAGCGGGGATTCTGAATTTAGTGCAGGAGGAGTGACTGCCACCCCTGGAACGCCAGGGAGAGATGGCCGAAGGGGCAGTGAAACCTTGGAGAAGAAGTGGACTTTGTTTCGGAACAGTGGAGTCGAGGAAAGTGACCAGAAGAAGAAACAGAGCTTTAGAGGTAAAAGAAAACACAAACATAGTCGCGCGCGCGCGCACGCACAGTGCCGTGCAGGAGGGAAAAGCGGAACTTGGTGCTGTAGCTGGTAGATCCAAACGAAGCTCATCTGCAATCCCCAGCTGTCCATTTAGGCTCCTTGGGTCTCAGTTTTCCAATGGAAATGGAGACGTTAACACCTATCTTCTCTGATTATGGGCAGAAATAGGGCAAATATATATAAAGCTTCAGCAGATTGCTTCACTTAGACACATGGAGAGTTTCCCAAAGACTATTTTCTGGTTTTACTTCTATTTGTAAACTTAAAAGTTAAGGCAAAGACTTGTAGCTTTTGAAAAGGAGAAATATAACAAATCAGGTCCCTCTATTTAACTTGGATCCAGAATTTGTGTGCCAGATCTAGACAAAGCTGAATTAGAAAGAGTTCTGTGACTCTAACCATTGGCCGTCTCTCCTCGTCAGCTTAGCAGAGGTGGAAAAGAGTTCATATTTCCAGTGTACTTCCTCCCAGCACTGGATTGTAAACCAGAAAGATACAGAACCTTATGCTTCATTTTCCTTTATGTCTAAGAACAGAGGAACCAATAGGATTAGCTTAAGGCCCTCCCTGAAGTCTGGTAGAGGCAGCTTTCAGGGTGAGGGGGTGACTTGAATTTCTAGGAAACCAACACTCAAGTCAGCGGTAGGAATTAAATGATTCTTTACTCTACTTCAACTCCAATTCTACTCTGAGCTCTGGCATTACAACCAGAAATATAGATTCAACCAGATTCAACTCCACAGATGTTGATTGAGATGTGGGTCAGGTGTTTGCAGGGGATACAGAGATGAATAAGGTAGGTCCCCTGCCCCTGAGGAGTTTGTGGTCAGACAAAAGATTGATACTGCATAATATAGCCCCATTATTAATTTTTTAAACTGCAATAGTGCCACAGGAAACAATGTGCCATGGGGAAAATGGGGAGAAATACAGAAAAACAGCAGCTCCTCAAGCTCAGGAGTCCTCAAGAATCTTAGGTTTCTCTTTATCAGAATATTTTGCCAAAGACCCTTAAGAACTGAAGGACTCTAGTTGAAAGCCCCTTCAGCTAATGAGCCCTATTATGCTACCATGTATTTACAAGTAATACATCATACAGAGTGCTTCATCACATTGGACAGCAAGCTTTGTCCTGATCAGTTTCCTCCCCCAACATGAAGGGAAAGGAAATATGACATGACCTTATTGCCACAGATAGCCATAGTGCAAAATGGACTCCAGCTGTCAGGCTCGCATTGTGACACTTCAGAATTATCTGCAGGGATGTGACCTGCTGAGGCAAAAGGACAATTCTGGTGACTTGGCTAAGTTGTGAGAGCAAGGCTGAAGAGAAAGCACAGTGGGGTGGTATGAATCCAACCCTGAGCCTCACAATTGCTTTTTCACTCAGGAATATTGGTCTTTATCTGAGCCCCTATGTGGCTGATTCGCCACAGCCTAAAGGAGATGAGGACTTAAGCCAGCCATTCACATGAAAGAGGAGAAGGGGGTGCTTTTCAGCACATTGAGAAAGAAGCAGCATCAGCAGGATCCGAATCACTAACATTAAGGAATGTTACACTAAGGAATAATGGCTATTATTCCTTGAGCCCTAAGCATCATCTATAGATGGTCTCATTAAATGCTGACAATCACCTGATGAGACAGATTCTATTAGTCCCACTTTGTAGATTAAGAAACTGAGGGTCCTTGATGTCAAGTAGCTTGCCAAAGGTAACACAGCAAGCCAGCAGCAGAAAAGCAACTTGAACCCAACAGTCTGTTTCCAGGGCATTCTTTCTTAAACATTTTAGTGTAATGCTACTCAGAACAAATAACTTTTCAAGTCCATGGTATATACTAGGTTATGAATGTCCATAGAGCAGGGACTTTGTTTATAAAAATATAATTGTTTACAGAAGGATTTCTTGATACATGGATAGAGCTGGAGGAAGTATTGCTAAATGAAATGTCAGAAGGGAAAAGGCAAAAACCAGGTGGTGTCACTTATATGTGGCATATAGAGAAATGAAAGAAAGGGTCAAGTAAAACCAAACCAAAACCAAACTAGAAAACTAGTCATAACTCCTGGGAAGCTGACTGCAGAATGGAGTCTACAGGATGGGAGGGGGAGGCACAGCAGGAGCAGGAGGCCCAGTGGATTTTGGTGGAGGTGGCTTGGTATGGGTGTGGTGAGGTGACTGGCACCTGAGGAGGTGTGAGCCCTTGCCTCTGAATCACATACAGTGCTATAAACCAACATTGCCTTAATCATGACAATTTTTTTCTAAAACGATATCTCAGAAAAACTGTTATAAAAAAGGATACTTGTGGATTTGTTTTTCCCCCACAAACATGAATTAGGCACTTACTATGCCAGGCAAGGTTTTAAGTATTTCACAAATGTAAATTTTCTTAATCCTCATATCAGCCCTATGAGATAGTGACTACAATTTTAATTACATATTTAAAATGTGTGAAAACTATGGCACAAAGAAGTTAAGTAACTTGTCCCAGTACACAGCTGGCAAGTGATGGGGCCAAGATTCAAATGAACAATTTTGCCCCAGATCATACCGTTGATTTCTGTAGATCTAAGCCAAGTACCTAAATAATATTTCTTGAACTTTTCAACCTAACCCCAACTACGAAATGTACTTTACATTACAACTCATGACACATATACCTACGTACAAATTACAAATAAATCTCTATGAGACAATATTATCTTTCCTATTAGCAATATGGTTTGAAATTTTATTATATTTTATTGAAGATAAATGAGTCTAAAATAGAAGGTGACCAGAAGGGCAGAATAGTTCTCCAAAATATACCAGTTACACCTCAGACAAATAACTGGTGTATGGCCAAACAGTGGACCACATCATTTTTGATTTATCTACATCCTACAGTTTACCTCTCTTATCATATTAATTATATTATAAACATCTTTCTCAGTGGCCAAGAAAGTGCCCCTCCAAGAGAACGCCTCATAAATATCCCTAAGTTTAGAGATTTTGTACCAGAGATGGTACAAAAGTGTAGCTACTTTTTTTTTTCCTGCAGTGTCACCTTAGGCAAGAGCCCCAAAAATAAAAATGACTTAGTCATGACTCCTGGGAAGCTGATGGTATAGCTTCACATGCCAGAACCAGACTAACCTACAGAAAAGGAAGGACAAGGTCAGCCTACGCCAAGGTAATCAGACTCCATGAGAGCTGTCAGATCAGCATCCAAGTATTTGGTTCAGAGACAAGCACCCCTGGGCACTAAGTAAATGTTCACTGTGTTTCATGATTGAATACTTCCTCGGCTTCCTGTGTCATGCTCCTAAGTGATGGGAGACATTCCTTCTGGGAATCTCTGCTGTCTCCCAGTCTCTGCTGTGTGGGTGGGCCCACACGTGAATGTTAAGCTCTTGTCTGCAGATTAAGGATGTCCGAGGACAAGCCATCACACCCCTAGTCTTGACTAAAAGTCGAGACTTTTCTCCCCAGGAATAGATTTTGGATTTAATAAAACTGCAATCAACTTACTTACTGAAATCAACTGTCTTTCTTATATACATGAAGTCAGAACATCATAAACACAGAATGAAGAGTTTTGCAAAATTACAAGTTCTTGACTATTTAGTATATAATTTTTTAAGTTTTATATTAACTTTGGATTATGAAGATGATATTATCTACCTTTGGTGGTTTTTTGAATTATCATTAATGATGATTTGCCTGCTCTCCTGTGACTAATGATGATAAATTTGGAGACAAAGTAAATATTGATAAAAAGCTGATAGCTGAGGTGCTTGAGATTGGGGGTTCTGATTAACGCCAGGGGGTGTAGCATGATATAGGCCATGGCAGTTTCTGAGCAGCCAGCCAAGAGACGAGCCTGTCAGCCTCTAAAGTATTACTTAAACTGTAGGAAAGGATGAGTTATAGTACAGGTTCCAGAAGATAAGTAGAAGAATTTTTAAATGATGATTAAAAAGGACAGGGGAGATTGAGTAATAAGGTGAACTGCCACTGTTGGAGCCTGTGACCCAGAGCTTGAGAGGGATGGGAAACTAAATGTGTTAGCAAATTAAAATATGCCTACAATGAACCAAAGGACAGGTGCCGCTGATCTGACCTCTTAGGTCAATGTTTCCTGGAGCACTTAGGTTAGATCACCAGGAAGCAAGCTGGGGAGCAAGGGGTATTGGTTCCCTGGCACCCAAAGGTCTGGAAAACTGAATTTTTTTAAGCACCAAACACCAAAGCTTGAGGATTACTGAAGATTTTCCGGGTGTGGAAATCAAAATGCCATTTTTATGGTGCCAATGTGTATGGCTCTATAATAGCTGATTAGAGTGATCTTGACTGACTGCATTTTGTGTCTCTTTGGACCTCTTTGTTCTTATTCTCCTGGAGAACATCTACCTTGGGGAGACCAAGGCAGCTTAGCAGCTGGACAGGAATATGCAAGTTCTGAAAACAGTTGGAAAAACTGAGCTAATACAGAAAGAGAACTGAGGCTAATGTTCCCTCAAGGATTCTGTTTAAACAAAATTCAAAATGGTGACCTATTTCCCACAGAAGAATCCAATCTTTTGCATTTGTCTTTGCAAGATGGATATTCACATCTGGGATTTTTTTGTTATGTTTTCAGCATGAAATGTTCTTTTATTATCACTCTTCATTTTTCAAAAAGATTTATTCGGTACTCTTTTGCCTGTATAGGAAATAGAAGACAAGCAAACACATTTACTCATTTTTATTCATTGTAGTGGCTTGCTTTCAGAGTCAAATGGTTCCATTTTACACTTTCAATTCTTAGAGCAATATTCTTAATTCTGTCTACACTGCATGGAAAATAGTTCCTGCCACTACTCACCCCAATTAATTAGAAAATAAAATGACGCTGAACCTAACAAGTAGTGACTTTTTTCCACAACCACCAACCAGTGTGCAATCGTTAGGGGTAATTTTTAAGGTGCTTTGTACTTGAAGAAATAGTGCCTTCTAGTCCCTTTCCCCTCAAAGTGTGGTGTGTCACCAAGCTGACATGGGTGCTTGTTAGAAATGCAGAATCTCATCCAGACCTACTCAATCAGAATCTTAAGCTTCCTGGGAGCATCATAGCTGCATTAAAGTTAAAAAAAAATACAGCTCCAGTTTGATTCTCAAATTTAGCTATATATCAGAATCACCTATGGAACTTGAAAAATTAGTGACCCCATAGGTCCCACCTCCAAAATCTGGTTTTAATTGAGTTGGGGTTAGGAGTTGAGGATTTAACAAGTTCCCTATTGGGAAATGACTGGTGTTAGGGCTCAGACAGGGAAGTACAAGATGAGCCTAGAACAACTCTTAGTGCCACAACTAATGAAAAGCTTGAAAACTATAGGACCTTGTTCAAAGAGCACAGATGACAGTCTCAAGGAGCTCCCCATGGCCAAAGCTAGAAAAATCTGAACAACAAAACCAATCATAATGTCATTGCATACTAAAGCATACAACTGAATAAACATCCAAGAATCCAAACGTATGTAAGTAATGAAATGAAAATAAATGGAGCAGAGATAGTTTTCCCTCACAATAGAATTCCAATTAATAAAGATAGAAAGAAGGAAATAGAGAATCATCATTAGGCAAACACACAGGAGTAATTGCTACTGACAAAGACCCAAAATGTATGTTCATATTAGCGAGCAAATGTCTGAGGAAAATGAAGATTTGTATAGACTCAAAGTACTTTGTTTCTGGGCCTCCCTGGTGGTGCAGGCGGTTGAGCACCGCTCTGTGAAACTGTCCACAGCCTCTGCAGCGCGGTTTTGATCCCGGCCGGCTGGTGAGAATCCCACATGGCGAAGCAGACCTCTCCTGTCTCACCCGCTGCTCCCCTCAGCAGTGTATTTTGTCCATCTGCCTGTTCTGTTCCCTGCTCTGTCTCTGGTGAATCCAGTGGAGAAACCCAGAGATATCAACTTAACCAAATAATCATCACTGGTAATAAAACATACCAACATCCTGAGCCCCTTACTGTGATACACATCATCATTTTTGTGGTATTCTTAACAAAATGCACACCTACATTTTGTCACAAGAAAATATCACAAACTCAAATTGTGCAGAATTACCAATTTGTGCTCTTCAATACTATCAGGTAGTGAAGGATAAAGAAAACTTGAGGCACTGTTAGACAAACTAAGAGTAACAAATAAAACATGGGATACTGAATAGCGTCCTGGAGCCCCCCCCCAAAAAAGGACAAGGATGGGGAACATCAGGAAATTTTAATCAAGACTGTAGTTTAATAATATCTCACCAGTATTAATGCAGGTTCTCAGTAATTATACTATTGTTATACAAGGCATTGTCATTAGGGAAAGCAGAGTAATAAATTCTGGGGAATCCTAAAAGAAGTTTCTTGCCAATTATTTGCTTTCCTAAAAAGCAAATATTGTTGTATTAATGCAACTTTTTTATAAACATAAAATTATTTCAGAATAAAAAGTTAGGTAAATCTAATGGCAGCAGAGGTTAAGAACTATTACTCAACCCTCAAAGGTCCAACTTTTCCCTCCTTCTTTCCTCCTAACCAAGGAAAATTATTTTTTCCTATCTAACCCTCACCAAGAGGCTAATTTGAGGTGGTTGGGTAGGGGGCAATTCTGTAATAACATCAGATTGTCCATGGTGGGTGCCATGGGGACTGTATACTTGGAGCATAAACACAGTGGTTGATGTGTTTGATGTCTGGCTGCCCTATATCCTTTTTGGTAAGAGCATTAAAATTTCTTCTTAAGGAATCACCTGTTACCTTTTCAGCAGTCTTGATGGCCTTGTCATCTCCAATATCTTTGAACTTTAAATTTTGAGAATGCTAACACAAGGACAGTGCTTTCTGGAAAAACTATCAATTAGCTCCCATTAACTAAATCCTGAGGAGACCCTGGTTCCATCAATTTTCCACGTGTTATTCTCCAGCTTTTTCTTTGATTGTCTGAGCTACCAGTAAAACTTCCTTGTGATTGAATTTGCTAAAATCAGGTATTAGTGTCACGATGGGACTCTTAAGAAATACAAGTGTGCTGAGCTGAATCCACTGGTCACCCTGGCCAGGTGGAAGAAGCCATCTGAATACCATCCAAAAACTATTAGTGATACTAAAGATGTGGTCCTGAAACATTATGGTTGCTGCTTCTATCAAATTTTGTGAAACCATTAGTTTTCAGGTTTAAAAGGGGATCTCTATTACTGGAGGTTAAAATAGTTGAGGAAAGGAATGCACTGTCAGGAAGAAAACAAACAAACAAAAAAACAACTCTTTCCAGGAATAGCAGAAACAAATCCTAATACCAGACTTTGTTGGAATTTTCTGTCCTCTTTCTAGGTTCTAAGAGCCCTGAGGGCAAAACATACTGTGTTTTATTTATCTAACACCTAGTACAATGTCTGACATAGAATAGTTTCTGACTAATACGTATTGAATAAAAGGATGAGGCAATTGCTTCCAGGGGACTTTAAACCAGCTTTACTAAAATTCTGTGATTATCTAAAGTTTGCTCATTCTAAGATTTGCATAAGTTGACTGAAGGACCCAAACAATTTTAGGAGAGAAAAGAAAAATCTGTTTCTGCAATAAGGCAGCCTCTTTTGTGAGGAGCCCCTCATTTTGAGAAAAGTAACAATCACTAGAAATCTTCAGTGCAAATCACTATTACACCTTCATGCACCCAGAAGTTTCTTGCCAATTATTTGCTTTCCTAAAACAGCCAAACCAATGGGAATTGCCTTCATGTGATGTGAATGAGATGGAAGGAACATCTTGAGGAGCCCTTGGGACTATTTACTGGTACTTCCTGTCTGTTAGCATGGCAGGACAGGCTATTGTAAGCTAGAGGAAACTCCCTGCAGGCAGCCAAGGACACCACAAGGACCCCACAGGATGGAAGAGCCTGTGCCTAAAAGACTCATTCTTATGGGAACTCCTTTCTTATGCAAGAATATTTGGACCCTTTATTAAACTTAGCCATTCTGCGGAATTAATGCAAGAAATTGTTGTGAGACAGAGAAACATAAAGATGAAATGAAATGGTTTCATATTTTAGCACTGAAAACCAGGTGCTTAGCTGCCAACCACAGGATCTACTCTGTCTAGTTTAAGTAGAAAGTGGTTTATTAGAAGATATTAGACTGCTCACATTCACAGTCTTTGGAAGAATGGAAGAAACAGGCTCTGGAGCAAGCTTCCAAGAACAATCCCCAGAATCTCAGTGCAGGAGTGACTGGGAAAGGAATTGCTACTCTAATGATTCCAGAACCACATTGCCTCTCCCACCATCTGTGCCTGCAAAATGGATGCCCTGCGTCCCACCTGCTTCCTCACATAAATCATTTCTGTGTCTATATTTCTGCTTGTGTGTCTGACTACCAGAAACGAAGTCACATGACTGTACCCTGGAGGCAAAGGAAACTGAGAAACGTGGGAGCTTTGCATGCTGTCTTGGGAAGATGGGATTCACACCATGGGGAAGCATCATAATGTAGGAGGAGTGTCAAAAGATTTGGCCAGCAGGGTAAACTAGAATTATTTAGACTTTAGAAGGCTCCAGCCCTTGATTAATTGTACTAATCTGGCCCCTGGCATAATTTTTGCAGCCATCAGGTAGAAGAAGGTCTGATTATCGCTTCAGGATGCCTGCTTCAAATTCAGGTATTTCCCTGCTAAATATGTCATAAGGGGGAAAAAAAATATCATGAACTGAGCGCATTCTGTATGTCAGACACGGGGCTAAATGCCTTATATGCACTATATATTTAATTTCAATAACCCCAATTCAAGGGTATGGTTCCCATTTTATATCTAAAGAAAATACTGAGAAATTATATCATTTTTATTAAAGTCACTGTAAAGTGGGCCTAGAATTTAATTCAAGGCCTCTCTCTGGAGCTATGCTCTTTCTACTGTATTGAATTCTTACACAGGGCACACATAGCCCACTGCACAAGGCACTAGCTTCAGAAACCCTGGTAACTGTGGATGTGTGTCTTTCTGGGAAGTCCATCTGTAGTTTTTTATCACATTTTCAAAAGAACCGATGACCCCTAAATAGTAATGAACCACTGCACTACCCAAGATTGTGGTGCAGGTTTTGATCATGAAGCTATTGCTGGGGGGAGCGGGTCATATACTCCATCTTATTTTTTTTTAATCTTAACCTTTACTGATTATCATTTTGCAATGTAAGATTCAAATTTATAATTTGAGTCAGTAGTCCTTACTCTTGGGAGGAAATACTTATGTGTGTAGGAATGAGCCAAGGGTTAAAACAGATGAGAAAGGTTCTCTCTGGAAGCTGAAAAAGGGCTGAGCAAAACTGGCACATATTTTTCATTTAACTAGTGAAGTCCTAGCTGTACATCAGAAGGCCTAGCATCTATTTGTGACTTTGTCACCCACGCCATTTATCAGGGCCTCCATCACCTGTATGATGGGGGTAATATAAAACCTGCCATCATTTCCTCCATCACAATGTTATGAGATTGTTTTGAGAGTACTTTCATTTCCCAACAGAAAGGCATTATAGGTCTCTCTATATATACCTGTTATGACTTCTTTGGGGAAAAGAAAAACACCTTGGAGAAGACTTGGCCTACAACTTCAGGACTGTGTGATTTCTGAGGCTCACAGGCATCCATGCTTGGATGTTTATATTATGAAGAATGACTTGCTTATTTCTTAGTTTTTCATTTCTAGTGGATTGCTTCTCCCCCCCCCCTTTTGATTAGTTGTATGTGTGTGTGTGTTTTAATTCCAATATAAATAAGCCTCTCAAATTGTGTTAAGTAGCTGGAATGTTGCTTTAGATGGCTCATTATTTATGTTGTACTGTCAAGTGCACATTATTTTTACAGAACACAAATGCTTTACTCTAGTAACAAGAAAGCAATTATTTCAAAAAATAGAAAAAATGCAAAGAAGCCCCAAAGAGTTAGCCTGACCCACTAGTAGAAGTAGCAGTATATCCCATAAATATAGGAGAACCTCTAAATGTAGCATTTTACGAACACGGTCAGCCAACTGAGTGTGAAATGTCCCCTTCTTTTCTGTCTAGTCCCCAAGCAATCAGTTTTTTAAATGGCATTTTGGAAAGGCAATGAATATCTACTAACACTGGATGTAAACTTCATTTCAAAGCGGTGGAGTAGGCCATAAATAAAAACATTAAGAGATCTCCATAGTCCTGCCCATATGTATTATCAACATAGGAAGCTGATTTCCATTATCAATAGAAACATGGATTATCAATAAGGGAAGTCAAGAGCTGTTTTCAAATAGGGCAAAATTCCATATAGCATGAAATTCAATTGTTGGTTGTTGCTGTTATTGCTTTCTTTCTTGCGTGGTTTTCAGAGAGAAAAATATGAAGAAATTCACAATTATGGTGGTATCTAATATAAAGGTCCAGCATATGGATTAAGCAGATGGGAAAAGAGACAAAGGAAACACAAAAACTTTCAAAAAAAACTTTCCCTTGATATATTCAACTATTATAGCTCCTAATTTCAAACCATAATTTTACATATTATATTGCTTGGATGATGATTAATTTTACTTATTCCGTAGAATTTTTCAGATTGCCACTGCCACAGGAAACCTGAGCCACATTGTTTTGCCTCCATAGGAAGCAGACAACACTCCAGCTCTCATGTTCCTTCCATAGTCAATCGGTCATCAAGTCTTGCTGATTTTCCCTTCACATAAATCTTCCTTTCATCCCTTCTTTTCCAAGTTAAATTCTGATTCCCTGACTCAGGTCCCCTTTACCTCTAGGATTATTGCAATAGGCTTTAAGTGATTTCCTAGCTTATAGCCCAGTCCTCTAATTTTTTTTCCCATCCCTGTGCCAGAACAATCTTCCAGAAATAATCTTTAGATCATGCCACTCTATGTGTCAATAAGATAAAGGCCAAAAATCTTAGTCTGGCATGCAAGACCCACTGTCTTCAGATTCTCCTCCCAAGCCTGCCTCTGCAAACCTTACTCTCACACAAATGGATAATTCATTGTTTGTGACTCAGACTCTACTTCAGTCTTGTCCCCCATAAATTTTTATGCACCTGAAAGTCTTTCTTAGCTTTTTTGCCCACCTACTCAAATCCGAGAACTATTCAAATTCTATATACCTGCCAAAATTCAACTAAAATCCAGTCACCTTAGCAGTGTACTGCAATTCTTTGACATTTCTCCCACCGATTTGAGTAAATCACAAGATTTACAGTCTGGTTGAGATGGAAAAGAAAACACGTAATTATAGCACACTTTGTCTGTAATACCCAGTGCCCATTTCCACTGATGGTAGATAGAGTCTTGAATATCACATGTGATTCAGTTCCTTCTATTTTAAAATACATTTTTTTGAGGGGAGCTATGTGTTCAATCTCTTCATTTCCCTTTGTCTTCCCTTCTTGGAATGGTCCTGGAAGGGGACCTATTTCCTTAGGTGACCACAGCGCATGTTGGACTCTGATCATCTTTCCAGATCTCAAGTAGCAACCTCCATCTGCACTGTACCCATTGCTAGTATCTGAATCCCCAACATGGCCTGTAGTTGGTGGCCACACCACATGAATCATCTCTGTTCTCTCTCAGGTCAGCGAGTCACTCCTTGCTTGCCTTCCTCTTACCTGCTTCCCCTGTCCTCCACTATGGTGGGCAGGGTCTTGGGGCATTTCTCTCATTCATTCCTACTTTACCATCCAGGGACCATATTGGACAAAGAGCGTCTATAGAGTTCACGGTGTAAATTCTCTAAATTTATACCAAAAAGAGAAAAAAGCTGTTATCTATTTATCATGTCACAACACTAATTTGGGGCATGGATCTCCTACAAAGAGTCACGTTTTCAAAAACCTATTCTCACTTAAGAGCCTTAAGGATTCTTGAAAATCAAAATGTTTTGGCTTTCAGACTACTTTCTCTGCTCTATACTTTAATTACTTTCTTGAAAGTGAAAATCTGCTTTATTCTATACTGTATTCACCTGTTCTTGACCAATAAATGTCATGGATTGGAGAAAAAAAAAAATGGAGCAACTAAGATTTTTTCCAGGAACAAAAGAATGTATCATGTGATACTTCAAAAGCACTAATCAACTATATTGGTTATGCATATAGTAAGTGATCAAATCATGTATTTTAAAATATTTGCAGATTTTGGTGTGAGAAAGGCAACTTAGTTGGCCTAATATTTCCTATCATTTGGTAAATTTGGATTTCTCCATGGAATACAAGATAGACACAGAAATACATACAGTGTAAACTAATAAAAAATTTTTGAATAAAAATAAATTTGGGTCTCTAAGGTCAATCCTTAAAGGACTCACTATTCCATCACTAGGACTTAAATTATAAACATTGAAATTATAAATAGTATTAGCTCTCATAGTGTTCTTTGTGTATACTGCTTTCTGAACCCCCCCATTTTCTTCTGTAATTATGCTCCTTTATATGAAAATAAAGCTCTTTGTTAAAGCAGACAAGCACAAATATTATTAATATTACTAATTGCTCTGTTTAAATGGGACATATAATTGAGATACAATGTTCTTGATGCAATTATATTCTCTTTCCTCATAATCTTTGTTGTTAGTCAATGCTTAATTTAATCCTGGGCTTATTCTGAGTTTCAATAAAATTAACTTACCCTTTACCTTTCTAAGAATCAAACCTCAAATTTTGGTACCACTTTCTCCAATTGACATACCTTTGGCTATTTCTGCTTAAGGAATATTCTGTAACTGCTTATTTTTCCAAGCTACAACTAACATAATCTTCCACAAATTCTATTTTTCTTCTTTTTAGAACTTATTCTTTTTTCTTTTTTCTTCTTTCGGAAGTCTTAGTGGAAATCAAGAGAATGAATATATATATATATATATATATATATATATATATATATATATATATATGTAGAAGTGGAATGGTATTTCTGCAATCAAAGCATGCCTGCACTGCAACAATCTCTTCCCTAAACTACCAAAAAACTTCTCCATCTTACTTACTACCTCTCCAACTTTCTTCTGTTGAAGAAATCTGACCCTCTCCAATATAGCAATCAATTCTGAATTATGACTTCATATGTAAAACTGCTTGCAAAATGGACTAGGTTTACAAAACAAAATTTATTAAAAGTTACCTTTCCTAGTTAAAAGTTAATTTTTTAATAAAGAGATAATAATGTCACCTTAGTTGAAATGACTTTCCACTAGCAGAAAATCACAGCAATAATTTTAGGGGTGAACATATACCCTTTACAGTGTTTTGTTCTTGTAAGTATGAGAAGGTGGAGAAATTGATAAGAAGGTAAGAGCTATAAAATTTTAGGTGGGTGCCTGAAAATGCAACAAGTTAGAAAAATCAAGTTGTCTAAAATTGAAAGCATGATGGTAGGAATACATTTTTGTGGAATCCTCAGCCCTCATTATTGGGGCTATTTTCTTGGTGCCCACAGTTCCTGCTGGTCAAGCGAAATGTACAGTTAGGCAGGGGGCCACTCACCAGGGGAAAAGTCCTGGTATGAGGAACATACTGGGAAACCAGTATCTGCTGAAAACAGCCAGCAGATAATATGTAGCATAATAGAAATAATATGCTTTGACAAGTGTGAACAATGGCAGTAGACCCTGGTCACTCCACCCTAGCTTCCATCCCCAGTAACTCATCCTCCCGCATGTCCCCCAAGCATGTACACTCCCTGTATGTACACTCACCATGTGCTTGCCCCACCTTTGTATTTGATTCTAATAAATACTTCTTTTGAATCAGGGCTGTACACTACATCCTGGTGTAGCACCTCTAGGTTTCTCATTGCTTCATATGGACCTTGAGTAATCTTTCCCTCATCCTGTGCCTCTTCCTACACTGCTGCCCCGTGAGCCAACACATTTTTTTTAAGTTACTGAAGATAATGAAAGAATGAAAAAGAAAAGTTTGAATCTTAATGGTTTCAAAGAAAAATTGAAGTGCTTGTAGCAGTGAGGGAAGAAAGGAGGAGAAATGGATGATTTAAAAACCAGAAATAATATACTTGGGTTGTTTGCATAACTTGGCTAATATAAAGGACAGATGATTGGATTAAGATGTGGTGTATATACACAAGGGAAGACTACTCATGGATTGAAAAAAAATGAATTATTGCTATTTGTGACAATATGGATGGGATTAAAGGGGATAATGCTAAATGAAATAAGTTGAAAGGAGAAAGACAATCCTGATGGTGTCACTTTCATGTGGAATAGAGAGAAACAAAACAAATAGTCAAAACCAAACCAATAACAAGCCATATAAATCTTGGTAAAATTAAACCTACCGGAGGGGTGGGCAAATGTGGAGAGCAGAGCAGGGAGTGGCCCAAGGGACTATGGTGGACTATGGGTGCCCTGGTGGTAGGTGTGATGTGGTGACATACATCTAGAGCACTTTGATACTGTACCTCTAAATCACAGTGCTGTAAAACAAAATTACCTCAATAAAGCAAAATAATAAAAACAAAAACAGAATTAAGGAAATATTTGACTTTTGATTGGAAAAATAATTTTGTCGTAACATGTATGGGGAGTGAAAGAAATCAAAGCAAAGCCAAATATCCTATCTGGTCTTCTGTGAGTAATTAACAGAGACTGGGTTGATAATAGTAGTATAGAAGTATATATTTAAAACAGAAAGAAAGAAAAAACTAAAGAGGGAGGTTCTTGGGGGAAGCTGCCATGTGTGGATGGGAAGGTGCTGACAATTTTCTGTGCAGAGATAATACAGCTGGGTTATGAGAAGGGGAGTGTCTATTACTGATACCTGAGCTATGGCACACTTAAATATTTTAGGGATATGTTGATAGCTTTAGTCTCCCCCAAAGGACTGAAAGTGGGTGGGTATACAGCAAACCACACTCTAAAAAGCCTCTTACTAACTTTCTAGAGAATCATACTGAACAATTTTTCTCCTCATTGTGAACCATGCCTTCACTCTTCTTCTTCCTAGTCTGAGTGCTAAAAGCATAAAATGAAATTACAGAAAATTTTATACAATTTCTAAAGTAAATATGTCTTCTAGTTATTTTCAATGTTCTGACTTTACCATTTATGGAGATTCAGAGGTGATTTTGTTTACTTAGAAAGGACATTTACTTTCTCTATTTCAAATAATTTTTGGCTAGATAATCCAAATGATGACTCCTTTCCCTCCTCCTCAGGCAATCAAGCATAACCTAGAATTTAGTAAGATAAGTACAATGTGTTCACCTGAAAACCGTATTTTTCAACAAGGTGGTTTCTACTTTTTGTGAGTCTTCTAATACATTGTCTAATAAATTAAGTTACAATTTTCAGGTATGTGCAATAAAAAGACACTGTAATGTTATCTGTATCAACTGAACATTTTCCTATTGTGCTTTATGAAAAATGTCTTAGGCTATTTGCTTTAAAATAATCCACTGGGGAGTGGCAATTTGAAGGTTATAGACAAAGCAAAATTAGCCATGTGCTGTTAGTTGTTGAAGCTGGGTAACAGAATGAGGAAATTCATTATTGAAATCTGTTTTCTTAACTAAATAAAACATGTATAAAAGGACATATATTTCAGTGGCGATAACACCAACAAAAGTAGAAATAACTGAATTATATAATAATAGAGACTGACTAGCTAATAATAAATTATGTCATATTCAAGAAGCTAATTATTGGACCTCCCCAGTGGTGAAGCAGGTTGAGCGCAGGGCTGTGAAGCTGTCCACAGCCTCCGCAGTGTGGATTCGATCCCGGCTGGGCGGCGAGGACCTCACATGGCAAGGCAGACCTCTCCTGTTGCGCCTGCTCCTCCCTTCAGCAGTGTATTTCTGTCTGTTCTGCTCCCTGTTCTGCCTCTGGTGCATCCTCTCACCTTCCCGTGCTTCTGGCCCGTACCCCAGCTCTTGTATAAAAATAAATAAATCTTTAAAAAAAAAAGCTAATTATCATATGATCACTAAGGAAAAATCGTTTTCAATGACTATTTAATGGAATGGAATAATGCTTATATTTGCTAAGTGAAAAATCTGGATACCAATCTATATGTATAGTATAATGTCAATAGTTTTTCAATATAAATGTTTGGGATTAGAAATTCCTCAGGATGACCTAATTATAATTTTTATCCTAAGAAAATAATCAAAAATACGTAAGAGATTTAGGTATACAGGTGTTCATTATAGAGTTTACTATAATTTTAAAAATAGGAGACAGTTTAAGAATTATTAAATTTAATATGTCTATTTTGTGGAAAACTATTGTAGGGTAAGGAAAAAGTATCGGCTTTTCTGCCCTCCCGCCGTTAGGACAGATGAGGGAACCCTGTGGTCCTGATGGCGGGCACCTGATGTGGGTACACCTGGGCTGAGAGACTTGAGTTTATAAGGGCGGCATCACTGGAACGCCAGCAGAAGCCAAGAACAAATGGAAGCTGAGAGAAGAAGAAAAGAAGCAGAGAGAAAGCCAGAGAGCCCAGATAGAGTGAGGATTTGCTGGGGGCTGGGAGGACTGCCAGCCTCCCGGCCACCCAGCACCCCTGCCTGCCTATGTCTGGTAAATCTAAATAGAAGACCTGCAAAAGCCACTGAGGGCTCTGACTCCTCCTTTACCTGGTCTGAATGGGATCATAGAAAACCTGCACTGTGCCCCTTCCTGCCCCTACAACTATATAGTCACCATAAGTCACATTTTTAAAAGAATATTTAATGAAATATTTAATGGAATGAAAAGTAAATATTTGTAAAATAATGTCAAGTTAAGTGGCACAATATCAGACTCTGAAGTATATCCCACTCTTATGGAAAAAGGAATAAAATCTATAGATTGGTGATAAGGAATTTTAAAAATTCAAGTATGAAGCCAATAATGGAAGCAGAAGGTAATTATGTTGGCTAGAGTTATCCTTAGGTTAGGATTATGTCAGAGATAAAACTCAGAGCACTCCTACTGATTGCCAAGTTCTTTTTGAAATCACACAAGATCAATCAAATCAGGCTGTCTGATCCAGACTTTAAAGCAAAATCTTTCCTGGGCACTATGGTAGATGAACAATTCCCAACATGTGGGGGTGAGCAGAAGCGGGGGGAATGAATTACAAACATTAGCTTCTTGATCTATATCCCAAGCCCTCAGCCCTAGGCTAAAGGTTTTTGATTTGACATATATCAATAATTGATACCAAATACAGATCGTCCTTGATATACAATGGGTTTATATCCCAATAAATCCATCCTAAGTTGGAAAATATCATAATCAAAAATGCATTTAATATATCTAACTGTAGGATAAGGTAAAAAGTATCAGGCTTTTCTGCCCTCCTGCCATTAGGATAGATGACAGACCCCTGCGGTACTGAATGCATAACTGATGGCGGGCACCTGGAATTGGGTGTGGGCCTATGTAGATGGGATTCACCTGGGCCAAGACTGGGCTTTTAAGGGCGGCATCACGGGACACCAGCAGAAGCAGCAGAGAAGCAGAGAGAATGCTGGAGAGCCCAGAAAGAGTGAAGACTTGCTGGGGGCTGGGAGGCCTGCCAACCTCCTGGCCCCACGGCACCCCTACCTGCCATGTACCCGGTAAATCCCAATAAAAACCTGCAAAAACCACTAAGGACTCACGAGGACTCCTTCTTTACCTGGTCTACTGAATCAGAAAACCTGCACCATCCGTTCCTGCCCTTATACTAACCTAGCAAACATCATAACTTAGACTAGCCTAACTTAAGCATGCTCAGAACACTTACATGAGACTACAGTTGGGGAATATCATCTCACACAAATCCTGTTCTATAATAAAGAGTTGAACAGCTCGTGTGATGATTGACTGCTATAAGGAAGTGGAAGACAGACATGATGGAATGTAAAAATACAAAATACAATATCCCCAAAATGCTGACAACACAACACTCTGTAGATTATGGGTCATTCACTTTCATAAACCCTTCTGTTCCCCTTGTGATCATCTGGTTGCCCAGACACAACAGGAGACAGTATTGTACCACATATTGCTGGAAAAAAAAAAAATTGTTTGAGAAAAAAAAACAATTCAAATTTTGAGAAAAAAACAAAATTCAGGGCCTCCCCGGTGGCGCAGCGGTTGAGCGCTGGGTTGCGAAGCTGCCCGCGGCCTCTGCGGAGCCGGTTCAATCCCCGGCTGCTCCCCGGCCACCGAAGGAGGGTCCCACATGGTGCGCAGACCTCTCCTGCCGCCCGCTGCTCCCCTCAGCAGTGTACTTCGGTCCTTCTGCCTGCTCTGCTCCCTGCTCTGGCTCTGGTGAATTCTCTCACCCTCCCGCGCTTCTGACTGTACCCAGTGCATGTATAAACAAAAAACAAACAAACAAACAAATAAATAAATAAAACATGCCTCTATTAAAAAAAAAAAAAAACAAAATTCAAATTTTGAAATATGGTATCTCTTGAATGTGTATCACTTTTACACCATTATAAAGTTTAGAAAGTGTCAATTGAACCATCCTAAGTCAGGAACTATCTATATCCACTACTTTCCAGAGTCCCCCAGCTGCTCCTCCCAGGTGAGGCACCTTTCTCTATCAGGAGAGACGCATAGACCAGGCCCTGGGACTTAACACCCACAGCTCTTCTACATTCAGGAATGGGGACACTCTCAGGTGGACATTTTTCCCCGATTGCTCACTCTTTTACAGACATTGCTCAGCAATCATGCTCATTAAATAACTTTCCATTCTCATCTACAGTAAGGTACGGTGACAGTAAACACACAATCCAAGTAATATGATACATCCAGAGGGCAAGCCTTTCCTAAAATCAGCCCTTCTCAGGCACACATCAAATAGCCCATTATATAAAAGTAGATCTTGAAAAGCAATACCAAAACAAGCCACCTACCAGAATGGCAGAATGTACAAAGAGAGACGATGTTGGCAGGGATGAGGAAAAACTGGAACAGTATATGGTGCTGGTAGGAATCAAAACCAGTATACGGTCACTTTGAAAACAGTTTGACAATTTTTTAAAGGCAGACACACACTTACCATAAAACCCAGTCACCCTACTCCTTGATATTTACCTGATAAAAATATTATGTTCACACAAAAGCCTGAATGCAAATGTTTACAATAATTTCATTCATAATCACCAAAAGCTTTAAACAGTCCAAGTGGTGAATGGATAAACAAGTTGTGATACACATTCACCTAGTGGAATTCTACTTAGCAATAAAAGGCAGAAAACTATGCATAAATGCAAAGGCATGGATGACTCTCAAAAGCATTATGCTAAGTGAAATAAGCCAGACTCAGAAGGCTACATATTTTGATCCTTTTTATGTGAAATCCAGGAAATGACAAAGCTGTAGAGACAGAAATCAGGGCCATGGTAGCCAGGGCTTAGCAGAATAGGGAGGAGATTGGCTTAAAGGATTATAAAGAAACACTTGGAGGGTCAGAAAACTCTGCTTTCTTGATTTCAGTATTGGCCTTAACTTACATAATTTGTCAAATTGCATGGACTTACATGCACCTAAAAAGTATGAATTTCTGTGTAGGTAAATTATACTGCAAGAAACCTCAAAAATCAAAACAAAAACCACCTCAGAAATGATCCACTATTTTAGGCAGAGATCTACCCAAAAAGAAAAAAAATCAACACAAAAAATCTTAAACTCCAAAGGAAAAATAGGTAAAGGACTCAAAGAGATAATTACACTAAAAAAGAACCCAAAAGGCTAATACATGTATGAAAGAATATTCAGTCTCTCTGATAACTCATGAAACATCAGTTAAAACAATAAAATAAGTTTCTTGCCTAGCAATTTGGTGGTGGTGTTTTTTTTTTTATTTTTTTAAAGCTTTTTTAAAATTTTTTTTTACTAAGGCATGTTTTATTTATTTATTTGTTTGTTTGTTTGTTTTTTATACATGCACTGGGTACAGTCAGAAGCGCGGGAGGGTGAGAGAATTCACCAGAGCCAGAGCGGGGAGCAGAGCAGGCAGAAGGACCGAAGTACACTGCTGAGGGGAGCAGCGGGCGGCAGGAGAGGTCTGCGCGCCATGTGGGACCCTCCTCTGGTGGCCGGGGAGCAGCCGGGGATCAAACCGGCGCCGCAGAGGCCGCGGGCAGCTTCGCAACCCAGCGCTCAACCGCTGCGCCACCGGGGAGGACCGGTGGTGGTGTTTTTTTAACATGATGATACTCAATTCCAGCAGGATAATGGCATTGGAGGCTCTGTTGTGTCCGGGACCTGGGGGTGGAGGAGGACAGCCTTTTTGGAAAACAGTGCAGCAGTAAATATCAAGACCCTCGAAGGTTTTTGTTTTGTTTGTTTAATTTAGTAATTTAATTTCTAGGAATATGATAAAAGAAACAGCAGCAATGTCAAAAATTTAAGTATAAGCTTTCTCAATGCAGTATTTATAATAGCAAGGAAGCAGATAAAAATCTAGCTGTCTAATGATAAAAGACAAATTGTGATTTGCTTACAATTAAGCATATTAATATTAAGTACCCATAAAAGCAGCCACTTACTGGATAACCTCTGCAGGTTCTTTAACTCTCTGCTTGGTTCTTCTAGGAAGTCTTCCCCAAACACTCTACATTTTCTGTTCCCATCTTGTAAAACTTACCTCATTCAAGTCTAGTTGCTACTTTATTGCCTTTCTTCCCATTTGACCACAGACTCCAAGAGGGCAAGGGATATAATTATTTTCTTCTTAGATAAATCCCCAGTGCCTGAAAAAAAAAAAAATACTTGACACATAGTAATCACTCAATAAATAGTTCCTAAATAACAATTAAATGATTTGAGGAAATTATCATAAAACTCTAGGTAAATAAAACAGGATACAAATGTATGCACAAAACCTAAACCAGGGTCTCCCTGGTGGCGCAGGCAGTTGAGCCCAACACTGTGAAGCTGTCCACAGCCTCTTCAGTGCTGGTTCGATCCCCGCCGGCCTCGGAGCCACCAACATGGCAAGCAGACCTTTCTTGTCTCACCCACTGCTCCCCTCAGCAGTGTATTTCGTCAGTATGCCTGCTTTGTTCCTGGCTCTATCTCTGGTGAATCCTGTCACCCTCCCATGCATCTGGCCTGTACCCCGGTTTTTGTATAAATAAAATAAATCTTAAAAAAAAAATCTAAATGTCATCCAATAAAAGTTTGAAAAAAAACCTAACCCAAACTTAGAAAAAGATAAAAAGAGAAAATTACATATGTAAAATATATAATATATAAACATAAATATGTAATTTCCATATATTTCTAATTTTCCAATTTTTCTATTCTAAAATTTTGTATCTTTTTATTTTGAAAAAAAGAAGAAAAAGTTCTATTATTAACATGACTTTAGAAAATAAATGCAATGTGAATAATTTACTTTTTCTAGATAGACTCCTGGGTGGTTTTGGAAATGCATCCTGCAAATCCTGTGAGCTAACAGTCTTCCATCATGCCTTTCAGTGTGAATTCAAAAGTGGACAAGTAGTTGTCCTAGTTACTCTGGTTTCTAAAAGGCACCAAAACAACAATTTATGAGGAGAATGAAAGTTTTGAAATTGCAATCACAAAATATTCATGTTTATTATTTGGAAATGACACAGACTACTTGCCCCCTAAAATGTGCAGGTATAGATGATTTGAATTTTAATTTCCTACTTTTATAGATACTGTTAGCTGTGATTTTTGAAACTATTAAGTGTGTCTTATTTATTCTAGTATTTATATACAACACCAAACTCTTGTTCAGGTGCCACAAATGACAATCGGGACTTTGAAAAGTCAAAAAGAACTTCAAGGAAAAAGAAAATGATGGAACAAGATAAAGAGAGATGTATTTCAGGATAAACAGGGAGTGGACATTTAGATAAAAGAACACTATTTTGACCCATTAACAGTTTGGGTCTTCCCAGAGAGAAGTCACTAACTCAGTCTTTCTTATTACATCAGTGAGGGACAGCTCTCCACCTTCCTTCTCACCAGGGGAATTGCAACCTGGTCTTCCTTCAGGCTTCACCAACTTCCCAAACTCTGCAGGCCTATAGGTATCCTCAGAGATTAATCAATAGAGTGACATGGAGGTTTTGTATCATTTGTCAACAGGAGCCTTGCATGTCCCAGGAAGCACAAGGAAGAATCCTTCTTCCCACCTAAGAGCTCAACCTGGAACAGCTGGAACTGTGCGGCTCTTTGGTCTGTAAAATGAATCAGCCCTCTGCGATAATATCTGGCTCCACTCCATGGGCCCCTTGTGCATATGCCTGCTTCTGGATTGGCTACTGCCATCTTCAGTAATATGTTCTCTACAACCAAGATTTAAAATATCATGAAGTAGAAGAGTAGTTCTACTCTTCACTCAGAGTAGGTACCTTAACAACTTTATTGTGCTTTCTATGTCACTCCCTTCAAGAATGATTAAGTATACTGTTAACACCTTTTTTAAGACAATATTAAAACTCTTATAGTAAAACAAAAAATTATATTTTGACCTAGCAAGTGCTTTTCTTAAAAAAAAAATTCTAAAAAGACAATCAGTGTATAAATATTTCTGTGCAGGGCTATTCATCAAAGTGTTGTTTATAATACCATAACATGAGAAATAACCCATGAAGTTTGAGTAAATAAATGATGTTATGCTCAATAAAATATTGTTTATCCATTAAACACTACAAAGCAGTCTTATTTATTATTATGTTAGAAAGAGATTTAGCTTTTTTAAGTGAAAGAATTTGGCTAAAAACAGGGTACTTGATATGATCCTATTAAATGTAAACATATTCATAGAAAAGAACCTATAAGGTAACATACCAAAATATTAGTAATACTTATTTCTCAAGTTCTATGGGTAAATATCACTTCTTTGTATCTTTCACCAACTGAATCAAGCATAAAATAAAACAAAAAAGAATCTATCCTTGCCTTCTAGGCAAGAAGATTTTTATTGGAATGATAATATATGTAGCCTAATATCCTATAGTTCTGCGTAACATTTTTTGTGTCTGCTCTGATCTACATTAAGGTGCTATGCTTAAGTTTGAACCAAACAATAGTTGCATAGATATGACATACTTTATTCTCTAACGTAGTGATTCTGGTATGTCAGGAAATCATTCTGACTAGAAGTTCAATAAAATCAGTGCAAATAGCATTAGCATCTTAGCTCTGTGGTGTCAGAATATGACCAAAATCTTCCCACTGCAATCTGGTAGCCTCATGAATGTAGAGTTCTGTTCATCAGAAGATTCTTATTCAGGGATTAAAAATACACAGCATAGCTACCACCACTACCTCCTTTCACAACCATGGCAGACATCATTAATCACACTTTGTCCTGTGAACTCAAATGTGGCCTTAAAATCCTTCCAACACAGCTGTGCTCCAGGCAGCCCCTATCAATCATTTATTTCAACTCAAGTTCAAACCTATTAGCCATATCTGCTGTTATTACCCTGGCTGAAGCATTATTATTCCTTTCTCTGGTTCCCCGGACTATGGAATTGAGAAGCATGACCACTTTCTTTCTATAATGATCTCTCCTCCCCTTTAAATGTTTAAAACTTATGAAGATGTTGTTGACATAAGGTTAATTCTCCAAGTGGCATGTTTTAAAAACCCTCTGCCTCTAGTCCTGAGCCACAAAAAAGAACTCTTTTCAGGATCTTCATGATTTGCAGCATGAAAATCTTAGCCCTCTCCTCCCTATGATAACTATATTTATATTCTGATAAAATAAGAGCATATTAAGAACAATCACAAATACTAACTGAAAGTAGAGCCCCCAAAGGGATGTAGCAGACTAATAAATAATAGGTGGACCCACATGAAATCAGAGCAGTAAAGGAATAATTTTTATATTCTACGTACATAAAATCATACTTCTACCAAAAGTTTGTCTGAAGAAGGGATTGTGAAATCCCAAACAGGGAAGCTCAAGTGTAAAACAGGCAGAATCCAGCCTTATAGAAATGGGGACCTGGATCAGAATATAGCAGGTTAGTCATCTTTTAACTCGCAGCCTCAAAATCCCAACACACACACACACACACACACACACACACACACACACACACACACACAGAGAGAGAGAGAGATTCAGCCCTGGGAAAGTAGTAATATATTATTGAAAATCCAGAAATTTTGAAGAAATCCTGAAAAAACAAAGCTGATGTGATTCCAGTGGTAAAGGAAACTGCAGCCAAAATAATGCAGAAATAATAATACCAAGGAGTGGGAATGGTTTAAGAGGAACTCCAGAATAGAACATTAAAAGTGAAAGAGGCAGAAACAAATAAGAAAATTCCCAGAACTGAACAATGACATGTTTTCAGATTAAAAAGACCTTCAGAATGCTAAGGAAGTTAGAATAGATACATCGTAATGAAATATCAGAATACCAAGGATAAAGAGAAAGTTACCATAAAGAGACAGAATAAGATCACTTTTTTCCCTTCTCTGTTTCTTTACAAATTTATTAAGCAATAATTATATATTTTTATTTTACATTTTTTATATCATTTTTCATTTTGTGCATTGTATGCATTTTCATCTTGGTTATAGTCCCTATAAAATTCCCACCACCCTTGTTTTGATCCTACTCCCTTCTCCCCACTGTAGCATGTCTCTGGTTTATAGTTGCCTGTTTATTTTGATTTTTACTTTAGAATAGATTACTTTGAATGAGAATCAAGTTGACTCTTGACTTCTCATACGAAATACTGGATACTAGGAAACTTCCTCAAACTTTTAAGGAGAAAGTATTTTGAACGAACATTTCATGTCTAGAAAAAGTAATATTCAAGTTTAAACAATAAAATGACAATTTAAATGTGAAAAACTTGTGTTGCATTAAATAATTAAGGTGATTAAAGTTTTAAAATGTGCAGGCAGCTCAGAGATTGTATTTTAGTTTGAGAGAAAGAAGGGTTGCTTTTGAAATAACTCTCAAGAAAATATTCAACAAAGTTGCTAAAGATGTACATCTTTAAAAGAAAACAAATGGAGCAAAGATGGTGTTCAAAACAAATGGTGCTGGCTGATCTCTTATGTTTATGTAGAAAATGGCAAAACTTGAAAGAGAGACAACCCTGTCAATCGGAGTCAATAAATGTTTTATTGATTAAAAAAAATGGTGCTGGAATAACTAAACATCCACAGGCACGAAAATGAATTTAGACACAGATCTTACATCTTCACAAAAATTTAACACAAAATGGATCACAGACCCAAATGTAAAGTGCAAACTGTAACTTTCTCCTAGATCATAGGAGAAAAAGCAAATGGCCTTGGGTATGGCAGTGACACTTAGTTACAATGCCAAAGGCACAATTCATGAAAAAAAAAAAAAAATCTGAGCTAGACTCCATTAAAAATTTCTGCCCATGGGGCTTCCCCTGGTGGTGCAGCTGTTAAGCCCTGGGCTGCAGAGACTGCGGGTAGCACCGGTTCGTTCCCTGGCTGGCTGCCGGCGAGGGTGCCACCAAAAAAAAAAAAAAATTCTGTCTGTGAATAAACAAATAAATAAATAAAAATTTCTGCCCATGAAAGAAAATTTCAAGAGGCTAAAAAGACATGGCAAAGATTTGAAGTAAATGTTTGCAAAAAACACATCTGATAAAGGGCTGTTATCTGAAATATACAATGAATTCTTAAAACTCAATAATAACGAAAGCAAATAACCAGACTTAACCAGTGAGTCAAAGACCTGAACAGACATCAAAGAAGGTATACAGATGGCAAATAAGCTTATGGAAAGATGCTTTGTATCATATGTCAACAGGGAAATGCAAATTAAAACAACAATGAGATATCACCACATATCTTTTAGAAGGACGAAAGTCCAGGACACTAATGACACCATATGCTGGCGAGGATGCGAAGCAAGAGAAACTCAAACATTGTTGGGAGAACGTGAAAAGGAAGATATTTTGAAAATGGAAACTGTCTTTGAAAGGCAGGTTGGTGGTTTCTTACAAAACTACACATATTCTCACCATATGATCTAGCAATTGTGCACCTTGATATTCACCCAAAGGAATAATAACTTATGTCCACATAAAGATCTATACACAGATGTTTATAGCAACTTTATTCATAATTAGAAGCAACTAAGTGAATGGATAAATAAGCTATGGTATAATCAGACAACAGAATATTGTGATATTAAGAACTGAACTATGAAGTCATGAAAAGTCATGGAAAACTCTTCAATGCATATTACTAAGTAACAGAGTCAATCTCAAAAGGCTACACACTGGATGATCCCAACCTAATGATATTCTGGAAAGGCAAAACTATGGAGACATAAAAAGTCAGTGGGAATGACTAGGCAGTGTGCAAGGTTATTTAGGGCAATGAAGATAGTCAGTAAAATATTATAATAATGGACATATGTCATTGCATATTTGCCCAGACCCATAGAATGTACAACACCAAGAATAAACCCTACTGTAAACTATGAGCACTGGGTGATTATGATGTGTCAGTGCAGGTTCATCAATTGTAATGTGTATCACTCCTTTGTGGTGTGTTGACAAAGGGGGAGACTATGCATGTATGTGGGCAGGGGGTATGGAAGATGATGACTGTATCTTTAAAATTTTGCTGTGAACATAAAACTGCTCTAAATACTCTAAGTCTTAACAACAAACAAAGAATAATCCAAAAAGGGGGAAGAGGGAAAGGTAAAAGGGAGAAGGAAGAGGAGAAAGAAGGAGAAAAATTGTTAGGGGAAATGGATGTCCTGAGCAAACTCCATACAGGCTTTGTGGACTCCACCCCCAGGACACTGGGAACTACAAATCCCATGATCACCAAAGGGAAGGTTGCGAGCATCCGAGGGCGGAGTTTAGCAACTATGTTCTCTGTTTGAGCATTTAACTGGCCATGTGCCCAGGGGTCTCCCTCTTGGCTCCACGGCACTCTCAGTTTTTTGCCAGCTCGGCGGGTCATTGGGATTCCAGGTCAGCGGAACAGGTAGGAGGCATTTACGAACTTATCTCCCTCTTTTTCTCCCTGAGTTTTCCATTTCCTCATTTCCCCTTCCCTTGTGAATAAACCTTTTATCAACCTTTTGTGTATGTCTGCAGTTTCGCATTAATAAGTCCCCTTTAAGTGCGCGGGTGAGGACCCGCAGTCAGGCAACCCGTTTTATATGGGGGTTTGCCCTGTAACAAGATGAGGAGGAGAGGGCGGGGAGGAGGGAGGAGGAGAGGGAGGTAAGGAATGTGAAGTTTGAAGAAAAGTAATTCAGCAGCTCATTTAGGGGTGCAGCAACAAGTTATTGCCCTCTGGTATCTATTTAGTGGCTTATATTAAATGAGTCCATTTGAAGTTTAATTTGCTATATTTGGAATTTTGGTTTATACCTTCAGCAAATATGTCGGGTATTCAGCCCTTGTCCCCCTTTTCCATGGAAAGGGCAAAGAGCAAACAAACAGAACTACTACCCTGCCAATTACTCACTGTCACCAGAAGAGCCGGCTTCCTCTATGGCATCACGAGGGCCTCTTTTACTTGTAGAATTAAGTAAGGAACAGCAAAAGGCATTGTTTGACCTACACAGTAGTAGAGTATTAATTTCCTCGAATAACCAGAGTTTATGATCTGTCACCCTTACCCTGGTGTTTGTAGAGTGTATAACTCAGTCATTCATTTACAGTATTTTCCTGACCCTGAGATTTGTAAACAGGAAAATGATTCAAAGGAAACATGAAGTAATCATAAAAATAGTAAAGCTAGCTTTGTGTCCAAAATGCTTTCACATAATTCTGATGCAAGCCTCACAAATAACTCTATGAAGTTTGAAAGACAAATGCAATTATTATCTATTATTTTACAGAAGAATAATCTGAGGCTCAGAACATTTAATGACAAAGAACATTCAACAAGTCAGTCAATCAGTGTGTCTTAGTAAGTGCCTCCTGTGTGTCAGCACTTAGTGTATGAACAAGGTCCAAGGGTGGTGAGTCCCTCAACAGGGAACTTTGGGGCCAGCAAAGAGCTTTGGCATGCATATTTTACTCCGTTCGGGCTAAAATAGACTGGGTGACTTATAAACAGCAGAAATTGATCTCTCGCAGTTGTGGAGACTAGACATTTCATATAAGTGGAATCGTACAACGTATGAACTTTTTGTCTGCCTTCTTTCACTTGGCAGCAAGTTTTTCAGTTTCTGGAACATATGTTAGTAGTTTGTTCTTTTCATTTGCTGAATGGTGTTCCATTCTGGATACACCATTTACCTCTTTATGAATATGCAGTTTGTTCCAGTGTTTTGTTGCTATGAATGATGCTGCAATGAACAGTTGCATGCAAGTTTTTGTGTACACTTATGTTTTCACCCCTCTTACATAAATACCTAGAGGTGAAATTACTAGGTTGTATGGTAGTTTTATGATTAACATTTTGATAAACTGTCAAAATGTTTTCCAAAGTGGTTTCACCATTTTTTCATTCTGACTTATTATGTATGAGGGTTCTTATTTCCCACCATGTTCATGGACATTTGTTTTTGTCTGCTTTTTTACAATAGTCATTCTAGTGAATGTCAAATTGTATCTTGCTGTGGCCTTTTTTTACATTTCCCGAATGACCGATAATGTTGAGCATCTTTTCATGTCCATATTGTCCATGGAAAAGTTTTAAGCAAGGGAGTGAGAGGCTAATGATTTATGCTTTAAAGCTCAATGTGGTTGCTAATTGGTGACTAAAAAAGAGGCAGGAGATAAGTCAGGAGATGTTGGGCGTAATCCAGAGTAATGATCATGTCTTGGATTTGGGTTATAACAATGGCATGTGGGTTAAATAAGAATATGTTACAGAGATAGAACCAACAAAGTTTGCTGATGGATTGAATGTGGGGTGTATGTGAGAAGGAGATGTAGTTAGCTGAACAAGTAGGAGTGGTGCCTTACTGCCATTAGGGAGTCTTATAGGAGAGCAAATATGGGAATTTTGCCAAAGATTGGTAATTAATACTTATTTTGGTACCATTACATTTTGTGGTGCTTATTAAACTTTCAAGAGGAAATGTTGAATATGTGTTGGGTAGGGTGGAGAAATAAATTTGACAGTAATAAGCAAACGGCTAGTATTTAAAACCTTGGGAACCAAGTAGTGAATGTGGAGAAAAAGAGTAAAGTGGGGAATGAACCCTGAAGGGTATGTCAATAAAGTTGCTTATAGTCACATAGAGTAAGGCTGACAATTTGAAAGTTAAGATTAGGGGAAGGATCTAAAAATATGGTCAGTTAACTAGTAAATCTCTACCTGTGTAGGCACTAGACACACATGGCTAATAAGCTCCTCAGATATAGCTTATCAAATTAAAATGTGCCTAAGTATAAAATACACATTGGGTTTCAAAACATTAATGCAAAAAAGAACATAAATTCTCACTGGGAATTTTTATATTGATTACATGTTGAAATGAAAATAAATGGATATATTGGGTTCAATAAAACTCTTAGTAAAATTAATTGCACCTGCATTTTTGTACTTTTTAAATGTGGCTGCTAGGAAATTTTAAACTATATATGTGGTTCATCTTTTATTTTGAATTCTGTTAGGCTGGTCTATAACATTTTCCCTACAGCCTCACCCAGTTTTTCTAAGTCTTATTGTAGCATATTCAGGTAACCTTGAATCTATATGAGAATTCCTACATATTTGCTACAATTCTATATTAAAGTGTAGGTCATCACTACCCATGTCTTGGATATATTGGGTACTAGACAGGTAGACAGTATTTTAGGAAAGAGAGTACCATATAGATCATTTGGTCCTTGTTAAACTGGGAAACTGTTAAAATGGAGGTATATCCTTGATATTTAAGACTTCATATGTCCTTGCTGACTGTGAAAAAGTTATATCAAATAAATCCCTTCTTCCATCTGGTGAAATACAACTTGATTAAATGAAAAGAAATTTAATTCTTTAATAAGGTCATGATATGAGTATGTCATGACGATTTTTTCTTTATAATCTGTGAGATTCTTAACATACCTTAAAAATCAGTTATATCAAATTCTCTTCCAATTCCTATTATGGCAAGAGGTTCCCTGTAGAAACAAAAAAGTTCTCTTTCATGAGAGGTTCTATAGATAAATTGTGCAGAAACAGTTCGATGAATCTTCCCTACTTCTGTCCCTGGTCCACTGGGGAGGGTTATTTGAGCAAGGTAATTCCCTCAAAGAGGGAGAGCTATACAGTTTCTTATATTTTATAAGATGGATAACTGGTAGATTTTGTGACAACTTTTGTCATCTCAATATAGAGCTTTCCAATATGCTTATGATTAAAATATCCAATCCAGAGGAACAGTAATAGCTCATTCATCTAGTTCATTAAAATGTTGGTTGGCTGGTTCATACAGATGAATTTCCTTAGCTTTGCTTACGTTGCTTCTTGTACCACGGTTTTCCTTTCTAAAATATGTGGTGCCTTAGCTCGCCTGGCTACAATGGTAGAACGCACTGGACAGAATTTCATCATGGACAGCTGGATAGCTCAGAGAAGCTACTTGCAGTAGAAAGACAATTGAAATGATCTAGAGATTAGGAGTCTTTTCCTGCTCTGCCATGAATATGCATGTGATTTAGGGTATGAAACCTAACCTTTGAGCTTTAGCATCTTCACCTGCAGAATGAAGGCATCACTCCAGATCAGTACTTCTTGAATAAATTTCAGCATGCATCAGCTGAAACACATGAAAACATAGCGCCCAGCCTTACCCTCAGAGTTTCTGATCCAGTCTGTTGAGCTGGACCCTGAGAATTTACATTTCTGCTCAGTTCCAAGGTGGTACTGATAGTGCTGGTTTGGGACAGTCTAGAACCACTGATCATCCTGGCCATGTCCCTTGTAACTCATTCTTCTCTGATTTTATAAATGTTAAGCAGATGTTCATTGGGTCGCTCACTTTATGCAGAAATTCCCTAAAGATATCAGACAGTGTGATAACTCTAAAATAGGCTTTCACAAAGCAAACCAGTCATCAGAAATTCAGGCATCTCTAATTTTGATAAATGGAAACTGGATTATTTTATTAGCATTCTCAGATAGTATATAAAAATACACTTTGCAGTTTGGAGAGAAGATAAGTCAGCATTAATTTCTTTTCTCAATGTACCAATTACTGCTTATCCATCTAACCATTACATTTCAGCTGAAATATAAATTTGGGAGAACATGCAGCACAGACTGCTTAATCACTCCCTGAACGAAATTCTCTAACATGAAAGGTTTTCTCCTTGGGTCCCTTTAACATTATACAATCATGTTTTATTTTTCATTTCTGTTGCAGTAAAGTTGAGGATCAAAAAAATCATTTAATAGGGTGCCATAAAATTATCCTTATTAATTCAAATATTTACAGTGGGAATTAGCCAGGTAATGTGTTTTAGTGTTTTAGCAATAAGCCAAAGATTATACCTTTCCTATGTTTGATGGAGAACCTAGTTTTTCAAATAACATAGATATTTTGAATTGTCTTTACTCAGGAGTGTAAACTTCAGGAAGTAAATACTAATTGTAACCCTGCTAGCTATCACTGATGAAGTCTCTTACTCTCATTTTATTTCTGTTTTTCTGTTTGGAAATGGAAATAGCAGTTTTCCTTGTACACAGTGTTTATTGAAAACATATTTAATTTTAAGCAACAATTTCCCACAGTTATTGACTGAAAAATGCTGGATTTCTTCTAGACTAGATTGTTTTCTTTCACCAGAAATGTAGCTTCCAAAGGAGCAGGTGCCTGTGGAATTATAGGACAGGTGTCACCAGCCCAGCCAAGCCTGAGATGAGTGTGGCAGCCAGACCATCTCACATTCCATTACTAAGCAATCATGATCACCAGCATCAGAAATAGTCAAGAAGAACCTCTTTGAAAGAATCTGAAACAGGATTCAATGCTGGCCAGGACCCAGTGTTAATAGGAATGAAAGCTGATACATCATTTCTGGAAAGCATTTTGGCAGGAATCATGACAATCTGTAGAAAAGTACTTCCTTTAACTTAGTAATCCCCTTTCTAAGAATCCATTCCCAGGAAATGTCAGAGATCCTGACAAGGATTTGTATGCATAGAGAGTTACTGCAGTGCCATATGTAACACAGAAAAAACAGAAAACATCCTAAGTTACCAATCATAAAGAGGTGGTTAAATAAATGACTCATCAAAATTTCTTCTAAATTAGTTTGGAAGATTATTTCATGATATAGGAAAATGCTTTTGCTATAATGTTAAATGAGGGGGAACCTGTAAAACCATATAATCCTCTGTTGGAATGTGCTGTGTTGATTTGGTTTAGCTGGGACATATATATGTCCCAGAACTGTGAATTAATTTTGTTCCCTACACAGGCTAGAGATGACCAGAAGAGAAGCTGCCCTTGTTTTCTGAAAGCTTTTCTGGTCAAATGTAGTAAAGTGTTGGTTGAGAGGTATCAAGTGGGCCCCAGCTCTTCCCCACTCTGCGTACAGTGCTTCTTGTCTTGGCCTTGCTTGCCATCAGCAGTGGTCACAGATCCAGCAGAAGATGCTTGTCTGCAGGTCCCAGAAGCTGAAACTACAGAGGAAATAGCTCTTAATGGACTTTTTCAGAAGCCTCCTCTTAGTGGTTGTACTTGGTGGCAATTGTTTCCTTCTGCTCCTGTAATGAATTACCACAAACTTAGTTTGTGGCTTAAAGTGACACAAATTTATTTTCTTGCAGTTCTGCAGACCAGATGTCTGAAATCAGTTCCACAAAGCTAAAGCCAACATGTCAGTAGGACAGATTTCTTCTGGAAACTCTAGGGGAAGAGCTGTTTCCTTGCCTTTTCTACTTTCTGGAGGTCACCTGAATTCCTTGGCGAATGATCTCTTCCTCACATTGCTCCAACCATCATCCCACTTCCCATACTGTGGGCAACTCTTCTTCTGCCTCCCTCTTACAAGGAGACTCATTATTATACTGTGTCCACCTGTGGAATCCAGCGCGTGTGTTTGGCTTCTTAGTTGATGAGTTAATGAGTCCTCTCTCCCTTCATCATCCCCAACTTGGATGTTCATTTCTCTCCTTACAATTGTGTCGAGCTCAATTCCTATAATTACGTAGTGACTTTGCTCCTTTATTTGTACACTAACTAAAAAAAAATCACAATGATGTATAAAGTGCATGTTTCTGTGTGTAAAAAAAGATTGAGAGGAAATATATCAACATGTTAACGGTGCTAATCTCCTGAGTAATAGGAATATAATTATAGGGGAAGAGGACAAGGATGCAGGCATGATGGGATGCACCGAGGAACTGGATCAGAACTCGCTTAGCTAGCAGGAGGGACACTGTAATAGAAGGAAACAGGAAAAGACATGTGTAGACTTGGTGGCAGAAAATTAAGGAATTTCCCTCCTGTGGCTCCTATTTCTCTGTGAATTGGAAGCTAAGTTCATATGTTAAGATGTGGGGAAGTGACTGGGTTTGGAGTTTGAGAAGCAAGAAGAACATCTGGAATGGTCCTTATGCAGAACTGTTGATAGATGAGCTGCTAGAGGGGCACAGAGGTGTATGTGCCATTGAGAGCTTGACTGAGCAGCTCCTTGACTGGGGGTTTTCCTGCTCACAGTCAATAGCCTGGGTTTACGGAAGAGAAGGCAGAGACTGGGGTCATCCAGAGTCTGGGGTTTCCAAGCAAATGGAAGGAATGACAGTAGGTCAAGGGAGCTGATGAACTCTAATGCAATTTCACCCCTACTCCCCCATGCTTTAGAGGAGCAATGGAAGCTCAGGAAGATACCCAAAAGCACAGAACTGGTAGGAATCTGAACTAGAACTAAGACCCAGTTCTCTTGACAGAAAAACAGAACTGATGAACTCGTGCAATTTGCGGCAATTTGGATGGCGTTGGAAGGGAATATAGTAAGTGAAATAAGCCGGAAGGAGAAAAATACCCAATGGTGTCACTTATATGTGGAATATAGAGAACCAAAGGTTCAGAAAAAGACAAACTTAAAAAGCAACTTTTGAAAGCTGACCTTAGAATTGAGGCATCCAGAGGGGAAGTGCTGGGAGATGAGAACAGTATGAAGAGGGAGCACAATGGACTATGGTGGGGACCATGGGTACCTTGACGGTGAGTATACTATAGAGATTATACCTGAAGGGGGAGATCCTGTACTTCCAAAATACTAGCAATGATGTAAGCCAATGGTAATGCAAATAAATAAATAAATAAATAAATAAATAAATGAAGAACAGAACTGGCAGAGAGCAGGTTGCTCTGACTGTGGGCTCTTCACCAAGTCAGAGTCACCTGGGGGGAAAGACAAAGCCTATTGGATAAAATGCAGGCTCCTAGGCTCTGGCCTAGATCTTCCACATCATAAACAATAGACGAGTGGCCCAGAAATTTAACAGAAATCCCCAGAGATTCTGAATCACTGTGAGGTTTCAGAATTGTTGGAAAAGGATAGAATCACTTTCCTGTGGATGAAATACTACAGAAGAATTATAATAGGGAGAACTAGGGAAGTAAAGGGCAGACACAGTTCAGTGTTGTGAGCATGACAAGAAATTCTGAGTAAAACAGGTGGGGGCATAATGAAGGTCAGCAGATACCTGATGCTGGGAAGTGTGCAGGGGTGGAAGGGCTTATGTTAACAAAGGGTCAGACTTGGAAGAAAACCAAAGACAACCCCCATTCTTTTTGCCAGAGCATTTTCTTTGTTCTCTTGCTGATGGTTCAACAATATTCATAATCCAAGTGATACCTGTGCTTCCAAGTAAGACTTCGAGAAATTCAATCTCCTCTTAGTTTTCCTGTTGACTAAATTTCAAAAGCAAGTGGAACTACCAGAGGCTCAACAGACTCTAACTGCAGACCTGGAGTTAGGACAGGCAGGGGTCCTTGACTCTGATATTACCTGAAATGAAATGCTGTGTATTCCCAGCTGGCAGGAACACTAATTATTTCACAAGACTCTGAATCCAAAACCCGCACCAACTGACAGAAGAACAAATATACCTCCCTAAGGGTACTAAATCTCATGAGATCTGCATTGTCAGATTTAAGACAGAAGTTGGTTTCACATTGCAGAGATTTGACAGAAAAGCTGTCTTGTCTTCATAACACTTTTGTAACATTTATCCACAATTCATTTCTGCCAATAAATCATCCCTTGGCCAAGAAAAATTTTTTTTTCTATTTGTTTCTGTTTATTTTGATCAATACCTGATTGAAAAAAACACTAGCATTGGCAGTTTTAAGATACTGAACATATAATGAATGTATCTAATCTTGCCTGCCCATGATGTGCTAGCATCAAAGACTTGTATCTCTTACAAAGTTGGGTGCTTAAGGAAGATGAGGAGAAAATCATAAAATGATTATTTAATTTCAGATGGAATCTCAGTGACTCCAAGCCCTGGTTTTATGATGCTCTGGGTCTCTCAAGTTACCTTCACAGAAAGCACAAAATGTCACCTGGTGCTTTACAGTAAGTGACAGGCTGCTGCCACACTGAACATGATGCAAAGATAACCATTTATTATTTTGATATATAAATACAATGTATCTTGGTTCCCTGAGTATTTTGGAGTAATCAACTTTAACAACTGTTGTATTTCAAATTTATAAATGTTTTTCCCTTTGATATGCAATGATGCATGTACAGATTACCACTTAAAACATTTTTCATACTAGCAAAAGACTGGGAACAATCCAAGTGTCTATAGCAGGGAATTGATTTAATAAACGATGGAACATCCATACCATGAAATATGATGTGGCTGTAAATAGAAAACTAAGGAAGCTACTGTCTGTATTAATAGAAAACTAAGGAAGCTACTGTCTGTATTGATACGGAAAGTTATGCAGGAGCTACTACTGGTATACCAAAAAAAAAAAAAAAAAAAAAAGCAGAAGATAAAGGTAAAGAACACCAAATAAACACTTACACAAAAATGCTACTACTTTTGGTGGAAGAAAAGGGTAATATGTATTTTTGTTTACTGACATCTATGTAAAGACCCTGGAAGGATATATAAGAAGCAAATAGATAGGAGGGAGTAAGACTGTTCAGTGCATACCTACTTAAAGTTTTTAAACTTTTGACCATATAAATGCATTAACTTGCTCAAAATAAATACTGTAATTTTGAGAATGGTGTAACAAATCAAATATTGAAAAGTAATATTTAAAATAAGGTATTGATAATGAAGGAGAAAATACAGGTTTATTTTGTTCTTACAATTTTTTTCCTTCCTCGAAGAATGATCAGGATTTCCCCACTGCCCTCATCCATTCATAAATCAATCACCAAATCCAGGCCACATCCAGTCCATTATTTCTTTCTCTTCTCCATGGCCCTTGCCTAAATGCAGGCCATCACCTTCCCTTTCCTGGTTTATTGTAACAGCCTCCCTTTGGTCTTCCTGCCTCCAGCCTTATCTTTCAATTCATCTACAGCCAGAATGTTCTATTTAAAATAAAAATCTGACCTTGTCTCACTCCTGTTCAAAGACCTTTATTATCTCCCCTTCCTGGCCTTTCATTGCCTTCAAGATAAAAGTCTACACTTCAGCACTAAGGCTTTCCACATTTACATCCCTGCTTGCCTTTCTAGCCTCATTCCCTCCCAGGCCAATGATCCTCTCCCCAATGCCAGATGGGAGCACCCACCTAACTTTTCCCACCTACCACCTCTTGTCTCCCAGGCAGAGCTGTTTCCTCTGAAAACAAACAAACTAAAACAACCTCTCCCTCTCCCTTTCTTAGTTTTCTCTGGTTTATTGTCATTTATTCCTTAAGCTCCAGCTAAGGTAGGGTTTTTGTGGAAAGTCTTCCTTGACCACCCCTAATATAGCTCACATTTTAAGAGTTACTATAATTTAAGAATAACAGGATGCTACCTTGACAAATATAGTACAAGATTTGCCAGTTTATATATTAATGTAGAAATACAAAATCTTGCCAAAATTTCCCAGGTTGTTTTGGAGAGGTCAATTTTAGCATTTTAATGCATTCAGCCTATCTGGGTTAAATAACCTTTCTCTTGCACCCCATAGCACCCCACCTCTGCCCACCATCAGCACCATTTGTGCAAACCTCTATGATAGCTCTTGCCATACAACTTTATAATGGTTTGACTTCCTCACCAGACTGAGCTCCTTGGAGATAGGAATACTGTCCTTTCTTTGTTGAATCTCTAGAGCCTAGCACAGTGTTGGCTGTAAGCAACTTGATATTGAGTAACAAGTGATTAAAGGGCAACACCCCTGAACTACTCTGAACTTACTCCTTCTACCTGGGATGGGTTTTAAATGGTGTTGCCCAACAATTGTCACGGAGTCCCTATTTCTGAGCGATGACAAATACCTTTAACAGTTAGATCTCCAAGAAGGAAATGACTCCTTTGTTTCAAAGGGTTTTTTTCATGCTCCACCCAAAATCAGAGCTTGAAAATCCCTCGGAGAGCATTTAGAGAGCTTTCTTAAACCAGACCTAGAGCAGAGCATCACAAGGTTAAGAGAAGTCTGAGAACTCCCTGAGCTGGTAATAGGAGGCTTGCAGCAATGGGGGCATCTTCAAATCCTTCACGAGAAGAAACCACATGGACACAAAACTAAATAGAAACATAATAATCCAAATAGGGGCCAGAACTTTCCTCACTCTTGTAATAGTTAAAGAAGGAGTACCAATTTCTTTGGTGAGGAGAAATTATAGGCTTATACAGACTCACTTTTTAGAGCCTTTATTCCATAGTATCTTTCTATGGATACTACAAGATGATTTAGTAAATATACATTGCTCATTTATGGCTTCAGTTATCCTCAACAAAACTTTGTGTTAAACAAGCTCTAGCCATCATTATTATAGACCCAGGTGTCCCACCAGATAATTAGAATCAAAATTCTCAGCTTCTGTGGCATATGTACACAATGGAATAATACTCAGTGATCAAAAAAGATAAACTTATGCCATTTGTGGAGACACAGATGGTGTTAGAAGGGTTGAAGCTAAGTGAAATAAGTCAGCAGGAAAAAGGTAGATCCCAGATGGTTTCATTTATATGTGGAATACAGGAAAATCAAACAAAGGGTCAAACAAAATAAACCTTGAAAGCTGATCATAAATGTGAGACATCCATGGGGGAGGAAGGAGATGGGGAGGAAATGGGGAGGGCTGAAAACAGGGGTTTGAGGGAAAAGCACAAGGGAATACGGAGATGGACTATGGGTACTTTGGTGCTGGGAGAACTATGGTGATCACACCTGAAGGGAGAAATGATATTGCCTAAAAATTAAATTTAAAAAAATTCTCATCTGAGAGCAAAACCAGGTAAGTGCCTCCCTATCCTCCTGGCCTCCTGTGCACCCTCCCAGCCCCACATCCCTTACATATTGGGGCATTTTAGGGTTAATTTTTATCTCTGTGTGCATCATGAAACTGTAATTGATGCTCAAAAGTTGTTGAATCAATGAATGAATGAATAAATAAAGTTGACATGCCACCTGCCAATATTTCAGGTTCTACATCTTAACATTTTACACCTTGTACTGCTTTCTCCATCACAAGCATAAATCTTATAAATGGATTTCATGTACTTCTGTTCTATTATATTAACAGCTAGATGTAGCTCTCATGCCAAAGACTGTATTTTCTTCTACCATTAATCTTTCTCCAGCTTGTGAGCTGGAAAAGTCATAATGATGAGAGTTGTCATAATGAACCCAAACAGTAATTGTAATAAGAAAATGGAGGAAGAAAATTGAAAAAGAAAATGTCTCACCTATAGCACCACAGATAAATGACCCTATTCTCTCCTGATTCCAAATCCACACAGTTGTATTTGTTCTTGTCAAGATCATTAGGTACCAAAAGACCATTTGACATTAGTGGGAATGATATTTTTAATAGGAGTAATATATTGATGAAAAAAAAAGCATACCTCTTCTTTCTATAGCTTCCTGTCTAATTTGCAAAAGTTTAAGTTAAAATGCATCTAGAATACTTAATATAAAGTTTATATGAGACATGAAAGTGAGTAACCTGCCTTAGTCAATCTCCTTAAGCCAAGATAAGCAATTACTACTAATAAAGCAATCAAGGGTTTGAATGAGAACAGGTTAGTACTAACTTAGTTAGATATTAATTTGGGGATTTAAGACTCTTTCCACATGTCTTTTATCCTCTTTAAAAAAAAAAAGGTATTTTCAAAGTCATTCCCAGTCATTTTGGTAAGTTACATCTTCCTGTCATTCTGAAGCATTTAACATACAATGAGAATTACTAGCGAATATAGAGAAATTTATAAGACTGCTAAATCATTCTGACATCCTCTGGGTCCTGATTAATTTAGTAATGAGTTCCACAATGAGATACTAGACAAATTAAGTAATTAAGTGCTTGATCCAGAGGAAAACTTGTGGCCTTCTCCTGAAGAACCAAGAACTTATTTTGGAATGATTGCTCTAACCATGCTGACCACGTAGCAGTGATGCTGTAAGAAGGCGTTACTTGTGTTAAAATGATATTATTTCTATTTAATCTCCCCCATACCACCCAAATCCTTGCCCTGATGCTCAATCTCCCTTCAGCCAAGCTAGTGACAAAGAACCCTGATCCTTGCCCAAGATTTATGCTTTATTCTAAGAATGTGAACTATACATTTTTAAATAAGAGAAATTATTTTTCTTCCAATCTCCTTACTTTTGCTAACTTCCTTAAAGTGTCTATATTACATTAGACCTAACTTTCAGGCAAAAAACATGAATTCAGAGAAGTACTGAGTTGAGTCCAGTGTCTCAATCTTCACTGCACATTGGAGTCTCCTGGTGAGACCTTAAAACAGCCCCTCCCACCCCAACCAATTATGTCAGAATATCTGGGACTGAATCCAGGTATGTTTCTCCAAGACATTCTCCAGGTTCTCCAGACATTCCAATGTGCGACTGGTATTGGGAATTTTTTGGAGAGTTGAGGTAAGTTGACAAGGTGCTTTAGGTCTTCAAAAAATAGTTTTAATATCCCTGCCCAGGTACAGCACTGGGCCAGGAAGATGTGAGTCTATAGCAACCTATGGCATAAAAGAACCTGAAGAGTAATTTTACCTAGGAAATTACCTATGGGAAGACATTGACTTGGCTTAATACAAGAGATTTCTTAAATGCACAGGCCTAATGCTAATGTAAGGACCATCAGCGAGGTAACATACCAGGAGGAGAAGAGTAAATAAAAAAAGAAAGCATTGCTATATATCCAAGGTTCCCAGCACCAACTTTTTCATCAAGTTATTTTCTCTCTGCAGAAGGCTCTACAGAGACCTAGCTAACTTCAAAAGATAGTTAATGCAAAGAACACAAGAACTGCCTGGGAAAATTAAGCCAATCTGGTATTGAAGAGGGAAGAAGAGAGAAGAAAAATCATACTCAAAAGAGATGGTGTTTCCAACACTAATGATAAAGGACTGATCACAAAAATCTGCAAAGAGCTGATGAGACTCAACAAAAACAAAGAAAATAATCCAGTCAAAAAATGGGCAGAAGAGTTAAAAAGAAACTTCTCTGAAGAGGAAATACAAATGGCCAACAGGCATATGAAAAAATGTTCAACATCACTTGTAATCAGGGAAATGCAAATCAAAACCACCATGAGATACCATCTTACACCAGTGAGAATGGCACATATTAAAAAAACTAACAACAACAAATGTTTGCGAGGTTGTGGAGAAAAAGGAACTCTCCTGCACTGTTGGTGGGAGTGCAAACTGGTCCAACCACTATGGAGAGCTGTGTGGAGATTTCTGGACCTACTAAACATAGAGCTTCCATATGATCCAGCAATTCCACTCCTAGGTATTTACCCAAAGGACACAGAAACATCCATTCCAAAGAACACCTGCACCCCTATGTTTATAGCAGCACTGTTTACAATAGCTAAGCTTTGGAAACAACCCAAATGCCCAAAAATAGATGACTGGATCAAGAAGCTGTGGTACATATACACCATGGAATATTACTCAGCATTCAAAAAGGATAAACACATTCAATTTGCAGCAACATGGATGGCGCTGGAAGGGATCATGCTCAGCGAAATAAGTCACAAAGAAAAAGAAAAATACTGGATGGTCTCACTCATAGCAGGAATCTAGAAAACTTAAATAAGGGACCAGGAAAAAGAATAACTATAAGAAAGTAAAAATCAAAATCAACAAACAACTATGAACCAGAGACACTCTATGGGGAGTGGGGGGGGGGAGGGATTGGGATCAAAATAAGGGGGTCGCAATTGTATGGGGAATATAAAAATAAAATTTATAATAAAAAAAAGGAGATGGTGTTTCATGGCTACATCACCCAAGGCCACTGGCCAGTGTGACTTTACTGATGCCATAGTATTTCAGGGTAGAGGGCAGGTGGGTGTGTCAGAGGGTCAGAAGCAAGACAGTGCTCTCAGGTAACCAGATGTTATTTCATGGAGGGTCTCCTAATCGGCTTTTTCAAGGACTCTTCTTTACACTGAAGTGTAACTACTAAATTGATGGGTCCAGTGCCCACTGGGCCAAATGCATGGCTTAAGGCTACATCTGAAGGTCAGGCTGTATCTGCTCTTGCCAGCAATGCCAGCAGAAGGTCAACTTGATTCTTTCAGGTTCCAACTTCAAGAAAGTTTGCTATGTCCCTATGGAAAACAGTACGGAGTGTCCTCAAATTTTAAAAATAGATGTTTCAGCAATTCTACTCCTTGGCATTTAACCAAAGAATGTAAAAACACTAATTTGAAAGGATATTTGCACTTCCATATTCATTGCAGCACTATTTTCAATAGCCAAGTTATGGAGACAACCTAGGTTGTTATGAAAATAACCTATGACAAATGCATGGATAAAGAAGATGTGGTATATGTACAGAACAGAATACTACCAGCTATAAAAAAAAAAAAGAGGGAAGAAATAGAGAAGAAAATCTTGCCATAAGGAACAACATGGATTAAAATAAAGGAGATTATGCCAAATGAAATTAAGTCAAAGGGAGAAAGACAAATACTGGATGATTTCACTCATGTGGAATAAAAAGAAATAAAACAAAGGAGTTGACAATACTAGACCAAAACAAACCCTAGAAATATGACTATAGAATTGAGGCTACTAGAAAGGGAAGGTAGGGAGCAGGGAACAAAGTAGGAGGGGGGCCAATGGATTGTGGCAGAGGATTACAGATGTTTTGGTGGTGGGTGTGGTGTGTAACATACATCTGAAGAGGTATGAACCTATACCCCTAAATGGTACACTGTGTTATTAACTAATGTTACTGCAATGGTGGGGAGGGGAAAGAAAAAGAAAAAACATTGCTGGGGGGAAAAAATTGAGAGCTTGCTAGACCCCAAGTAAAGCTCATGGAAATGAGCAAAATTTCTCCACATTACATTAATAATATTATTACTATTATAAAAGCAAACTCTTTGAGGATAGGGACTTTGCTTTCAAGTTCTCTACTATGTGAAAGAACAAAATTCCCTTTGGGGTTGGGAGAGCTTGTCTCTCTTCCTCTATTAATTTAATGGCATCTGCTTTGGATTCTAAATTTTTCAGTTTTGCTATGAACCAATACTTTTGGCCAGTAGTTTATTTTTAATGAAAATACCCAGAGTTATCAGATTATAAATCCATGATTTGTACAGACCTTCTAAAAGATAATTTTTGCAATCCTGATTTAGTAACTCTTAAAATATGCATATCCTTTATCCCAGAATGTATGCTTCTAGAAAAGTATCCAAAGGAAATAAATATATAAATAAGGATATGTGCTAAGAATTATCAACAGGGGCCTCCCTGGTGGCTCAGTGGTTGAGTGCTGGGCTGCACAGCCTCTGCAGCTCTAGTTCGATCCCCGGCCACTGGTGAGGGTCCCACATGGCACGCAGTCCTCTCCTGCTGCGCCCACTGCTCCCCTCAGCAGTGTACTTCGCCAGTCTGCCTGTTCTGCTCCCTGCTTTGGCTCTGGTGAATTTTCTCACCTTCCCGTGCTTCTGACTGTAGCCAGGGCTTGTATAAACAAATAAATAAATCTTTGGAAAAAAAAAAAAAGAATTAGCAACAAAGATGTTCAGTATGGTGTTCTTTTTAACAGGAGGCCTTTGGACATAACTTAAGTGGAGAGAGATAGGTTAATTATATTATGGAACATCTATAATGACCCGTGGGTTCACTAAGTTCTTTGGTGGTGACTCAGTGGCCACTGGTGAAGGATATAGAAGGAAAAAAGCCAAATGGGACTGACTGGGTGAGGCCCTCATCACACATTCCTGCTTCAACCTCAAAAGCTTTAATTTTATCTGTTTCTTGTAGGGTGGTTCCTTTTGGGAAATTAGTTGTGCTGCCAAGATTAGTTAGAAACAGACTGAATATAATTAAAATAGAAAGATGTTTATAATACTTTGTGAAGTGGAAAAAGAAACTGCAAAATTACTTCAGGGTTCATCTCATTTTTGTTTCTATATATGTAAATGTATATTTATACATAAAAAAAGAGTTTACATAGCAATGAAAGTGTTATTCAAGGAAATAGGAAAGAAATTATTTTTAACTTTAAAAGTGTTTTCTACATAGTTCTTAATATTATTTCAAGGTTTCAACCATTATGGTAGCTAAACCAAATCAACAGTTCACTAACAATTCTTCGTCTCAAGACTGTGACACCCATGTGAAAATCTTGAAACTAACTCTTGTCTATCATTTTAGAAGTAGAGCAACTAAATAATAAAATGACACTGTAAATTACTGCAAAATTGAGAAATTCTTGTGGCTTCCATATACATTTTCCTATTCAAGTTTTATTACAAGTTCTACCAAAGGGCACTTCAGTTGTTCAAAGTTGGATGAATTAGTAAATAGAGAAATGACATTATTTGCTTCCTCAGTAAAACATTATTCTTATATAGTGTGAATTCACTGAAACTATGAAACAAAGAGATGGTAATGAAAAGTTAATATCACCAGACACAAATGGCCAGGTAGAAAGAATCTGGCCGCAGGATAAGGTGTGGCTGTTAGGAAAGCCTGGGAGCTTCATCAGCATGCCTTGTGCACTGGAGGCACTTAATTCAAGTCTAAGATGATGGTAGTGGTGGTAGTAGTGGTGGTGGTGGTAACTCTAACAATTATTGAGTATTTATGGCATGCCACGGATTGTCCTAAGTACTTTACTTCTCTGAACTCTTCATCCTTACACCACCCTTAAGGGTTGGAACTGTTAAAAGTACCACTGTCCTGATGAGGAAACTGAGGAACAGAGAGAATACACAGGGTGTTGATGCCAGAATTTTAGGTGCTTTATTATTTTTTTATTAACACTATGGATCTAAAAATACAAATGAGACAAGTTTCATTTACTGGAATTTAAAAAAAGATTTTTTTTTTTTTTTTAACAGAGAAGCATAATTCCAAAAGGCTTCTGTTGCTAACAGAACACGGATCAGATTCTGGATCTGCTACTTTCCCCCTCAGAGCCTTGGCTTCCTTATTTGAAAAGGAAAATAATAATACTCTACCAGGTGCTATGAATGAGACTTTATATAGAAAGCCCTGTCCCAGAGTGTGCTGCTATGGGTGGAAAATAAAGGGATGCTAACACTGTTATTAAGGCAAGAAAGTGAAGCAAATGAAGGAACTTAATTGTACAACACTTTAAATTATTTTACTACTTAAAAAAACTCTTGAGTAAATGGACCTAGGAGTAAGAATGTTCCTGTGGTGATTATATAGTCTATTACCTGAAACAGATGACTTTCAAGAAGAAATTATTCTGGGATAACAGGCATAGACATACTCTATCACAGGTAAACTGGGACAGCAGTGACCTCCTTGTAAGCAATGGTTCTGAGCCCAGAGCCATGGGACTTTTATTTGGGTCTTTGCCTGTCAACCCTGGCTTCAAGTTGCTCATCAAGCTGGAGAGGAAGGAACATCAAAGAGGAAACTCATCATCTGTGTATTAGCAATATGTAGGATTGTGAGTCTGGATTGCCTCCTGCTTAGATGAACTCTGCTCTTAAAAATTATCTAGAAAAACCAATCCTCATCTAGAACATATGATCTAGCATGACATCTTTTTTTTTTTTTAAGATTTATTTATTTTTATACAAGAGCTGGGGTACAGGCCAGAGGCATGGGAGGGTGAGAGGATTCACCAGAGACAGAGTGGGGAGCAGAACAGGCAGATGGATAGAAATACACTGCTGAGGGGAGCAGCGGGCAAGACAGGAGAGGTCTGTCCCACCATGTAGGTTTCTCCCTGGCCGGCCAGAAATCAAACTGGTGCTGCAGAGGCTGCGGACAGCTTCACAGCGCTGCGTTCAACCCACTGCGCCACTGGGAAGGGCCTAGCATAACATCTTAACCTACGTCATCCACCCTCTGTGCCCTTTGAAGACAAAGAGTCTATAAGCTTGTAGGTAGAAATTTAAAATCAAACCCCAAATGCATGCCCTCATTGAAGAGGCTTTGCTGCCCCAATGGCTGTGATGACACGGCATCAGCGAGGTGCTTTCTGAGAGTCATGTATTTCTTGCAATGACATGGTACTTGGCTGGCAAACAGCACTTCTCATTCACAGGGTTACAGCTCTCAGAGCTTGCAGGGTTTTTTACTCCGACCCCTTCATTTCAGGCCCAGAGAATCTGAGTGACATAATTTAGCCAAGGCCACACACCTAGCTAACTGAAGAGGACAGAACCCAGGACTGCACTCCTAGCATGCTGTTCTTTCCATTATTTTACAGCTGCTTCCCTGAAAAACAGCCCTGCCGGCTTAAAGTACAATATAGTAATTCCAAAAATAACACATGATTTCAGACTTGTTGGAGTTATTAGCAGGAATTGAATATTTTCCCATTGTAGTCTATAGCATCCTTATAATTAGACATATTTTTCAGTGCTTATTGGAAGAAAATTAAAATTAGATTTATGTTGACACTTTTAATTCTCCACATTGGCCAGGTAATAAGGAGGCTAAATAACACTTGTATAAGGAAGGTCAGATGATAAACATAGCCTCCAAATTGAGACATTTATTTCCCAACACTGATATTTCTATCTCAATCACAAACATGAGCACACACACACACAAGCAATGATCGAATACCCCAAGCTGGGTTGAGCAGGTTGAAGAAGTGATTGTTGCTAATCTGGTGGTTTGGGTGCCAGTCCAGGTATATAAATGTTAAGCAACCCCAAATTCATTTGATTCTATTGTTTAAATTTTGCATTTTCTGACCCTCTGTATCTAATATGGTGGTTTAGAATAAAATAGGAAGACAGGAGATTGGGAATGAAAGAGAACTGGGCAGATACTTGTTCTGGGACATTGGGTTATATCTAAGAATACACTTTTTAAAAGAAAAACATAAAAGCAATCTGCCTCAAGTCTACCTTTTCCTTAAATGGGGGATGAGAGGAGACATGGTTTAATTGGGGAATGAGGAATAAAGAACTCCAACAAATACATTCACTTGCAAGAGACTTGTTTCCTAGACATTCTTGGCCTTGCCCTCCTTGATCTTCTCCTCTTTTGATAAAAGAAATTCTAAATTCTCCTAATTCTTCTTAAATTTAAATTGGGTTTAAATTTCTAGTTACCCAGTGCAATTAGGAAAGAAAAATAAGTAAAGGCATCTAGATTGGAAAGGAAGAAGTAGGTCTATGTTTCTATTTGCAAATGACATATTCTTACAAATAGAGAATCCTGAAGAATCCACCAAAAATGCTGTTAGAACTGATAATCATGTTCAACAAAGTAGCAACAGTCAAGATCAATTTTCAAAAATCAGTTGTGTTTCTATCCGCCAGCAGTGAACAACCCAATTAAGATCACAATTACAGCTAAAATAGTGTCAAAACAAATAAAATTCTTAGGAATAAAGTTTACAAAAGAACTGCAAGATTTTTACACTGAAAATTATAAAACAATGTTGAAAATTAAGGCAGATATAAATAAATGAAAAGCTATCTCATTTTCTTGAAACTAAAGTCATAAATTTAATATGACAATCCACCCAAACTGATTTACAGATGCAATGTAAATTCCTACCAAAATCCCAACTGACTTTTTTGCATAATTGACAAGCTGATCATAAAATACATGCAGCAATACAAGGAACCCAAAGTAATCAAATCAATCTTGAAAAAGAAAGACAAAATTGTAGGACTCACACGTCTCAATTTAAAAACTCACTATAAAGCCATAATAATTAAGACAGTGTGGTAGTGGCATAGGGAGAGGCATATAGTTCAAAGGAATGAATGTAAATTCCACTTATGGTCAATTTACTTTTTTATAACTAAACAACTGGATATTGTAAGAATGAAGCTAAATTCCCATTTCATGACATATATAAAAATTAACTGGAAATGGGTCAAAGATCTAAATGTAAGAGCTGAAACTGTCCAGCTCTTAGAAGAAAATACAGGAGTATTTTTTATGATCTCAGATTAGGCAACAGTTGTTAGATATGATGCCAAAGACAAGGAAATAAAGAAAAAAAGAAGTAAATGAGGATTCATCAAATTTTTTATTTAACTTTTGTGTTTTCCTAACTGAGAAATCAAAAAGATAACCCACTGAGTCAGAGAAAATATTTACAAATCATGTATCTGATAGTGGACTTGTATCCAAAAGATAGAGAGTTTTTATAACTAAAGTATGAAAAGACAAAAAAAAGAAACAACCCTTAAACTTGGGCATATGATTTGAAAAGATATAGCTTCCAAGAATACAGACAAATGGCAGTAAACATATGAGAAGATGTTCTACCACTGGGAAAATATTAGCTATTAGGAAAACAAAAATCAAACTAAAAGCAGTCAGTTGTATGGTATTAAAAAAAGCTATGATGATAGCAGGAATTTAGAAAACCTAAATAAGGGACCAGGAAAAAGACTTATTGCAATAAAGTAAAAATCAAAATCAACAAGCAACTATAGACCAGAGACACACTACAGTGGGGGGCGGGGGGAGGAGGAGAAGAGGGATTAGGGTCAGAAAAAGGAGGTAGGAATTGTTTGGGGAATATAACCAAAATGAAAATGAATACATTATGCAAAAATGAAAAATGATGTAAGAATTATATAAAATAAAATAATTCATAAAAAAAGGAATATAGAGAAAACTAATCAACAGATTAACTAAATAAAACAAAAATAAATTTCCGGACTATAAAAAAAAATATAAAAAGCAAAAAAGCTCTGATGAAGGGAGGAGTACAGCAGTATGTTATTGTTAATGGGTAGTTTCTGTTTGGGATGATGAAAAAGTTCTTGAAGGGGATATTGTTAGAGGTTGCCCACATTGTGAATGGACTTAATGTCAGTTAATGTGCACTTTAAAATGGTCAAAATTAAACCCAACCCTTGAAAGCTGACCATAGATATGATGCATCCAGAAGGTGGGGATGGATTGGGGGGGAGGAGAACAAAGGTGGAGCAGAAAGTACGGTGGTGGGCCTCCCCGGTGGCGCAGCGGTTGAACGCTGGGTTGCGAAGCTGCCCGCGGCCTCTGTGGCACCAGTTCGATCCCCGGCTGCTCCCCGGCCACCAGAGGAGGGTCCCACATGGCGCGCAGAACTCTCCTGCCGCCCGCTGCTCCCCTCAGCGGTGTACTTCGGTCCTTCTGTCTGCTCTGCTCCCCACTCTGGCTCTGGTGAATTCTCTCACCCTCCCGCGCTTCTGACTGTACCCAGTGCTTGTATAAACAAAACAAACAAACAAACAAACAAACAAATAAATAAAACATGCCTCTACATAAAAAAAAAAAAAGACAGTACGGTGGACTATGGTGGAGGACTATGGGTGCTTTGTTGGTGGGGAAACGATGGTGACCACACTTGAGGGAAGCAGTCCTATAGTGTGAAAAAAACAAACAAGGATGAATAATAATGGCATGTCCTTAAAAAATAAGTAAATAAATTTCATAGCCACCCTTCCAAAAAGAAGGTTAAAATGAAAATTTTTATAATATATATTTAGCCATGATAAAATTAAAATTCATAATGAGATGCTACTTCACATCTACTAGATGGTTATAATCAAAAAGAAAAGTAGTAGATGTTGGTGAAGATGTGGAAAAACAGGAATCCTTATATATTGTTGGTGGAAATGTAAAATGCTGTAGTGTCTTGGAAAAACAGTACAACAATTTCTCAAATGGTGAAGCATAGTTACCATATGACCCAACAATACCAGGATTAAAAATAGATTTCCACAGGGCCTCCCCTGTGGCGCAGCGGTTGAGCGCTGGGTTGTGATGCTGCCGGCAGCCTCTGCAGCACAGGTTCGATCCCCGGCTGCTCCCCGGCCACCAGAGGAGGGTCCCACATGGCGCGCAGACCTCTCCTGCCGCCCGCTGCTCCCCTCAGCAGTGTGCTTCGGTCCTTCTGCCTGCTCTGCTCCCCGCTCTGGCTCTGGTGAATTCTCTCACCCTCCCGCGCTTCTAACTGTACCCAGTGCTTGTATAAATAAATAAATAAACAAATAAACAAATAAATCTTTAAAAAAAAAAAATAGATTTTCACATAAAAATTGAAAGTAAAATGTTCATTGATGCATTATTCATAGTAGTCCCGAAGTGGAAACAACCCAGATATCTATCAACTGATGAAATGATGAAAAGATAAACGAATGTGACATATCCATACAATGGAATATTATTTATCCATGAAGACATGCAGTACTGATAAATGCTACAACATGGATGAAACCTGAAAACATTATTCTAAGAAGCCAGTCATAAAAGACCGATTGTGTATGATTCCATTTCTGCGAACTAACGGTTAGGAAACTCCAGAGACAAATAATAGATTAGTGGTTTCCGGGGGCAGGAGGAGGTGGGAATGCAAAGCGGCAGCTAGTGGCAGAGTTTATCAGATATGAAAACATGCTGATATTAGATAGTGGTGAAGGTAGCACGCCTTGTGAATATGTAAATTATATCTCAATAAAGCTGTTATTTTTTTTCAAATGATCATCAAATGGAGTATTGAGTAGGCAAGCCACTTCCAAGATTTTAACACCCTATAATTATAACTCTACTAAGTGCAATGAAAGCAAATATTTTAGGGTTGGAAAAACCACACAACTGACATACCCCTTTCTCTGCCTGAGGCTTATTGTTCATCATTTCCAAATGATTCACATCCCTTTGCTCTGATCTGTTCTGTGAAAGAAGGATCAGCTAAAAGAATGGAAACATAGCGTCTGTGGGTTCTCTTGAAAAGGTGGAGAAAACAATGACGATCATACATATGACTCACTGCTTCAGTCATCCGGGGTTTTAGTGAGGGCCAAGAACCACATACTTGCGGAAATGAAACCAAACAAGACATAGTCAGGGATAATCCCACTTTGGTCAGAGAGAAGCAGTGTACACTAGCACTTCAGATGGAGCATGCGCTGTCAGCATCCTCAGCACTAACTACGGAGAACTTCTGACAAATGGGCTCCCAATAGAAATGCAGACAATTCTAGAGAGAATTAAATGGTTAGCAATACCTTGCTCAGCCTTCCTGGCACACTGCTGACAATAAACCCCACCTAATGAGAAAGAATGAAGGTCCTCTGCCACTTTGGTAGAATTTGTGATGTCTTTAAACTTTCAGTATGCTTCCTTAATAGTGTAAATAAATAAAACTTAAAAGTGGTTTCAGGTTACTGAAGAGAAGTCATTAATGTACTGGTTCAAGAGTTTAAAAACCTCTGGTCCCTCTAGCTATAAGTTTGGGCAAACTGCCTGAGACCCCTAAGTCTGTTTCCTTATTTATAACTTGAGGATAACAATGGTACTGATATCATAGGATTACTGAGGAGATTAAGGAAGGTACAATGTAGGTAAAGTGCTTAGCACAGAGTCTGACCTCAATTGATAAATGAGCTCCAGAGACAATTCTCTCACCGAAGCAGAGAATCTGAGTGTTAGAGAGGGGGCTCCTCCAGTGTTTCTTGGCTCCAGGAACCTCAGTCTCCACCATATTCTGATCTCTTCCTCTAGATGTAATGTGTTGGGCTTACAGGACCTACCATCTATTCTTCCCACAAATCACTATCTCTTTCAAAACTCACCATTTCTCTCAATGGCAGCCTCATTGTTCCTCAGAGTTAGATTTGAAATCTTGAAGTGATCTTTGACTTTCTCTCCATTCTTATATCCAAAAAAACTTTAAAATTCTTGTCAGCTCTTCTTTCAATGTCTCTTAGCTCTCTGCTGTTCACTGGACTGCTACTGCTATCCTTGTAATCTAGGCCTCTTGTTTTTGAGGGTTTTTTTTTAAAGATTTATCCATTTATACAAGATATGGTGTATAGGCCAGAGGCGCAGGACAGTGAGAGGATTCACCAGAGCCAGAGTGGGGAGCAAAACAGGCAGACGGACCAAAGACACTGCTGAGGGGAGCAGCAGGAGAGGCAGGAGAGGCAGGAGAGGTCTGCCGGGCTATGTGGGTTTCTCTCTGGCCAGCTGTGGATCAAACCCACAGCTGCAGATGCTGCGGACAGCTTCACAGTGTGGCGCTCAACCCGCTGAACCACCAGGGAGGCCCTAAGCCTCTTGTTTTTGATTGATCTCCTCAACTCTACGTTTTTCAGGGATGTGCTGGATAAGAGGTAAGTATCCATCCTGACATTAGGTCCAGTCATTTTGTCTGTTCAGTTTTATCTTCTGCCATTTCCCAATGTAAATTATTGGCTTAATTTTTTAAAAATTATATTACTCATGTAAAAAAGCTTAATCTCTTTTTTCATCAAAATAATTTCTTTGCTCTCTGCCACAAATACCAGGTTTTGGCCCTGGTTGTTTTTTAAGTAAACTTTATTTTTAATATTATCATACACTAAGATTTATTTTTTCTGTGGTTGTGTAACAGATGAATAGATTCATGAAACTGCCATCATAATGAAGACACAGAACAGTTCCATCATCACAGAAAGCTGCCTCTACTGTGTTGTTCCTTTACATTATCCTTTCCTTCCACCATATCCCCTGAAAACCTATTTCTTTCTTCTTGTTGCTCTCACTTCCTAGTCTGTTCACATTTCTCCTCTCTTCCAAGTCACATAGTAATCATCTTTCAAGACTGCATATAAATTCCATGTCTTTGTGAAACTTTCACTTATTATTCCCATTTTCTATCTGATCTATCAGCTATTCATCTATTTATTCATGAATTCAGGTAACATTTATTAAGCACTTATTTTGTAACAGATATATTACATACAAAGAATACAAAACAAAGATGGTCAGAGTAGCTTCCTACTCAGCAGAAGTCCACAGAGGGAAGTAATTAGTGATTTTTTTATCAGTGTGCTATATGCAACTAGGAATGGTACATGTATGAGTACAGTGACCGTCCAGGAAAGAGGCTGTAGTGTTATCCAAGGCACAAAGTTTGAACTGAGTCTTCAGAGAACATGAGCATCCTATGAAAAGTGAACTTAATGGGTGCCACAGGGGCGGATTCAGTTTATGGGGTCAGAACCTAAAGCCACTTGGAGTCCTTGATTAAAAAAGAATGCAAATTTACGAATATAAAGTTGGGTGACATATACATTTTCAAATGCTGATAAATACCACAACCATCACAAATCCCAGAAGAGCAACATATGAGTATTATTGCTCCTCTTATTATTAGTGAATTAGCTGCCACCTCTATGAAACTTCACACACACACACACACACACACACACACAAACACACACACACACACACACACATCTTGGCTACCCTTTAATTCATTTTGTAATATTTTCTGTATATAGACTGGGAAGACAATTCAGTCTTTTCCTAGGCATGAGTGAAAGAAATCTGTTTCGTTACGGATGGTTTAAGAAGTTTCTTTTGGTTTCACAACTTTGTTATCGGTCACACCTTACTTCTGCAGCTTCTGTCTTGGGCAGAGGAAAGGCTAAGAGACTCCCCATGTCCTGCTAGTGGCCCTGGGTTGGAGGTGGGAATATGAGGTGGCTATGCAGCCTGAGTCACAATGGCCCCAAGCAGGAGCAGAGCTTCTAGTTCAGATCTTAACAGAGTCAAAGCCAGGATCTGGAAGCTCAGTTAGGTTTCTGAGGCAGATTACCACTGAGGTCTGTGCAGATGAGGAGGTAGTGCTGGCAGCCTGCTGGCCCAGTCTGTAGCCCAGGGTGTGACAGTGCTCCTCGGTTCAGGCTGAGCTAGGCTACCACGTACTGAAACCTGAAGATAAGGCAAGCCTGGGGAGGTGCACATGCCCGCAGTTGTCCCTGAAGCATAAGTCTCATATCATCAATGAGAACCTGCCTCTGTGCAAAAAGCAAGACTGTTTGGAATAGCAAGGCATATTCGGGGAATTGCAAATCATCTTTTAGTGTTGCTAGAGGAATACTGAGAAATTTGAACTTGAATCTTCAGGCAAAGGAAAGTCAAAGATTTCAGCATGTAGAAGGGGTCAGAGTTGCCTCTACAAGAGGTGATCTGATGAAAATTGCAGGATGAGTTAAGGGGAAAAGTCTTGAGAAGGTGATTATAATAGTTGAGGAAAAGAGCGTCAAGGGTCTGAACAAAAGCAGTCAGAATTAGAAATGTAATAATGAAAACAATATTCTGAACACTATAGAAACTAACATTTAATGAGTACTGTGCCAAGTGCTTATAGGTATCTGAAGTTATTTAATCCTCCCAGATTCTAGGGGAAAAGATGAGGAAACTGAGACTCTCAGAAGTTAAGTAACTTATACAAGTACCATAAGTGACCAGAACTGAAAGTCAAAACATCTGTTTCCAGAGTTATACAAAATGGTGGCAGGTTAGACGCGGTAGAAAAGGACGAAAAAAGATAGAAATAGAAGAATTTATGGAAAATACAATACTATAAACCAAATCAGGAAATATTTTTCCCTTTTCTTATTCACACAGCAATTAACTCGTGTAATTCTCTAGATGTTTCTCAGGTGAATGCATTGTCTTTCCATCCTGACCACAAACTACCTGAGTAAGCATGTTTTATGCTGTGTATCATATTCTCAAGCAACAATTACTGGACTTCCATGGTGAGCCGCACCCTGGGCTAGACTCCTGTGATACATAGATGAAATAGACAAGATACCATCCCTGACCTTTGTGATTAATAGCCCAGGGGGTGTGATAAAGGATTTCAATGGAATGTTACAGAGCAGTCTGAGAGCTAGAAACACTATGATCTCAGAGCACAGGGTGAGAGCTCAGCTGGGCCCACCTGAGGTCATGAAAGGAATCAGCAGCAGTCACATGTCAGCTTAGGATCAGCATACACACAGGAGTTTGTTAGATGAATATTACAGATGGGTCTTCCAACCTGATGAAACAGCATGTGCAGAGGCCAGAGATGTTAGGAGGTTTTGGTAAAAGATAAGAACAACTTAGGTTAAGTGGACACTTAGTGGTGTGTGGTTAGGGAATAATAGCAAGTAATTCTGAAATTTACCAATTAGCGGCCAGTCTATACTTACTTGGCTTCCTGGAATCCAAGCTCTCATGTAGTGCTCTCAGATCATTGATGTGAGGAGTGGTTAAACCAAGGTGTTGAAAGCAGTAGCAGTAAGATGTGGCTGACTGTGGTAGATTTCAATTCCGTATATGTAAGCCCATTTCAATGTGACACTGCTATTCTTCCCATCAAGAGTTGGGTTTATTTATTACTTGGACTTGGGCATGGTCATGCAACTAGCTTTGGCAACTGGGTCACCAAGCATCTTTGATGTAAGCTGAAGCTTGAAAACTGATTACCTATTGGAGTTGATATCTCTTGCTGTTCTCTGGAAAATCTTCCATCACAGGTGAACAAGCTTGGTCTAGCTTTCTGGAGGATGAGATACGTAATAGATAGAGGCTCTACCCTAGCCATTCCTAAATCTTACAGACATCTGAATGACATCAATCTAAATCATCCAGCTTTGGCTAAGCTGGCCTGAATAAAAAATGCCCATAAAACTCACAGAATAGTGAAAAAATGTCACTATTTATTGCTTTTGCTATTAATTTTGGGGTGGTTTTACATAGAAAAAGCTAACTGGTACATTTCTTACTTTCTTCATCACAATCACAGTGAGAATTATTAATATTAAGAAGCAATTACTCACTTGGATTCTTTCCTTGGACATTGAGAGAGCACAACAAGAAGAAAATAAACCTCCTGAACCAAGATCCCTAACTTCTTACTATCTGACTCTAGTATTCTCAAGCCCTTATAATTTATAAGTAGGTGAAAGGCTTTGATGGACCACTCATCAGCTCTCTCATCTCTCTAACTACACTTTTTTGGAGATGATGAGTTGATTTCAGACTCAGATGTGTAGTAACAATAAGGGGGCTTCATGTTTTATGAGGAGGATCAAGTCTTGCTCCCCTCTCCATTTTATTGAAAAAAATGTGGAGAGGCATTGAGGGGTGGATTTTTCCACCTCAAAAGGAAAAAGTCTTGGTGATTTTTGGTCCCTATGCCTATACTGCAGTGACTCTGGTCCAGATCCCTACAGAGTAAAATTTAAACAATTCTATTTTGAAGAGCTAAATAGTCATTTGACCAAAGGAGATATACAGATGGCCAGCAGACAGATGAAAAAATACTTTATCATCACCTATTAGGAGGAAAATGCAAATCAAAATCATAAAGATACTACTTATACCCATGAGAATCACCCATATCCAAAAAGAAGCAACAAGTATTGGTAAGATTATGGAGAAAAAGGAACCCTCTTACACTGTTGGTGGGAATGTGGACTGGTCCAGCTTCTATAAAACGCAGCATGGAGGTTTCTCAAAACATTAAAAATTGATCTACATATGATCTAGCACCCCCTGCTATCCAAAGAATACAAAAACACGAATTTGAAAGGATATATATATATATATATATATATATATATATATATATATATCTGTGTTCATTGCAGCACTATTTACAATAGCCAAGCTATGGAAACAATCTAAGTGCCCATTTCAAATAAGAGGATGAAAAAGATGTGGTATATATACACAAGGGAATACTATTAGAAGGTGAGGTGGGCAGTGAAGGGGGGCCAGGGGAAAGAGAGACCCTAATGGACTATGATGGAAGATTTCTGGGCCTCTGGTGGTGGATGTGCTATGAAAATATACATTTGTAAACATATACCTGTAAAGCGTACAGTGTTGTAAATCAACATTATCTCAAGAAATACTTTTTTTTTTAAATTCTGCTTTGTTTTCTACACAGTTTAGTTCATCTGTTACCTTTATTAGTAAATCAGAAATATTTTGGGAAAGTGTTGGAAAGGGTTTCACAGCAAGTGATTCTCCTGGAAGATAAAGTCAGAAACTCAGCTGGTATAAAATAAATAAGAAATATGCCATTTTCTGTCCATTCCATTCCCCATCTCACCTTCTGAGAATTGAGTAGAGATAAAGATGAAATACAGTAGTAATTTTTGACAGTTAATCTTTCCTATAATGAAGATGACTTGGGGCTAAAAATATAAAGGTATTTCTTAACTTTATTTGTTTAAACACAGATGATGAAAGCAGTGAGGATTATAGTAGGGACCTAACCTACATATCTCAGAATATGAGACCTCAGACAGACCACCAGGAGACTAATTTGCTTGAGAACCAGAAATACCAAGATGAAATCTCTGAAACAGGTAAGAGGAAGCAAAGGTAAATATTCCAATACTCTCTCACAATGCAGTTTCCCAATTTAAGCACTGGGAAGGTCATTCATATTTCCAAACTCAACTTTAACATCACCTCTTCTAAAAGTTTTTCTACTAAGAGAGTTCATAATTAAGTTGTACTGCTATTTCTGCACATATTAGCCTGCTTTATATGTATTTTCTCACATACATGTTTCTTCCACTCAACTGAAAATGGTTTCAGATTGCAAGGAATTAGGGTGGACTTAGGGACTAGGTCTCTCAAATAGAAAAGAAGTTAATGCACAAGAAATATAAAGTAAACATTTGTTGAATCAATGAATGAATGAATGAGACACCAGTTAAAAGACAGTAAATAAGAGTGAGGGTAGAGCAACTCAAGTATCCTTTGATACAGATACTAAGACACTTACTCCAAATTTCTCCCTAGAGGGAATGAACAGAAGGCACCCAGTAATCTAAGTCCTTGCCACTCAAAGTGCGTTCCACAAATCAGCAGCATTGGAATGATCTGGAAGTTTGTTTTAAAGGAGAATCCTAAGTCCCACTTCAAACTTACTGAATCATACTCTTGAGTTTAACAAGATCCTCAGGTGATTCACATCACATGAAAACTAATAATCACTATTCTAAGATAGTGATTTTTGTAGTTGGAGGTATATTGAAGCATCTGAAAGGCTTCACAAACTATTGATGTGTGGGTCCTACCTCTGGAGGTGCTGCTTTGAGCAATCATGGACTGCTTTCTGGCCAAAATGGGATAAGAGAGACCTTATTTATCTCCTGCCTTAAATAACAGAATGAAAACATATAGCATAGGTGAAACAGTAATTTTCAAACTATATTTGTTTTCTATTTCTGAGAAATAGAAATCTTGTCATTTTAGAACAACACTTTTATCATCTTAAGAGTTTTTGCGGCTTAGGAATCCAGGCACGGTTTAGCTATTATGAAATTATCACCAAGTGCCCATAGCAAAGTGAAACTCCAGCTCAGTCTCTCCCAAGCCTGCAATTTTTATGTTGGCCATTGCCATGGTCTCATCTGAATGCCTGAATAGGGAAGAATCCACTTCTAAGCTCACTCATGTGGTTGTTGCCAAGATTCAATTCCTTATGGACTGTTGAACTGAGAGCCTCCATGACTTTCTGGCTGTCGGCCAGAGGCTACTCTTAGTTCCTTGCCACCATGGCCTCTCTGATGAAGCAGTTTGATTCATCAAAGCAAATGAGACCAGTCTACCAGCAAAGTGGAAGTCAGAGTCTTCTGTAATCAGAGGAGTGATATCCTATCATACTTGTCATATCCTATTGGGATACAGCCCATACTTGAGGAGAGGGTTACACAAAATATGAATACCAGAAAGCAGGGGTCATGAGGTCTTCCACACAGGCACTGAGCAACAGATATCAAGGGAGTATGACCTCTAAAGGAAACAGCCAAAGTTGGTTGAACAATTGTACCAACTTCTCGAGTTCTAAGCTACAGTGCATGAAAGAGAAAATCAGAGTCCAGTGGTCTCCATAAGATGAAGGTACAGAGAGTTCAAGAAGACCAAAGTGGTAAAAAAATTATTGGTCAGGGTACTGTACTAACTACACAGAGAAAAAGCAGGAAAATCTAACAAGGGGTCCCTTTGAGTCTTTGAATACAAATCTCGGGCCTCCCCAGTGGCGCAGCAGTTGAGCGCTGGGTTGTGAAGCTGCCCGCGGCCTCTGATGCGCCAGCTCGATCCCCAGCTGCTCCCCGGACACCAGAGGAGGGTCCCACATGGCGCGCAGACCTCTCCTGCCGCCTGCTGCTCCCCTCAGCAGTGTACTTCAGTCCTTCTGCCTGCTCTGCTCCCCGCTCTGGCTCTGGTGAATTCTCTCACCCTCCCGCGCTTCTGACTGTACCCAGTGCTTGTATAAACAAAACAAGCAAACAAATAAATAAATAAATAAAACATGCCTCTATAAAAAAATAATAATAAAATAAAAAAAAATGAATACAAATCTCTGAATCATCTGGAAGAAATTACCTAAAACAAGGAAATCAGTATTGAGGAGCAAGCAGAACAGCTCCAGAGTTCATGTGGGGCATAAGTGGAAGGTGATCATAACCCATAGGACATACAATAGAATACTCAGATATTCTTTAGTTTATACTAAAGGCTTCTCTGGACTTGTCATAACAAAACTTAAAGGGAAGTTTTTAAGGGTTTCAGCTAATTCCAAGTAAATTAATTGTGTATCAGAACAAAATCCAACACTGTTTAAAGGAATTTCACAAGATCCAGCAATCAACAATGCGAGATTCACAACATCAAACATCCAATAATAAATTGGTAGGCACACAAAGAAGTAAGAAAATCATAACTAAAACCAGGAGAAAATTTAATCAGTAGAAAAAACTTCACAAATGAAAGAGAGTGGAAGAAACACACATGAATCTATACAAATATTACAACAGAATTATAAATATGCTCTACATGCTTAAGATGGTATAGGAAAACATGGTCATGATCTGGAGGGAAATGTATGTAAACAGGACCCAAATGCTAAAGAAAAAAATTCAACATCCACAATGAAAACTACATTGTATGGTATTAATAGAAGTCTACATAGTGAAAAGTCAATGAACAATAATAAAATTTCCAAAATGAAACACAAAAATAACGAAAAAAAGAAGAGAGTAGCAGTGACCGTAGGATACTCTCAGGTAGGTTAATATATGTCTAATTGGAGTTTCTGAAAAAAGAGGGGAAGGGAACAAAAAAAAATTTAAGAAATAGTGTAAAAAATTACTCTATTTGCTGAAATCTATAAACTCAGATTCAAGAAGCTAAATTAATTTTGAACAGAAATACATAAAGAAAGGCATATTATAATTAAATTACAAAATCCAGTGATAAAGAGAAAACAATTTAAAGCAGTCAGATAAAAAGATATTGTATATACAGAGGTGAAAATACAGGGACCATATCGATCTTTTCATCAGAAACCATACAAAGCAAAGATGACAATAGAAAGTCAACGTGGATGGAGCTAGAAGGGATCATGCTCAGCGAAGTAAGTCAGAAAGAAAAAGGAAAATACCGGATGGTCTCACTCATAGCAGGAATTTAGAAAACTTAAATAAGAGACCAGGAAAAAGACTAATCAATACAAAGGAAAAATCAAAATCAACAAGCAACTATAAACCAGAGACACTACGGGGGTGAGGGGGAGGGGATAGAAGAGGAAGGACTAGAGTCAAAATAAGGGGTGGGGGTTGCAATTGTATGGGGAATATAACCATAATGAAAATGCATACATTGTGCAAAGATGAAAAATGATGTAAGAATTAAATAAAATATTAGAAAAAAATAAAGTATGAAAAAACAATACGGCAATCTAAAAAAATTTTACTCTCAAAAACCCCTTTCAAATATGAAGGCAAACTAAAGATATTTCAGATGAACAAAATTCATAGCCAGTCAATACGAATCATAAACAATATTAAAGGGAGTTCTTCAGGCAGAAGGAAAATGACACCAGATGGAAATACAGAAAGGAATAATGAGATTCAGAAATGGTAATATGTGGATAAATATATATATATATGTATATATATATTATCTTTTAAAATACTTTTTTTAAGGTAGTTGGTTAAAATAAAAACAACATATTCTGAATATGCAAAATAAAGCATATAAAGAAATTCATAACAACATCATGAAAGATGAGCGTGCAGAAATGAAAGCATCAGTTGTTAGGCTCTTGCACTAGATTGCTGATCTAAGTAAATTTTGTGAAGAGAGACCTCCTCTTCATCCTGTTCTATTAAAACTAGAGGGATGATGAAAAAAACAAAAACTGCTGTCAAGGAATCTGAGCCATACAAAATCTATTATAAGAGGGCAAGTTATAGCCTGTAGACTCTAGGGCCCTACAGCCTAAGTAACCAGCAGAGCAGTGGAGGATTAAGGTGAAAGACACTACAATTGTTATCTATATCTTCATTTTCCCATAGATGTACCCTGGAACAACAGGTTTCTAAAAATTAAAAAATAATTATTTGTATCACATACTCATGAAAGGTTTAACTTTTATTTTTGTAAAACTTACATAAATCAGACTGAATGCCAAATGAACATCAACCAAATTTGCATTCATCAATGAAACTAAGATTAATTTTACTTAACCATAAAATGAATCAGTTTGTACAAATCTAATGGTTTCTTTGAATTCTTATATAGGTTTCCCCTCCTATGCTAAAGTTGAGTGACTGCATAGAGCCTTTCATAAGCAGAAATGGTATCAGACAAAGACATAATTACCATCAATTTATTTGGGAAAAATTTAAGTATTCCCAGACCCCCAAAATAACCCACCAAATAATACATGAAACTTAAAACAACACAGTAAAAACAAGGATGATCTGATACAAACGCGACAAAGTGGCACCTGGGAAGTAGCTGTGCAGTGCCACTCTGAACACCTCTGGCAGAGCGGCTGCAAAACAGATTCTGAACATGCTTTCACTTTTTGACTTTTGCCAGAAAAGTAAAAATCCTCTTCAGATTTCTCCTAATTAGCACAATCAAGCACTAAAGTAGGTATGTGGTAAAAGCAAAGGGGCATAGCATGAGCCTGAGAAAAGTGGGGGAGACCTGTAGTATTTAAAACAAACCTTACAACATCAATATATTCCTCTGACCTGATCATCTCTAACTGTGATACTTGACACTTCACAGCATGGAAACTTAACAGAACCAGGATGGACATCCAAGTGCCACAGGATTAGGAGCCATCACCACTCAGGACGCAGCAGATGAAGGCATATCAGTTAGGAATCGGGGTTCCGTTTTAATCTGGGCTTTAAAAGAAAGGCCAGTGGAGGGGGCTGGGGGAATAGGGTTTAGTGGACAGTTATGAACAAATTAGGGCAAAAGGAATTAGGATGTATGAGGGAAGTTTTGGAAAAAAGATGGGAGGTAATTTTCCGTGAAAAATAAAAAGATAGAGTGACTAGCGGTCTTCAAACAAATTAGGAGTAATTACCAATAGATAATTAACAGTTTTGCACATTCCCACTCTACAAGATAGAAACAAGAAAGGAGTTTAAATTGCAACAGTTAAGTCTGGTCACTGAAAGTAGAATTTATTGACCAGAAGAGTGATTAAGCACAAGGAAAAATCAAGGGTCCTAAAACCTTTTAAGTGAAGCTGTATATTCCTGACAGCAAAACATCTGGTGATAATGAAAATTTCATCCAGCAGAAATTTTAAGTCTTAGAGATAAAATATCTGTAAGATAAGTAGATTTTTTTTAATGGATTAATTGAACAAAGAAATGTTTTGTTGCTTTTGGGAAATTTCACCTAAATAATGAGAGCAAAGGAGTCATTCTGTCTGATCTCATTTTGGAATGATCTGTATTATATAATTAGAGTCACAATCTCTACCTGACAGTGGATCCTTTCTGTGAGCTCACGCAGCAGACAGAGCTCCACCTTAGTCCAGACTTTACTCTGAGATTTACTTAAATTACTCAGCTTCTTGACACCCCAATGAATCACTGCTCTCTATATCCTATAAACCAAGTTGTCCCAGAGCTTTTAAAAACCCTAAACCAATGGAAATTTTATTTTTTTTTAGAACAGAGAATAAAGGCACTGAATATTCTCATCAAACTTGTTGTCTTCTTGGATTCAGACAAGAAAGGTCTTTATTGACTAAGGTTTAGGGCATGTGGAAACCAAGATGAAATGAAATTGGAGGTGTGTCAAACATTCATAAACTGTTTTTCCAGAAAGCTAGTCACCAAATGATTAAGGCAGTGATTCTCCAAGTGTATTTTCCAGACCAGCCTCAACATCACCTGGGAATTTGTTGGAAATGCAAGTTCTTGGGCCCCACCCAAGATGTAGTAAATCAGAAACACTGCAGATTGCCCAGCAATCTGTCCAGGTGATTCTAATGCACACACTAATAGTTGATACTAAGGGTTGATTTGTAATTATTCCCAGCTGAGCCCAAGCTGGGTCTCAGCATCTGGCTGCTTGTTTGACTGGTGATCCTTATGAGTCTTTCTCCATGAACTGAGCTGCACTAGAACCTCAAGTTTTCTGGATGAAGGAAAGGAGCATGGAAGATGGCTGTATGGCAAAATATCTGAATACAAAATTTGGTGTTTTCTCAGTATCTAATGGTTGAAAAAAATAGAAGTTTTACACTGTAGGGGCAAGATGACCACAGTGCAGGTTTTCTATGATCCAACAGACCGGGTAAAGGAGGAGTCAGAGTCCTCAGTGGCTTTTGCAGGTCTTTCATTTAGATTTACCAGGCACATGGCAGGCAGGGGTGCTGGGGGGCCAGGAGGCTGGCAGTCCTCTCAGCCCCCAGCAAATCCTCACTCTATCTGGGCTCTCTCTGGCGTTCTCTCAGCTTCCATTCATTCTTGGCTTCTTCTGGTGTCCCTGTGATGCCACCCTTATAAACTCAGTCTCTCAGCCCAGGTGTACCCACTTCAGGTGCCCGCCATCAGGCATGCATTCAGGACTACAGGGTTCCCTCATCTATCCTAATGGCGGGAGGGCAGAAAAGCCTGATACCTTTTCTTTACCCTACATACACATAGCAGAATCCATAAGTATTTCATTGATATTTAATTTAAAGACCTTTAAATTAAAGGTCTTTAAATTAAAGGCCCATGTTTGGATCCCCAAAGGAGTAAGGAGCACTAGAATCTGTTCATTGAAACTAAACAAGACAAGATGAAATTTGTAATGAGATTCAGAGTATGAGAGTGAAGTAACAATATTAAACAGAAATGAAAGAGGTGTCACAAAGGTAGAAAAGTGGAGGTCAGCCTTCCACCACCCTGAAGTCAGGATATTCCCAGGACTTAGAACAACTCTAGAGAAGCCAGCTGTGCCCAGTTTGAGAATGTTCTCATATAAGGCAGCAGCACCAGAGACCTAAAGGGACAGATCTATAGCTGATGTGATCTGAATATCAGTAAGACCTCGTCTGTTAATTAATAGTAACTATTACCTTATCTATTAACTAGTAGGAGGTAAGACTTGGGATAATCAGGTTACAAATACAACATAAAACAACACTAAACTCAATTGGGAGAAGTGGAAAAGTATGTTACCCAAATTCATTTCAGGGAATTACAGGAAATAATTTAAACCTTTGGTAAACTGGGTCTAGAGTCTTTCAGATTCAGAACAGGACTGTGATTGTCAGGCTTAATCACTAGCTATCTGTTAATGCTGATGGAAAGTATGCACCCCAGAAAAATCAATTGCTATAAAGTTTTTTAAATGGAGGAAGCTGCAGTCGCTTCAATTTGATCAGGGCAGAGAACATTGAAGCTAAGAGGTCAGGTCTATCTTGAGCAAGTGGTGAACATGTATGTATTCTTTGATAATGTGTGAGTCATTAATGCATTCTAGAAACACTTCTTGAGTGTCTTCTATGTGTCATGAATAGTGCTGATCACTGTGGGTTGTCGGAATCAGACAGAATGTTTAGGTGCTCTGCAGTGTCAGTTCAATATGGTAGCCACTAGCCTCGGGCAGTTATTGAAATTCAGTTGCTAAGTCACAATAACCAGCCACATGTGGATACCAGCTACCATCTTGGAGAACACGGATTCAGGACACAAGGAAACAGCAGAGAGCCTCTAGCTGTCTGTCCTCCCAAGTCTTACTACTTGGCTTTTCCTTTCCTACCTCTGTCTTTGCCAGAGCCTTCTGCCGTCTTTGATGGTTAGTGTTGTTATAAGTATCCTGGACCATGGTACTGGCAGAAAGTGTCTATGTGGATCTTTTTGACCAGGTTTCAGAAAAATCTTGAGGCTGATGGAAGTTCCTTCGGCTAGATGGACTATAGCCAATATGCCACTTTCTCTTGCTAGTGCCACAGCTATGCTATGAATCCTGGGTATGGTATAAAGCCCTCAGACTTCCCCTTTTGATTCTCAAAAATCTGTTTTGGAAGTTAAGGGGGAAAAAGAAACCTGAAACTTTAACAGTTGCGTACTTTTTCTCTTGCTCCAGTTTTTCTCCCTGAGGCGGTATAGATGCTTCTGCCTGAGAGGGGGAAAGTCAATTGCAAGAACAAGAGGAAAACAAAAGCACAAAGATTAATATCTCAAGATATTATCTTGCTATATCAGAAAAGTAGAAAACGTGATTCTTGCCTCCAAGCTGTCTATATAACCAGGAAAAGATGAAAAATGGGGAAATTCATAAAAAGTTAATAATCATAAAGGGTGAAGTAACAATATTAAACAGAAATGAAAGAGGTGTTACATGATTAGTAGCCAAAGGCTGGTAGAGAGCCTAAGTGTGGTTTTTTACAGAAAGGTACATAGATATAAATGAATAGAAGGAGAAGAGGGGTCATCTCAGGTGGTGGACTTTGAGAAGCAGAAGTGTGAATGTGGAGTGCAAGTGTTATTTAAGGTACAAAGAAGTTCAGTGTTTGAATGTCCCTGGGGTGAGGGGAACTAAAGCTATAAGAGTCGGTTGAGGAGATGCCATGGAGGACCTTGAATGTCAGGGTTAATGGTTTGGTCCTTATCCTGTATTGGGATGAGGGACACCACTGAATGATTCTATCTATAGCTAAAGCCATGTTGTGACAAAGAATCTGACATTGAACCCTAGCAGCAATATTGGGGTGGACTGAAGCTGCAGCGGGCTAAAGAGAAGAGGGTGATTAGGAGGTGACACAGCCCTGGAACAGTGTAGGGGGACAAGGTAATGAAAAGGGAGCAGCAAGTGTGAGTAGTATGTTGAAAAAAATCAACAGGGCTTTGATTCTTTGGAGCTGAGGGAGAGAGAAAAGTCGAATATACTATTAACTTGGACAAATTACTTAGCATCAATAAAATAGTGATAATAGCTATGTTTTACAGGTTTGCCATGTGAATTAATAAAAAGCCCTTTGTAAAATACAAAAGTCCCTGCATACAAATGCAACTTAAATTGGTTGTTTGGAACTCAGGTGACCCAGGGGTGTCTCCCTCCCCCTTTTTCAGCAGTCAGGGCCCCAGAAAGCACATCCAGCTGGAAGGACAGGACAAACATGCCGCCTTTCCTTATCGTCTGGGAGATAGTAAACAATTCCAAACACTTCTTGCTCAGACAGAGTTTGTATCCTCTTACTCCAACCCTCAGTGATGGTCTTACGCCAGAACCCACTGGAACATACTAGAAGTTGCCAGAGTTTACTGGGGCCCAGTACTCTATTTTCAATCACATGCCAGGTTTCAAGTCTCTCAAAAATTTCCAAGGCTCCTCCTATGACAAATAAAGAACCACAGTTCAAAAGCCTAAAGCGCCATGTCTTTTATTTCTCAAAAATCTAGTCTCATTCTATAAACTACCTTACCATCTGCTTTTCCTGTTTCTAATCATTTCTAATAAAATGCTGCTTACATTTCCATGTAGTCCACTAAACCTTATTTAACACATATTACTACATATGCCTTAGGTTTACAAGAAAAATTTGAAAAGGGTGCTGCTACAATGCTAGTTATTATCAAAAAATGGAGAATGAGTAGAAAATCATTTTTTTCTATTTATGTTGAATACCAGTGCTTGAGGAAAAGTGGGTTAAATTAATGAGGGAAGAGGGCAGATAAAGATTTCTGCACAAATTCTGAAGGAAATCTTCTGAGCACTTTCAAATTTCTAGAAGTTGATGGTTCTCAGTCCTTATATGTTTTATCTAACTTCGTTAACGTTAAATCTCTGCCTCTTCTTTTTACTTGAAACAGGTATATATGAGCAGGCCATGAGGACACTGCAGTAGATATGTGCATAGGTGTGTGTACACATATGAAAACACATATTTGTGAGTACATTCTCAGACAGGGAATACAGGAAGGTAAAGTGAGGATAATGTGGCATAAGAAAGTTTTTTTTCCTGAAGTAACCATGAATAAGGGGGAAAGGGTAAAGAAGTTAAAAAGAGCAGGCATGTATAGAAGGAATGATGAATTGATCTGTGAGTAGCAAAACAGGAGGGAAAAAAGAAAAAAAGACAAACCGTTCAGTCTGCCACCAGGAGCTGTCTGGTGGGGGTCTAAGAAATGAGACCCAGAGGCAGGAGCTGGGCAGGGGTGCAGTGGCAAGAGGAAAATCAGTGTGAATGATCTCATGAGTGTTCACCATCTAAGTGAGCAACATGCAGAGTGTTTCTATTCTGAAACCTAAAGAAGAGTCAATACACACCACTGGTTGGATGATATATGAATAATTGGTGACTCTCTTCCAGGGACCCTATGCCCTTTACGTACAGCTGACAGAGAGTGTCCCTTGGGCACTCACTAAGGCACCAGTCCCAGACTTACTGCCATGGTCCCATCAAAATATTCCTTATCTGCTGTCCTCTAATTTCAGAACATTCTCCTAAGTCATGGTTTGGTAAACTTACCCAAATCAATGAGTTCATTTACACTAACACTTGTTTTTAAAGATATTTTTCTAGTAATAATCATTTAGATTCCAAAGATATCTTGGCCAAAGTGATAGCTCAGCAGGGAAAACAAGTCTGGGTAGGGGAGATCCTTTGACAAGACTTCATATGTCACAGCATGTGGAACTTTGATGCAGCTGGAGTAGGGGAGGCAGAATGGGGACCTTCTCCTCATCCTCCACAGCATTGCCTGGGGCCTGGCCCGAAGATAGCCAGAGGTCCAGGGAACTGGGACTACTTTGTCTTTTTCTTTTTTTAAGATTTCATTTATACAAGAACCAGGGTACAGGCCAGATGTGCGGGAAGGTGAGAGGATTCACCAGAGACAGAGCGGGGAACAGAACAGGCAGAATGACCAAAATACACTGCTGATGGGAGCAGCAGGCAAGACAGGAGAGGTCTGCCGCGCCATGTGGGTTGCTCCGCAGCCAGCCGGGATCGAACCGGCACTGCAGAGGCTGCAGACATCTTAACAGTGCTGCGCTCAACCACCTGCACCACCAGGGAGGCCCCTACTTTGTCCTTTTTCAATTTAATTCTCAGAGAATCTAATCAAGACTGGTAGCAGCTCTTGGGTAAGGGTGACCAACTGTCCCAGTTTGCACAGGAGTGAGAAGCTCCAGAGACATGGCACTTAAATTATTAAAACCAGGAGAGTCCTAGCAAACTCAGAGAGCTGGTCACTCTAATATTCTGTCTCACTAAGTCAGGCCTTGACTTGAGTAAATAACACCAGAAAGGATACTGACTGCCATCAGTACCCTGCTAGCTCTTTAATAAAGAAAGAACTAGAGTTCAATACAGGCCCTCACCACACCAGCACCCTGCACCCAGGCATTTCTGTAATATTATCAAAGGCGAGTTCTATTGTTTGGTAGCAACAGTCCTAGTCAAACAGGAGAGTGAGAAACTATAAAAAGCCACAACACATCTCTTACATTTGAGTGCAGAATCTCTGGTCACTACAGGTTTTCAAGTTTTTGTGGTTAGTTTCAGCACCAAAGCTCAGGTTTGCAAAGTCCAAGACTAGCCCTGAGCAAAATTATAATATGCCTACCTCAGGTATCCTGAGTTTATCACTATCTTCTCTCTAACAGTGCTTCCCGCCCCTGCTTCCTCATAGTAAAACCTGTGCCCAGGGAAATACCTAATACCAGCAATTTACTCATTAGTGTGAATGAAGTGGTATCTCCCCCAGGCTGATTTAAATTGTTAAGTCTTATCTTTAATTATATTCTTTCATTCTTTCTGCTAATAAATATTCACTGGGAGACTTCCATGATGAAGTTGGAATACAGTAAGTGAAAGACACGCAGAGCCTGCCTCCAAGGAACTTACCAGAATTGGCCTCCGCTAATTGCAGGCAGGGCTAGGCAATAAGAAAGTAGTTTAAGTGGGAATGGATTTCCCAACTACTCCTGAAGCAGGAGCTCTTCGGCTGACCCTGAGAGAATTTGTTGTGTCAGGTGAGAAGGTTATGAACTCACTGCAGGAATTAATATAAATATTAAAGCTTAAAGTTTCAGAGTCTTATTTCTCTTTTACATTTGTTCTGAATTGAAAGATATTAAAAGCAAAGGGGAGAGGGCTGGGTGAAGTGGTTCCACAAACCCTAAACCAGGATTAAAATTAAAAGGAGGAAATTCAAAACAGAGTAATATAAAACCCTGATATTGGGTCCAAAAGTCATCTGATTTTAAAGGCCATATTAAAATATCCTCAAAGAAAAAATTTTATATACAATGATAGAATAACCTCAATGGTTGAGTAAATATGGTGCATCTTACCAACGAATTTACTGAAGCTATTATAAAGTATAATCATAAGAACTAATGTAGAAACTTGGGAAAATATTGTTAGCCTTTATGTTAGCCTTTAAAGTCAGTATATGTGTTATAGAGCAACCCCGATATTAAACAGGTTCCTGGCTGTGGGTCCTCACCCGCGCATTTTAAAGGGACTTATGAATACTCTACTACAGACACACGCAAAAGGGTTAATAAAAGGTTTATTTACAAGAGAAAAAGAAATAAGGAAAATGTACAACTCAGGGAGAAAATAGGGAAATAAAGTCTTTAATGCGTCCTACCCGATCCGACGACCTGGAAACCCAAAGTCACTCTCAGAGCTGGCCTGACGCTGCGAGCTGGCGGAGAGCCAAAAATGGAGAGCCCCCCCCCAAAGCCCACGTGTCTGCCTTTTGTATCCACCTGGCTGCTTAACCCCACCCTCAGGTCCCAGCCACCTTCCCTTTGGTGGTGATGGGATTTGGAGTTCCCAGTGTCTTTGGCTTTGGCCTGGGGTGGGGGTGGAGTCCACAAAGCCTGTATGGAATTTGCTTTGGGACATCCTTTTCCCCCTAACATATGGACTTGCTAATTTGAACATGGCGGCGAGGAGACGCTGCGAGTAAGATCTCCCATTAAAAAAAGTTAATAGGGAGGAAAAGCAGCAGGTCCCAGTGAGAACTGGGACACGGAAGATAAACGGGTGACGCCAGCAAACTGCCCGAAGAAGAAAGTGGCCATAAAAGAGGACCGGAAGGGAGGAAAGCGCAGAACCCTGCTCCCCTCCCCCGCCCACAGAGGCGGCACTCTCCGACCCGCAGAGAGGAGGAAACAACAAACTAAAACGACCAACAAGAAGAAACGACGCAGCAAGCGGGACTGTGAGTGGAAAGGAACTATTGCAGCCACCACACCCCATGAACGGGAGCTGTGGAGAACCCTGCAGGATTCGCCGCAGTGGTGAGCGAATGGCTCCGGCGCCATTAGAGAACAAAGAGACTCTGGAGGAGACCTGCACACAGCCCCGGGCCGGCCGGTAAGCTTGCGCGGAAAAGCGGCGCTTGAAAAGCAAACGCGGATTGTGATCGCTGCTGCCCAGGTCCCCGCGCCTGCGACCTAGGCTTGCGGGGAGATGCGCGGAGGCCCTCACTGAGGTGAAAGTCCCTCACTGAGTAAGCAGGAACCAGGCGCCCAGGCACAGGAGCGGGGTGCAAAAGGCGCCATTCCCGCGCCACTGAACTGGGCTACAGCCCGCGTCCTGGACCTGAGGGCTTTGGAACTGAGACCCGGGGCACGAAATTCGGGGTGTGGGTTCTCCATGACGGTGGGGCACAAGGCAGACACAGCACCCCAAAGCCATTGAGGTTTACCCTACCATTCTCGCTCTGTTCCCTGTCCCACGGAGGGGGGGGTGTCGAAAAGCAGCCCCCCACGGACAATAGGAGAGATCTCTGGCGCCACCTAGCGACCAGAAAAAAAAGTCACTAACACCCCATAGAACAGGGAAATTTCTTAAGAAAAGACTTCTTGAAAAGGGCAGAAGGCTTCTGGAGGACCCAGTGGCCAGCTGGGAAGTTAGCCCACGCCAGGCCCCTTCCAACCAGCAGTCTGAGCCCACAGAGGGAGAAGGAACCCACGCCCGGGGCAGACCGGGCGCGCAGAAGAGTGTGCCTGAGACCGGATTCACAGGGACTGCGTCCCGCTTTGCCATTTTAGATAAGGGACATTTCTTCAGTAAAGACTGCCTAAAACCAGCAGAAAGCTCCCCCAGAAGCCAGAGATGGCTCCTGGAGGAGCCAGAGGGGAGCGGAGAAGTTCACCCAAGATGCCGGCTAGTCCGAGCAACACAGTGTCACAATGCATACGACAAATTAGAAAACAGACAGTAGGGAGTAGAAGAACCACACACAACCTAACAACTCCTCAGGAAAGAAGCACACCACAAAAAGAAAACCACCCCCCAGATTGCAACGACAGTAACTTGGAAGAACTTCTGAGCCTTCCAGAAAGAGAATTTAAAAGTGCCATGATTAAAAAAGTGACAGAAGTCATAAAGGAAAGCAATGATCAGAAGAAGGAAATTGAGTCCCTAAAGAGGGAAAACAATGGTCAGAAGAATGAAATTGAGTCCCTAAAGAGGGAAGTAAAAGAAATGCAGGAGATCAAAGAATTAATGGAGGAACTAAAGAACTCTGGGAATAGCAATGAAAGCAGAATAGATGAAATGGAAGAACGAATAAGTACTCTTGAAGACACAGAAATAAAAAGAACCAAAACAGAAAAGGAAAGAGAAGTACGAAGGAAAAAGAACGAAGAAAGACTTCGGGAACTATCTGACTCCATGAGGAAAGGAAATATAAGAGTTATAGGAATTCCAGAAGGAGAGGAGAGAGATGTAGGAACAGAGAAAATATTACAGGAGATAATTGAAGAGAACTTCCCAAATGCGAAGAAGGAGCTGAAAATTGACATACAAGAAGCAAGGAGAACACCAAACTTCCACGACGAAAGGAAAAATACAGCAAGACACATAATAGTAAAGCTCCCAAGAATCCAGGACAAGGAAAAAATAATGAAGCTGACAAGAGGGAAGAAACAGATAACATTCAAAGGAAAACCAATCAGGCTGACATCAGACTTCTCTGAAGAAACACTACGGGCAAGGAGAGAGTGGAGGGACATAGTCAACAGACTCCAAGAAAACAGATGCCAACCAAGAATACTCTATCCCGCAAAGCTCTCCTTCCTCTATGAAGAAAGAATAAGGACCTTCCCAGATAAACAGAAACTCCGGAATTTCATTACGACTAAACCCCCACTCCAAAAATACTACAAGGAATCCTAAAGCCAGAACCTCAGAGGGACGAATAACAACGAAAGAAGACCAAAAAAAAAAAAAGTTATTGAAAGAATAAATAAAATCAAAGGAAAGACAAACACAATGGCAAATACAGATGTTAACATATCAATATTAACTCTAAATGTAAATGGACTAAACTCTTCAATAAAAAGACACAGAGTTGCAGCCTGGATTAAGAAACAAAAGCCAACCTTTTGCTGTCTCCAGGAAACACATTTAGCTACAAAAGATAAAATAGGCTCAAAGTTAAAGGATGGAAAACAATCCTACAAGCGAATGGACCAAAAAAGAAAGCAGGAACAGCTATACTTATATCAGATAAAACAGACTTCAAACTCAAAAAAATAAAAAGAGACCCCAATGGTCACTACATTATGATCAAGGGGACAATACTTCAAGAAGAAATAACACTCATTAACATACACGCACCGAACGAAGGAGCACCAAAATATATCAGACAACTGTTGTCCTCTCTGAAAACAGACATCAGAGAAAACACATACGTAGTGGGAGACTTCAACACACCACTATCAACAATGGATAGATCAACAAGACAAAAAATAAGTAAAGAAACTAAAGCTCTAAATAAGGACCTAGAGCATTTGGGCTTAACAGACATCTATAGAACACTAAACCAAAAAAAACGGAGTACACATTTTTCTCAAGCGCACACGGATCATTCTCCAGGATCGATCACATACTGGGGCACAAGACAAACATCAACAGATACACCAAGATTGAAATCATACCAACCATCTTTTCTGACCATGAAGGCATCAAACTAGAAATAAACCATAAAAAGAAGGCAAGGAACTATCCTACCTCATGGAGATTAAAAACCACACTACTGGAAGACCACTGGACTAACGAGGAGATCAAAGAAGAAATTAAAAAATTCTTTGAATTGAATGACAAGGAGGACACCAATATCCTAAATGTATGGGATGCAGCAAAAGCAGTAATAAGAGGAAAATATATAGCAATAGAAGCTCACATCAAAAAACAAGAAAGAACTCAAAGAAACAACTAATCTCGAAGCTCAGAGATCTAGAAAAAGAACAACAAAAAACCCCAAAACCAATAGAAGAAAAGAAATATAAAAACCAAAGCAGAAATAAATGAAATTGAAACTAAAAAAAAATCCAAAAGATCAATGAAACCAAGAGCTGGTTCTTTGAAAAAATCAATAAAATAGACAAACCCCTAGCCAGGCTCACAAAGGAAAAAAGGGAGAAAGCACAAATAAATAGGATCATAAATGAAAGAGGAGAAATCACAACGGACACAGCAGAAATCAAAAGAATAATCAGTAACTACTATGAACAGTTATATGGAAACAAGTTAAACAATCTAGAGGAGATGGACAAATTCCTGCAACTCTACAATCACCCAAAGCTAGATAAAGAAGAAATAGAACACCTAAACAGACCAATTACAATTAGCGAAATTGAAATGGTAATCAAAAACCTCCCCAAAAACAAAAGCCCAGGACCTGATGGATTTACAAATGAATTCTACCAAAGATTTAGAGACGAATTAGTGCCTATCCTTCACAAACTCTTCCAAAAAATTGAGAAGGAAGGGACAATACCAAACACGTTCTATGAAGCCAACATTACACTAATACCAAAACCGAATAAGGACAACACAAAAAAGGAAAACTACAGGCCAATCTCCTAATGAACACTGATGCAAAAATCCTCAATAAATTTTAGCTATCAGAATCAAACATGTATCCATAAGATAATTTCACCATGACCAAGTAGGATTCATTCCAGGGACACAAGGAGGTTTAACATCTGAAAATCAATCAACGTTATCCAACACATCAACAAAAAGAATATAAAAACCATATGATAATATCAATAGATGCTGAGAAAGCTTTTGACAAAGTGCAACACGCATTCATGATAAAAGCCCTTGAAATTCTTGGGATACAAGGAAACATACCTCAACATCATAAAGGCCATCTATGACAAGCCAACAGCCAGTATCATTCTCAATGGTGAAAAGCTGAAAGCAATTCCATTAAGGTCTGGAACAAGACAAGGAAGTCCACTCTCACCACTGCTTTTCAACATAATACTGGAAGTCCTAGCCAGAGTAATAAGACAAGGAAGACATCCAAGGAATCAAATAGGGAAAAGAAGAAGTCAAACTATCACTCTTTGCAGATGATATGATAATATACATAGAGAACCCCAAAAACTCCACAGAAAAACTAATTCAACTCATCAATCAATTCAGTAAGTGGCAGGATACAAAATCAACACGCAAAAGTCAGTAGCCTTCCTATACACAAACAATAAATCTGAAGAAGAAGAAATCAAAAAAAACACCCTTTTAGTATCGAAACAAAAAAATCAAATATTTGGGATAAATCTAACAAAAAGAGGTAAAGGACCTATACAAAGAAAACTATAAAACACTGTTAAAAGAAATAGAAGAGACACAAGAAATGGAAGACATCCCCTGCTCATGGATTGGAAGAATAACATTATTAAAATGGCCATCCTACCAAAAGCAATATACATATTCAATGCTATTCCAATAAAATTTCAATGTCATTCTTAAAAGAAATAGAACAATTATTGATGAAATTCATATGGAATCACCAAAACCCCCAAATAGCAAAAGCTCTACTGAATAAAAAAGAAGGAAATGGAGGCATCACACTCCCAGACTTCAAACTATACTACAAAGCCATAATCATCAAAACTGCATGGTATTGGAACAAGAACAGACATACAGACCAATGGAATCGAATAGAAATCCAGAAATAAACCCACAGATTTATGGTCAACTAATCTTTGACAAAGGAGCAAAGACTATGCATTGGAGCAAAGAAAGTTTGTTCAATAAATGGTGCTGGGAAAACTGGGTCGCTACATGCAAAAGAATGAAGCTTGACCACTATCTCACATCATGCACAAAAATCAACTCAAAATGAATTAAAGAACTAGACATAAGACCTGAAACCATAAAATATATAGAAGGAAATATAGGCGAAACACTACGTGATTTGCACATCAAAGACATCTTTACAGACACATCACCCAAAGCAGTGATGGTGAAGGCAAAGATAAACAGCTGGGACTACATCAAATTAAAGAGCTTCTGCACAGCAAAAGAGACAATAACAAAAACAAAGAGAAACCCCACCAACTGGGAGAACATTTTTGCACCCAACACTAATGATAAAGGACTGATCACAAAAATCTGCAAAGAGCTGATGAGACTCAGCAACAACAAAGAAAATAATCCAGTCAAAAAATGGGCAGAAGAGCTAAAAAGAAACTTCTCTGAAGAGGAAATGCAAATGGCCAACAGACATATGAAAAAATGTTCAACATCACTTGTCATCAGGGAAATGCAAATCAAAACTACCATGAGATACCATCTTACACCAGTGAGAATGGCACATATTAAAAAAACTAGCAACAGCAAATGTTGGCGAGGTTGTGGAGAAAAAGGAACTCTTCTGCACTGTTGGTGGGAGTGCAAACTGGTCCAACCACTATGGAGAGCTGTGTGGAGATTTCTGGACCTACTAAACATAGAGCTTCCATATGATCCAGCAATTCCACTCCTAGGTATTTACCCAAAGGACACAGAAACATCAATTCCAAAGAACACCTGCACCCTATGTTTATAGCAGCACTATTTACAATAGCTAAGCTTTGGAAACAGCCCAAATGCCCAAAAATAGATGACTGGATCAAGGAGATGTGGTACATATATACCATGGAATATTACTCAGCATTCAAAAAAGATAAACACATGCAATTTGCAGCAACATGGATGGCGCTGGAAGGGATCATGCTCAGCGAAATAAGCCAAAAAGAAAAAGAAAAATACTGGATGGTCTCACTCATAGCAGGAATCTAGAAAACTTAAATAAGGGACCAGGAAAATGAATAACTATAAGAAAGTGAAAATCAAAATCAACAAAAAACTATGAACCAGAGACACTTTTGGGGGGTGGGGGGCAGGAGGGGAGGGATTGGGGTCAGAATGGGGGGTTTGCAATTGTATGGGGGAATATAAAAATAAAATTTATTATTTAAAAAAAATAAAGTCAGTATATGAATAATTATCTAAGTTATAATGAAAACTATGTAAAATTTATATAAGTTTGTGAGTAATGACTAGAACTATTGAAAACTGCTGATGTAGCCATAGTGAGAGTCTGGGTCAGTTATTTTGTTTTTACCTATCTTTTATAATATTTCCACAACAAATATTATAATAAATCAATTGCACAGGCAAGGACAGAGGAAAACATGCTTGCTACAAAGCACCTGAGGACTTGATTGGCTCCAGATTCAAAATTAGCCAAATGACAGTATTACACAGTTACCTGTCTGAGAACTGATGATTTCAGACTTCATCAATGAAAATATAGTCCAGATCTAACAGAAGTAGAAGGCCCAGAAGACTTTGTATTAATCCAACCACATCTGTTTAGCTTTGGGTGACCTATTTTGGGGGGAACAAGATAAACTACAGCACAGTAAAAGGACAACTAGAAGATTTGGAACCATCAGAAAAGAACTAGCAGATAACAAATGGTTGAAGAAACTTTAGAATTCTAACTTAGAAAACACAGTGGGTGCATCTATAAGACATTTATAAGAAAATAGTACTAGGTTTGTGAAAGTTTAGATGACAGAATTAGAATGAGAAGACAGAAATTTTAGGGATGTGCTTTTCCATCCAAAAATGAGGAACTTTCTAATAAGAACCAGGCAACAATTCAAAATGCAGTGAATTTCTCACTGTGGAACGTGTTTAGCCAATGAGAAGTAGACACTGACATTTGTTGGAAGGTTGTTCTGGATGGCACCTAGACCCATTGCATCCTTAGATGATATGTTCATGTTAAGTTTAAAAATGAGAGAAATTTAACTTGGTTTCTAAAATTCTTCAGGTACAGGCATAAAACAGATCAAGTCTTTCCTTGTACAATCTCATTCAATTCAGGAACATAAAATGCAGCTAGACTGAAGCCAGATGAGAAGAAATAGATTTTGTCAGTTACTATTGGATTGCGTGGGTATATCCTGAGTTTATTTTAAAATTCCTTTGCTCAACATCCATTTGCTTTATTTCAAGCTGCTTACTTTTGGCCACACTGTAATTATATTTTCGTCTTTTTTAGTCACCAAGGTAAGAGGTAAAAACAATAACTTTTATGAAGCATCCTCTATACACCAAATACATGCTAGGCATAGCATATACCTAATTTAACTTAGTCCCCCAGGTCTCTGAGGGAAGAATAATCTTCCCTGTTTTTTAACAGAGATTTGGTTATAATTAAGCAAAGACATCCAAGTTCCTATAGCAAGTGCCAGAACTGGATTTCAAATCCTGAGTCTGGTTTATTTTGAAGCTCTGCTTGGCCATGTGCTGCTGTGGCTTTCCCAAACCAAACCATTGTGAGGCTGAAATTAACCCAGAGATGACTCTAATCCAATCTCTATGCAAAACCCTGCCCATGTATTTTATTAGTTTTGATTTTGGAAACTGAGCTCACTCTCACAAGGGGACCTGAAGCTATTTATTCTTTGAATGACAGTCTAAGCCAGCAACTTGCTTCTGGGATCACTACCTTCACAGCTACAGTAGAAAAAATAATGGCCCCCAAAGATATCCACATGACATGGCAAAAGAGACTTTTCAGATGTGGTTTAGTCAAACTAAGGAAATTGAGATGGGATGGGGAGAGTATACTGAATTTTCTGAATAGAACCAAAGTAACCACAAAGGTTTTTACAAGAAGGAGGCAGGAGGTTCAGAGGAGTTAAGATGTGATGACAGAAGCGGAAGTGTCTGTGTGTGTGTGTGTGTATGTGTGCGCGTGCATGAAAGAGAAAGAGAGACAGAGAGACTTGAACACGCTACACTATTGGTTTTGAAGATTCATGAAGGGACCATGAGCCAAAGACTGCAGGTGGCTTCTAAAAGTTGTAGAGCCAAGAGAATGCATTCTCCAGAAGGAACTCATTTCCATTGATACCTTTGATTTTTAGGACTTCTTTACTTTCAGAAATAAGAAGATAAACGTGTTGTTCTAAGCTACTGAATTTGTGGTAATTCGTTATGGCAGCAATAGGAAACCACAGTCATAAATATTCTTTATTTACACAGAGAAACTACCAGATTTGAGGAAATCTTGACAGCTGTGCTAGTGTCCAGGACCTTTTTGCAGTCCTGCCAGCTGGTGAGAATACTAAGCAATGACTGAGTTTCCCCAGCAGGCTTAAGACCCAGGCAGGAGAGAAATGAATGGGGAATGCAGGCAAGGAGGGAGGGAAGAGGAGGAAACAAGGAAGAATGTGTGATCAAGAGAAAAGGGTAGATAGAAGAATGACTGCAGTGGGAAGAAAAAGTAATGCATAGCTAGTGATAAGCAGCACCTTCTCCCCTTCTCACTAGCATCTGCTCCTCTAAGAAGGAAAAGATACGTGTCTAAGTAGTTTATTCCTACCTGAAAGAACTTATGATGTCAAAGTTAACGTCTCCATAATATTACTATTATTAACTTAATTCAGATCATTGGAACAGAGGTTTTAATTTGTTTCTACATCTCTTGGATTCACTCCAGTGTTATTTTCTATCTGGGCACAGCCTGAGAGGACAGGGAGGGGTCAGAAGACATCCTCTGGGCCATGGGGACTGTGAGCGCTGAGCAGCAAAGGGGAGCACTACCCGGAGTTCAGAGCCCACTCAGGCAAAGAGCACAGCATCTCTGCCCAGCTCCCTCTCAAGGGGTGGCACTCAAACTGTCAGCCTGGAAGCAAGGCCTGATTCTATCCCTGCTCATATTTTCAAAGGAGAGTGCAAAGAGCAGGCCTGAAAGAACACCCTGCTAGGGTGATTATTCCTGTACTCACAGGCCTTGGCAACTCTAATTCCACTGGAACAGATGGTGCCTATACTTAGGTGCGCTGTAAAAGCAGACACTTTTGTCTTCCCATAAGGTTTGCCTCACTTATCTAAACCCGGGTATAGCCTGTTGGACCAAACAGAAGCTGTTCTAAATGCTGTGCATGATTTTACATGACTGCTGACTGTAAAACTAGCTAAGAAACTTTGGGGACTCTGAGAAACCATTCATGCTTACAAGAGGTGGGTCGAGATTTGTTTTTAAGTAAATACCTCTTAAAGATTATTTGCTATCTGTATTGACTTGAAGTGAGTGCAGACATTTAGTTGTGTGACTTTGGGGGCTTATTTGATTATTTTTAATTGACATAATATTGGCTTAAACACTGTATATGATTTAGGGGATATAGGCTCACACCTCTTCAGATGTGTGTTACCACACCACATCCACCAAGAAAAGAGCCCTAATCCTCCACCAAAGCACATTGGGCCCCTCCCCCATTTGTCCCTTACCCCCACAACTCCTCTGCTTGTAATAACTGAGCATCTTTGAATAAATTATATCATCACTCTGTACCCTGTTTTCTCACTTGGAGTCCAGCTTGCGTCAGGAATCTATGAGTCTAAGCAAATGCAAAAGTGCTCTATCCCCTATTTACATTTCAGTTGGATTCTCCAGAGCCCCTCTTATCAGGTGGTACATTTTTCTAAGTCATTTGGTATGAGAACTTCTCTCTAATGCCAGGAAATATATCTTCTCTAATATATAAAATTCAGCTGATTTTTCTCTGCTCTCCTTTATCTGCTCTCCATTTGAAATGGGCTCGTCATGTCTCTGAGCCTAAAAGTGACCCATTGTGATCTTTTACTTGGTCACTAGAAGAACAGGGGAAAAAACATAACAGAGTATCTGGAGCATCAGCCCCAGGAATCGATAATAACAAAAATACATGTCTATGGAACTCCTCCTACAGGCATTAGCTCTTTCTTTCAATAAATATTGAGCACCTCCTTTGTGCCAGGTCCCTTTCAATAAATATTGAGCACCTCCTTTGTGCCAGGTCCCTTTCTAGGCACTTGGGATGCAGGAACAAACAAAACAGAAAAAGTTCCTTCCTGTAGGACATTACATTCGGGTGGGGGAAGACACACCCTAAGCAATAAGCACAAATCAGGAAAATGATGCTGAGTAAAGGAATATAGTGAGGGATGAGGTAGATGGAGGTGGGGTGCATTGTGCTGAGGTGGGAGATGTGAGTAATGGCAGAAATAATAATACACCACCCTGTGTTAAAAATTTTACCCTTTAGAAGAAGAGCCTAAACACCATGGGTTAACAAGATAGTTTATATATTCAAGCTAAATTTAAAAAGGATTTGGGATATGCTGGGAAATTTTTAAGAAGTTAAAAATTGCTGGGAAAAACCAGGAACAGTGTTCCCACCAGAAAAAAAAAAAAGTGTCTACTTTTACAGCACACCTTAGATCCACTGTGAAATGCAAAGAGGGGGTGCACTGAAATAAAGCAGCTACCCCCGTGATGGCTGCACAGGTGCAGGAGGCCCACAATGGACTCAGGAGCCTGCATTCCTTCTAAACTGGGGCCAACACCTCCGAGTCAAGTTCCTAAGAAAAAAGGTCAGATATCTACTTCTCTTCCCTAACAGGCCTGACCCCCATCTCTCCCAAAACTCCCTGGGGAGGACTGATGAGGTAATGTCTCTAAAGAGGTTAGCGCTCCACTGACTCTTTTGGTAAAATGCAAATTATAACCAGGTGAAGTCACACACTCTAGAATAGAAATCCTGGAGTTCAAATATTCTAAACATAACACGGAATACATAATCTCTCCCTAAACAGTTCAGGGTACATATGATGTGGCAGGTTTTCCTGTCTTTCCTTACTCTGTAACACTCTAACCTTTGGCCAGTACTATGTGGGTTTTGGGATGCAATGTGGAAAAAGTACAACTGACGTTTTGTGAGCCATGGGATAACGTTCCAAAGTAAATCAGGACACACATATATCAGGCATGCTCATTTCCTTGGCTCTGTGTTTGGCTAGATGAAGTCAATACTTAGTGTGCTATAGCTCTAGTTCCAGCTGGCAAGTCATGTCTGCACACATTATAGGACTGAAAGAAGCAACGTGAACCAGAAGATGAAGTACAGGACAGTGAGGTAGAAAAACTCACTTTTAATCGACTCGACAAATCAGCTTATTCTAAAATTTCAATTTATCATCTAAATGAATGCCTTTTATAGAGCTGTGGGGAATCTTCTTTAGTAGATGCTTTCAAAATACAGCTGAGAGATGAAGTTCTATGGCAATATCTAACGGCTATCAAATTATGCCCTTTAACTCTCCTTTCTAAAGATTATGCCTTATGAATCTGACATCTTGTGTTGGGGTTGAAAGTAATAGGCGTTTAAGCAACTAACCAAATATGGAAAACTAACCAAATACGTGTGTGTGTGTTTGTGTCTGTGTCTGTTATCCTTTGCTTATGGTGTATATTTATTTTTAAAAATTTAGAATATGCAAAATATATATATATAAGTAAATTATTATCATCCATAATCCAACTGAGATACTCATTAAAACAGCTTGGTAAGTTGCCCTCATGTTTTTTTTAATTTTTTTAAAAGATTTATTTATTTATTTACACAAGCACTGGGTACAGTCAGAAGCGTGGGAGAGTGAGAGAATTCACCAGAGTCAGAGCAGGGAACAGAACAGGCAGACTGATGAAGTACACTGCTGAGGGGCGCAGCGGGCATGGCAGGAGAGGTCTGCGCACCATGTGGGACCCTCACTGGTGGCCGGGGATCGAACTGGCGCTGCAGAGGCTGAGGGCAGCTTAGCAGCCCAGTGCTCAACCGCTGCACCACCAGGGGAGGCCCTGCCCTCACGTTTTTGAAGGCACATATATTTTTAGAAAACTTAATATTAGGCTTTTTAATGTTTTATAACTGGCTTTTTTTGTAATTCTGAATTAGAATAGAAACTATAAGTGACGTGACTGATTCCACGAAAAAGGAGTTCAAAGTTCAGCCTCATAAAGTATGTTTTCAAATGCTAACTTCATGAATGCATAGGAGAGACAATGAAAGCTCTGACAAAAGACTTTACACAGGTAGTGCCAATAATTTCAGCATTATTTTTACATGTAATATAGGCTGCACTGTTGGTGTGAGGGAAGTCAACCAGTCCTTCTGTTTATTCCTGTGGTATTTCAGTGAGGTTTTCATAGCATCTGCTTCTTTCATAAACTGACCAGACTTTTCTACTTGGGCTTATAGAACTCAAATAAGACACAGGTCCCTGACTGAAGAACACTATAACCTACACATGGGCATTTCTTCCTAAAGTGTTCCTGCTCTAAATAATAAATCTTCTCTAGTTTTTCCTTCCCTGACTTTAATTTCTATGATATATTTGTTTTTAAGAGTTCATCACTGAAGGCATGAACTTTTTAAAGTTCATCACTTTAAGACCCTTCACTGAAGGCATAATGTACTTCTAATGTTGGCCTATGTATAATTGGAGTGAGGACTAGGATATAGGAAAAATAAGCTTTCTTTTTATAGCCCTATTTCCTGTTTCCCCCTCTATCTTTTTTTCTCTATCATATCTTCTAGTGGGCCAGTTACTATGTGATGTATCTATAACTGAACTCTTTTTTTTTAATCATTTGATTTTTTTTTAAAGATTTATTTATTCATGCATGCAAGAACCGGGTACAAGCCAGATGCATGGGAGGGTGAGAGAATTCACCAGAGACAGAGCGGGGAACAGAACAGGCAGATTAACTGAAATACACTGCTGGGGGAGCAGTGGGCAAAACAGGAGAGGTCTGCCATGCCATGGGTATCTTCCTGGCCACCGGGAATCTAGCCGGCGCTGCAGAGGCAGCAGCTTCACAGCGCTGCGCTCAACCGCCAGCACCACCAGGGGAGGCCCTATAACTGAACTCTTAACCCAACCAGAAAGCACAATGGGAATTTTTCCCTGGGTCCCTCTTTGATACTTAGAAAGGCATCCAAAAGTTATTCCTGGTGAACCCTGCAATTCAAATCATGGTCTGAAGATTTGCAGTGTTAGCCACACATGAGAACTTGTCAGAAATGTAGAATCTTGGGTTTGCCTCTTAACTACAGAATGTGAATCCACATTTTAACTAGATTATCAACTGGAAAAGTTCCTATTTAGTAAATTTCATCCAGTCTCAAAGATCCGATGTAAACTAAGCCAGGTACAACACTGAGTTCTCTGTAAAAGGCAAGTCATGCATCCTACTCCTCTACTCCTTGCTATCACCTACAATGCTTCCATGGACATCTGCATGTGTTTCCCTTTCTGATTCAGTGTGAGAGGTATTCTGGTTTATATCTAGGAATGGCATCACAGGAGTTGTAGGATAAGCGCACACTTCATTTCATTGAATACCTTTAGATGGCTTTCCACAGTACCTCCCATGAACAGTGCTTGGAGGAGTTCTACTTCCCTACCTCCTTTTTATTTTCTGACTTTTGAATTTTTGCCAATCTTGTAGATACAGAATGTTATCTCACACAGACTGGCAATTGCCTACTTTTCTCTTTTGATGCTTTTCTATGGGATTCTGCTTTTTTTCATATCCATTTGTAAGCGTTTTCTCACTCATTTATTTAACAAATTGTATTAAACATTTACTAGATGTCAGACACTAAATGCTAAGATAATAAAGTAAACAAACAAACAAACAAAAAAAGACAAAAAGCCCCGGCCTTATATAACTTAGAATTCATTGGGGGACAAGAACAATGAACAAATGAACATATAATGGGTTTTGATAGGTACTAAGAGAAAAATGAAGTAGGTTAAGAGGGTTAGATAGTAAGGAGAGGTTAATATTTGGGATAGAAAGTTAGGAAAGTCCTCTCTAATGTATTAATATTTGAGAAAAGACCTGAATAAGAAATTACTTGTATATGTTGTGTCCATTGTGCATCTTTTGTCTATTTTACATGTTGTAAGTATCTTTTCCCAGATGCTTACCTGCCTATTAACTTTATCCATGATTCCATTTGTTATCTAGAAATCTTTAGTACTGATGCAATCAAACTCATCCATTCTTCCTTTTAAGGTTTGTGCCTTTCTGGAATCTTACTAACAAAATTCTTATTCATGGTCACAAAGATATTCTCTGTGTCCTTCCATTAACTTTATAATTTTACCTTTTACATTTAGAGCTTTACTGTAGTTAACATGGAAGATCATTTTTATTTTTTCATACAGAAAACTATTTGTTCCAGCATGATTTTTTTTAAGATTTATTTATTTTTATACAAGAATTGGGGTACAGGCCAGAGATGTGGGGGGTAAGAGGATTCACCAGAGACAGGGAACAGAACAGGCAGCCGGACCAAAGTACACTGAGAAGGGGAGCAGTGGGCGAGACAGGAGAGGTCTGTCCCACCATGTGCGTTTCTCCCTGGCCAGGCGATAATCGAACTCATGCTGCAGTGGTTGCAGATTGCTTCATAGGTTGCATCTTAACCCCTGTACCACCAGGGAGGCCCTCCAGCATGATTTATTAACTAATCCTTTCTTTCAACATTGATTTTGAAGTCACCTCATTATATATCTAATTTTCACATATACATGGGTCTTTCATTGGGCTTTATTTTATGTTTCATTGGACCATCTGCCTATTTCTAACACTTGTCTTGCTGTACTGTAACTTTGTAATATGTACCTTGATATAAGGTAGGCATCTGCTTTGAATAATATGTAATTGTAAATTCCTGAAAAAACCTTAAGTTGTTTAAAGGAAAGCCTATGACTCACTTACTTTTGTGTCCTCTGTAGAATTTAGCACATAGTCTTACAGCCTGGTGTTTTTTAAATTATACAGAGATAAACAGTGCTCCTCGGATCTTATTATTCACTTAGGCTGTGACCATGACAAACAGTTATTAGTAATTGTCCTTTCCACTTATAGTGTTGAATTTAGCTTCTTGGGGTCAGGAAACTGATTTTCTGCTTCTGTCTTCAAACACAGAAGTTCATTTTGAATGATAGGCTTACTTTGTCATGTCAGAATATTTTAAATGTGTGGTCTACTGAGGATAATACAGAATTAAGAGCTTATTTTATAAACAGTAAGGTAAATACTTTCAGAATAGAACTCTTGCTTCTGTTACTGTTGGACTGGTTAATGCAGAACAACCTTCTAATTGGGGAACATTGAAAACATCACGAAACTAATAAGGCAGCAAAGAGCTGTGAAGCAAAGATACAGGAGAAGGAAGAAAGACCAGAAAGTTAAATTCAGGAAAGAAGTAAAAAAAAAATTCCAAAAACCACCACTAGGGAGGATCCTTGCTGAAGTCCCAGTTTTGCAATGGATACACTTTAAGAATGAAAATTGGAGAGAAGAACAAAGACCCCGGGAGACGCGCACACAGCCCGGGCTGCCGGTAAGCTGGCGCGCTCGGCGCGCTTGAAAAGCAAGTGCAGACCAGGATCGCGGCTGCCCAGGTCCCCCGCGCCTGCGACCTAGGCTTGGGAGACAACCTAGGCTTGCGGGGAGGCGCGGAGGTCCTCACTGAGGTGAAGGTCCCTCCCTGAGTGAGCAGGAACCAGGCGCCCAGGCACGGGAGCGGTGCAAAAGGCGCCCTTCCCGCGCCACTGAACTGGGCTACAGCCCGCGTCCTGGAACTGAGGGCTTTGGAACTGAGACCCGGGGCACGAAATTAGGGGCGTGGGTTCCCCACGACGGTGGGGCACAAGGCAGACACAGCACCCCAAAGCCGTTGAGGTGTACCCTACCATCCCCGCTTTGCTCCCTGTCCCACGGCGTGGAAAATCAGCTCCCCAAGGGCTCTAGGAGAGATCTTTGGCGCCACCTAGCGACTTGTAGACAGCACAGGCTCCTGAAGGACTAGTGGCCAGCTGGGGAGTTAGCCCACACCCAGCCCCTTCCGAACAAGTAGTCTGAGCCCACAGGGAGAGCGAGCACCCACAGCCGGGGCAGACCAGGCACGCAGAAGAGTGTGCCTGACACCGGACGCGCAGGGAGTGTGTCCCACATCACCATTTTAGAACAGGGACATTTCTTCAGTAAAGACTACCTGCAGAAGGCTTCCTCAGGAGCCAGAGGTGAGCGGGGGAAGTTCGCCCACGCCGAACCCCTCTGGCCTGCAGTCCAAGCCCAGAGGGGGAGCAGGAACCCACCGCCGGGGCAGACCAGGCGCACAGGGGAGTGTGTCCCCACATCGACATTTTAGGACAGGGACCTTTCTCCAATAAAGACTGCTTGAAACTGACAGATGACTCCAGGAGGAACCAGAGGGGAGAAGAGAAGCCCACCCAAGATGCCGGCCAGTCCCAACAACACAGTGTCCCAACGCATACGGCAAATTAGAAAACAGACAGTAGGGAGGAGAAGAACCACACGCAACCTAGCAACTCTCCAGAGAAAAAGCACACCACAAAAAGAAAACCAGCCCCCAGATTGCAACGACAGTAACTTGGAAGAACTTCTGAGCCTTCCAGAAAGAGAATTTAAAATTGCCGTGATTAAAAAACTGACAGAAGTCATAAAGGAAAACAATGGTAAGGGAAAAATAATCAACGATCAGAAGAATGAAATTGAGTCCCTAAAGAGGGAAGTAAAAGAAATGCAGGAGATCAAAGAATTAGTGGAAGAACTAAAGAATTCTGGGAAAAGCAATGAAAGCAGAATTGATGAAATGGAAGAATGAATAAGTGCTCTTGAAGACACAGAAATAAAAAGAACCAAAACAGAAAAGGAAAGAGAAGTACGAAGGAAAAAGAATGAAGAAAGACTTCGGGAACTATCTGACTCCATGAGGAAAGGAAATATAAGAGTTATAGGAATACCAGAAGGAGAGGAGAGAGAAGTAGGAACAGAGAAAATATTCAAAGAGATAATTGAAGAGAACTTCCCAAATGTGAAGAAGGAGCTGAAAATTGATATACAAGAAGCAAGAAGAACACCAAACTTCCACGACGAAAGAAAAAATACAGCAAGACACATAATAGTAAAGCTCCCAAGAATCCAGGACAAGGAAAAAATAATGAAGCTGGCAAGAGGGAAGAAACAGATAACATTCAAAGGAAAGCCAATCAGGCTGACATCAGACTTCTCCGAAGAAACACTACGGGCAAGGAGAGAGTGGAGGGACATAGTCAACAGACTCCAAGAAAACAGATGCCAACCAAGAATACTCTATCCCGCAAAGCTCTCCTTCCTCTTTGAAGAAAGAATATGGACCTTCCCAGACAAACAGAAACTCCGGAATTTCATTGCAACTAAACCCCCACTCCAAAAAATACTACAAGGAGTCCTAAAGCCAGAACCTCAGAGGGACGAATAACAATGAAAGAAGGCCAAAAAAAAAAAGTTATTAAAAGAATAAATAAATAAAATCAAAGGAAAGACAAACACAATGGCAAATACAGATGTTAACATATCAATATTAACTCTAAATGTAAATGGACTAAACTCTTCAATAAAAAGACACAGAGTTGCAGCCTGGATTAAGAAACAAAACCCAACCTTTTGCTGTCTCCAGGAAACACATTCAGCTACAAAAGATAAAAATAGGCTCAAAGTCAAAGGATGGAAAACAATCCTACAAGCAAATGGGCCAAAAAAGAAAGCAGGAACAGCTATACTTATATCAGATAAAACAGATTTCAAACTCAAAAAGATAAAAAGAGACCCCAATGGTCACTACATTATGATCAAGGGGACAATACTTCAAGAAGAAATAACACTCATTAACATATACTCACCAAACGAAGGAGCACCAAAATATATCAGACAACTGTTGTCTTCTCTGAAAACAGACATCAGAGAAAACACATACGTAGTGGGAGACTTCAACACACCACTATCAACAATGGATAGATCAACAAGACAAAAAATAAGTAAAGAAACCAAAGCTCTAAATAAGGACCTAGAGCAATTGGGCTTAACAGACATCTATAGAACACTAAACCCCAAAAAAACGGAGTACACATTTTTCTCAAGCGCACACGGATCATTCTCCAGGATCGATCACATACTGGGGCACAAGACAAACATCAACAGATACACCAAGATTGAAATCATACCAGCCATCTTTTCTGACCATGAAGGCATCAAACTAGAACTAAACCATAAAAAGAAGGCAAGGAACTTTCCTACCTCATGGAGATTAAAAACCACACTACTGGAAGACCACTGGACTAATGAGGAGATCAAAGAAGAAATTAAAAAATTTTTTGAATTGAACGACAAGGAGGACACCAATATCCTAAATGTATGGGATGCAGCAAAAGCAGTAATAAGAGGAAAATATATAGCAATAGAAGCTCACATCAAGAAACAAGAAAGAACTCAAAGAAACAACCTAATCTCGAAGCTCAAAGATCTAGAAAAAGAACAACAAAAAACCCCAAAACCAGTAGAAGAAAAGAAATAATAAAAACCAAAGCAGAAATAAATGAAATTGAAACTAAAAAAACAATCCAAAAGATCAATGAAACCAAGAGCTGGTTCTTTGAAAAAATCAATAAAATAGACAAACCCCTAGCCAGGCTCACAAAGGAAAAAAGGGAGAAAGCACAAATAAACAGGATCATCAATGAAAGAGGAGAAATCACAACGGACACAGCAGAAATCAAAAGAATAATCAGTAACTACTATGAACAGTTATATGGAAATAAGTTTAATAATCTAGAGGAGATGGACAAATTCCTACAACTCTACAATCACCCAAAGCTAGATAAAGAAGAAATAGAACACCTAAACAGACCAATTACAATTAGCGAAATTGAAATGGTAATCAAAAACCTCCCCAAAAACAAAAGCCCAGGACCTGATGGATTTACAAATGAATTCTACCAAACATTCAGAGACGAATTAGTGCCTATCCTTCACAAACTCTTCCAAAAAATTGAGAAGGAAGGGACAATACCAAACACGTTCTATGAAGCCAATATTACACTAATACCAAAACCGAACAAGGACAACACTAAAAAGGAAAACTATAGGCCAATCTCCCTAATGAACACTGATGCAAAAATCCTCAATAAAATTTTAGCCATCAGAATCCAACAATGTATCCATAAGATAATTCACCACGACCAAGTAGGATTCATTCCAGGGGCACAAGGATGGTTTAACATCCGAAAATCAATCAACGTTATCCAACACATCAACAAAAAGAAATATAAAAACCATATGATAATATCAATAGATGCTGAGAAAGCTTTCGACAAAGTGCAACACCCATTCATGATAAAAGCCCTTGAAATTCTTGGGATACAAGGAACATACCTCAACATCATAAAGGCCATCTATGACAAGCCAACAGCCAGCATCATTCTCAATGGTGAAAAGCTGAAAGCAATTCCATTAAGATCTGGAACAAGACAAGGATGTCCACTCTCACCACTGCTTTTCAATATAATACTGGAAGTCCTAGCCAGGGCAATAAGACAAGAGAAAGACATCCAAGGAATCCAAATAGGAAAAGAAGAAGTCAAACTATCACTATTTGCAGACGATATGATATTATACATAGAGAACCCCAAAAACTCCACAGAAAAGCTAATTCAACTCATCAATCAGTTCAGTAAAGTGGCAGGATACAAAATCAACATGCAAAAGTCAGTAGCCTTCCTATACACAAACAATAAATCTGAAGAAGAAGAAATCAAAAAAACCATCCCTTTTGTTATTGAAACAAAAAAAATCAAATATTTGGGAATAAATCTAACAAAAGAGATAAAGGACCTATACAAAGAAAACTATAAAACACTGTTAAAAGAAATAGAAGAAGACACAAAGAAATGGAGAGACATCCCCTGCTCGTGGATTGGAAGAATAAACATTATTAAAATGGCCATCCTTCCAAAAGCAATATACAGATTCAATGCTATTCCAATCAAAATTTCAATGTCATTCTTCAAAGAAATAGAACAATTATTGATGAAATTCATATGGAATCACAAAAAACCCCGAATAGACAAAGCTCTCCTGAAAAAAAAAGAAGGGAATGGAGGCATTACACTCCCAGACTTCAAACTATACTACAAAGCCATAATCATCAAAACTGCATGGTATTGGAACAAGAACAGACATACAGACCAATGGAATCGAATAGAAAATCCAGAAATAAATCCACAGATTTATGGTCAACTAATCTTTGACAAAGGAGCAAAGACTATGCATTGGAGCAAAGAAAGTTTGTTCAATAAATGGTGCTGGGAAAACTGGGTCGCTACATGCAAAAGAATGAAGCTTGACCACTACCTCACACCATACACAAAAATCAACTCAAAATGGATTAAAGAACTAGACATAAGACCTGAAACCATAAAATATATAGAAGGAAATATAGGCGAAACACTACGTGATCTGCACATCAAAGACATCTTTACAGATACATCACCCAAAGCAGTGATAGTGAAGGCAAAGATAAACAGCTGGGACTACATCAAATTAAAGAGCTTCTGCACAGCAAAAGAGACAATAACAAAAACAAAGAGAAACCCCACTGACTGGGAGAACATTTTTGCACCCAACACTAATGATAAAGGACTGATCACAAAAATCTGCAAAGAGCTGATGAGACTCAGCAACAACAAAGAAAATAATCCAGTCAAAAAATGGGCAGAAGAGCTAAAAAGAAACTTCTCTGAAGAGGAAATGCAAATGGCCAACAGACATATGAAAAATGTTCAACATCACTTGCCATCAGGGAAATGCAAATCAAAACTACCATGAGATACCATCTTACACCAGTGAGAATGGCACATATTAAAAAAACTAGCAACAACAAATGCTGGCGAGGGTGTGGAGAAAAAGGAACTCTTCTGCACTGTTGGTGGGAGTGCACACTGGTCCAACCACTGTGGAGAGCTGTGTGGAGATTTCTGGACCTACTAAACATAGAGCTTCCATATGATCCAGCAATTCCACTCCTAGGTATTTACCCAAAGGACACAGAAACATCAATTCCAAAGAACACCTGCACCCCTATGTTTATAGCAGCACTGTTTACAATAGCTAAGCTTTGGAAACAACCCAAATGCCCAAAAATAGATGACTGGATCAAGAAGATGTGGTACATATATACCATGGAATATTACTCAGCATTCAAAAAAGATAAACACATGCAATTTGCAGCAACATGGATGGCGCTGGAAGGGATCATGCTCAGCGAAATAAGCCAAAAAGAAAAAGAAAAATACCGGATGGTCTCACTCATAGCAGGAATCTAGAAAACTTAAATAAGGGACCAGGAAAATGAATAACTATAAGAAAGTGAAAATCAAAATCAACAAAAAACTATGAACCAGAGACACTTTTAGGCGGGCGGGGGCGGGAGGGGAGGGATTGGGGTCAGAATGGGGGGCTGCAATTGTATGGGGAATATAACAATAAAATTTATAAAAAAAAAAAAAAAAAAAAAAAAAGAATGAAAATTGAACAGAATGACTAGAATGGTGTGGCCAATAGTTGTACTGAAAACTAGTTTTAAATAATCCTAATCCTTACATTAATATTTACGTGATCTGGGATAGCCATGTCCCATATTGCCTACCAAAAATAAATGTAAAACCTTTTTGCTTCAAATTAACTCAGATTTCTTTTTAAATGTTGTGAATAGTAAATGAATGATAATTAAAAAAAGATCAAGCACATGAGCAGATGAAATATTGTAACTTAAAGCCAAGAGAAATAACACACATTATAAGTAGACCCAAAGAGTCATATGATTTTCAAAGAAGCATCAATTAGATTGACATCACACTTCTCCCAGAAACAATGGAAGTGTACCAGGTTCTTGTATAAATAAATAAATCTTTTTTAAAAAAGATGATAAAATGATATCTTCAAAGAAAATACCTGTAAGACAGAATTAGATATTCAGAAAAAAATTCCTTCAAAAATGAAGATAAAACACAAACATTTTCATATCAAAAATCAGAGACTGTCACCAGCAGACACATATTATAGCAAACACTAAAGGACACAAAATAAAAATAATCCCAGTTAGAAGCTCAAAGATATAGGAAAGAGTGAAAAACATCCAAAGAGTAAATGTGTGGCAAAATATAGATGAAAATGGACTCAATATAACAGTGACAAAAATCTGGTATGACTTAAAGTAGATGTAGAACTAAAGCACGAGACAACAATTACATATATGTGAAAATGGATTGGTCAGGAAGAGATGAAAGTATTCATTTCTAAGAGATAATAAGTCAGTATAATTGTCTTCATCTCTGGCTATCTAAGCAGTAAAACAAACAAACTAAATAGTAAAGAAATTCATAACTGTATATAGTGTATAATCTCTGATAGATTGTATTTTCCAAAGATGGCCACAGTAACAGCTATCTTACTACATATATCCTGACAATGTAACACTGTCTCTTCCTTGAAATGAGATAGATTCTATTTCTCTACTCCCTTCAATCTGGGTGGGCCCTATGATGACATTGAAGAGTAGGCTATTACAGAAATGATGCTGTGTCAGATCCAGGAAAGTTGTGAACTAGTCTGATAGCTTTCGCTTCTGCCTCTTAGAAGCCTGCCTTCATGTATGAGTGTGATTATTGTGAACAATTGTGCAGTGAGAAGTGCAAGCAAAATAGAGAGACTACAGTAAGACTCTATGTGGGGGGCGGGAGGTGGAGAGAGAGTAAGGACAAGAAGCACCATGGCATCAGATATGAGTAAAGAAGTCATCTTAGATCCTATAAACATGCCATGAGAATCAGAAACGAGTAGCCCATGAGTATGACATTAAAATACACGAAGTACATAAAGCAAAAATTTTAAGCACTTCAAGATGAGTCCACACTCAAACTGAGAGTCTTTGAAATATTTTGAGAATACATAAGTTCACTCACTTATTCATTTAATTTCTTTCTGTAACCTCTTTCAACAAGAGCTGTGCTAGATGATTGCTATGGGTGGAATACATTTTCTATTGAAAAAATTTTTGTAAGTGATGATTCACCATTCTCTCTGTTCAAGCCAAAGAAATTAAGGTGGGGCCCAAGTTTAATCTGAAATCTTAAGGTTCTCACTCATCCTCTGACTAAATGTTATCAACGGAGAGATATTTAGAGACACTGGGCAAGAACATTGTCTAGAGTGTCAGGGAGATAATTTTCCACATAAACTTACTTATGAATGTATGGCACTATCTCTGCAAAAATATTTTTCCTAATATGTTTTTAGCGGGAATGAAGAACTATGTTAAAATGACATAGCCAACAGGACAGAAATTAGATTAGAAACCAAGACATAGCTAACTATTCCATAAAACAGAATCTTAATCTTCTGTGGCTCAGTTTCTTGGGTACCCCATGATGATAATAATTTACTTCCCAACTATAATCACTATATAATTTAAATAAATATTCAATTATAAATATTCGATTATTTTAAGTCTACTAAATTAAAATTTTAATTAAAATTAAAAACAGCCCATTTTTCTTTATTGTACTTATTGTACCATTGATAGAACAGTTCAGCTGTATTTTGAGTCATCTGCTTCATCACCATTGTTCCAAAAACTTTGGCTCTGTTTACAACATTCAGTTCCTTAGGAATTGAGGATTATTTTACCACTGACTACAGTATAGGCCATCAGGAATATGAGCCCATTCTCATCTTGATCAGAAAGCACTTTTTTGTGGCTTAACCAAAAAATGTAACATTCAGAAAACTTCAATATTATAGTCTTTGGCAATCTTTTCACTTTTCCAGGTATGGGTACCACTCATACAGCATGAACAGTACAGTTCATTTTGAGCATTGTTTAAAATGTTCCAGTACTGAGATGAATATAGACTCCTGGCAGCTAGACAGAGTACTGGCAGTCTATCACCCTCCATCTCATGCAGGTCTCTAAATAGAGTCTGGACAAATCTGTGCACTTGCTCCTGCCAAGTCTTTCTACCATGGCTGTTACCATCACTCCATGGTCCTGATTTTCAGCCAACAATACATTTATTTAAGTCCACTAAATTAAAATTGAGGAACATGATTTTTGCTTATCTGCCAGATAAGCAGCAAGATTGCCCACTGAAGCACAGTCAGAGGAAATCTCCCTACAAAATACCTGCCAATGGGAAATAGATCCTGTTCAGGGAGAATAGTTCCTCTGAAAAAGAATGCTGAAATCTATCCTCTAAAATCTCCACCTAAACTCTCTAGGACACCCTTTTTTTTTTTTTTAAGATTTATTTATTTATTTATACAAGAATCGGGGCAAAGACTAGATGTGCGGGAGGGTGAGAGGATTCACCAGAGACAGTGGAGAACAAAACAGTCAGACTGACGAAATACACTGCTGAGGGGAGCAGCGGGCACCCTCACTGGCCGGCCGGGATCGAACCGGCGCAGCAGAGGCTGAGGACAGCTTCACAGCATTGCACTCAACAGCCTGCGCCACAAGGGGAGGCCCTCTGGGACACCTTTAAGAAAGCTAATTTACCTTTTCCTCAGTTTCTAAGCCCAATCTATGGCTAAGTGTATCGGCTTTGCTCAGTTTGGTTACCTTTTCTGGAAAGCCAGCCTGATCTCCATAGAGAAGCGAAATGTCTATTTCACTCTATTAAGTAGGATGTGTCTCCCCTGATGATACTTAATACTCTTCACTAGGCAAGGTCTTGTCTTTGATCTGCTGACACAATTGATCTTGAATTTCTATTGGTTCTGATGCATCGTGTGTTGAGATTTCTCTCACAGGCTTTGTTCCATTCTCTTTTGCCTGTCGTTTTATGTCTGGCCTTTGACACCCTCCCCCCACCTCCCAGGGGTTTGATTTCCCTCCCCCATCCCCTTTTCAAGCTGAGTTAGCAAGATCTTCATGTCAAAGATGTTAGAAAAAAATGTGTGGTGGGGAGAAAGCCACATTAGTAAAGAAGCAGTGGTGTATTCACAACTTGGTACATCTTAAAATATGTATCACATCCTCAGGAATCTTTAGAGTGCTCCTGTTTAGGGTATTTGTATATTTTCTACACATTAAGAACAAGCAAACTAAACAGTCAGTTAATGTTGTAGTTTAGTTCTGCTGCCATTATTGTAGCTGCCCAAGATTCAAAGAAATCTGCTGTCCATGCATGGTGCTACCAAAATTTCAGTTCTACAGAGTAAAAAATGCATTATGATACACTGAAATTTGGAACTTACATAGGCATTCACATGATTTTCAACACAATTGCATATTGTGCATATTGACAGGAACAGAGACAGAAACACGGCCCAGAGAGTTTCACAGGAGGCTCTCCAGGAGAACAAGCCCTCCTTTTTGTTTCCTTTCTCAGCAGAAATGGATGGTAAGTTGTTGCCTTTGCCTAAAAGAATCTGAGGTCAAAGGAAATGAAGATGCCAAAGTGAAAAGATGCCAGCCTGGAGCACTGTATGCTGTCTTCAGCTTATAAAGTACCTTTCCCTAATGGGGAGCAGAAGGTGAGCCACCTCCCTTGCTTCAGTGCACAGATAATGAAGAGGAGGAGGCTGTTAAATATACATTTCCAGGACCTTGATGGGTAATTAGCCAAGTGACTATCATTAAGGTTAATGGACTTCCCTTGGTTAAATTCCCTCTATTATATGCCATTGGAAATAGATCCTTTGGTCAATGAAGCTATTTTAGGATCTCTGCTATTATCTAAAAGAAACAATCCCATAGCCCACCCCTGGCTTGACCTAACCAACAATCAGAGAAGCTTCTAAATTGTTCATGGATAGAGTCCATTTCCTGGACCAGCACATGCAGATCAGCACTAAGAGAAGTTTATAAACTAGCCAAGTAGATAGCCTGAAAGGAGCTACCACACGGTGGTGCCAATAAGAGCAGTTTCTGGCAACAGCAGGTAGGGATATGGAACCAGCCATGGGGGGTGGGCAAACCAACTATGAAGGTGCCATGAAAAATCACCTGTCTACTAAAATTACAGCAAAGCAGCATGCTGGTGGATTTGAGGAAGATTTTTATGCAGATGGGGATTTACTTTTTTTGCACCTGCTGTCAGTAAGCATTAGACCATAAACATCAGCAAACATTGATTAAGCATATTGCCTTGATGAAACTTCAGGCGAAAGAAGAAAGTGGTTCAGCAGCTCCAAAGCCCAGAAGACAAATTACTCTTGGTATAGCAATTAGAATGGGGAAAATTGCTGCTACTTTTTGAAAAAGCACTCTGAGCTTGGTTCTGTAGACAATCTAATAATAGCTGATATGACATTAGAGAAAGCACTAGCACTCCTATTACAGTTCAAATTTTTTTTTAAAAGTACTTCAGGTATATAAAATATTGCATCACCAAAACTATAAAGGTGAGTCTATTTCTAAGATATACCTCAGACTGGATGCTTTAAACAAGTTTGCTTCAAGAAATATGTGTTATATTAAATGAAATAAGAAAGACTTTAGGGACCAGAATTCCTGTACTTTCTGTAGTAATGTCCATCCTGAGCTAGATTTTCTGTCAATTTCCCTCCAGTAGGTCGATAACATGAATGTTTCACAAACAACTTGAAAATGCATTAGTCATTTTGGGATTCATTTCTCCCATGTTCTTGCTGCTCCTTTTGATCATGTATGTGCAGTTAGGCTCTGAGTATAAAATAATAACATTTTCAGTTGAGAGGACCTTCACATGTTGGGTAGCAGTGCTTCAAGGAACACAACTAAATTCTAGTTTGCTCCTAGTTTAAACACAAGTTGAATGTAAGTGTGACTAAAGGTAAAGTTGCATGAGTTTACGTGTGTGTGTGTGATAGGTGTGTTTTGTGCACTTAGCCAAACTTGCGTATGTTTTATTTATAGTTTTATATTGCTTCTTTCCTTCAAGTGGAAGGAAAATAAATTTCCTATTTATACTGGTCCTCATCACAGCATCCTAGTGCTTAAAAATGTGGCCTCTGCAGTCAGGCAACCTGGGTTGATCTAGCTCTGCTGTTGCTGTGTAACTAATATCAGACAAATAGATGATCTCCCTAAGCTTCTGTGTTCTCACCTGTGCAATATAGATACTAATATAACTTATTACATAGGATTATATTGGGATGATTCAACAAGGTATGTAAAGTGCTTAGTACATGGTAACACTCAATAAATGGAAGACAATAATACTTCATTTAGTATGGTAGCAATCCATGAGATACAATTTAGCCCCATTTTACAGATGTGATATCAGAAGCAAAGGAAAATGAATGAACTTCCCACAATTTCAAAAGTAGTAATGATCTGTGAAAAAAATATCAAGTGAATTTTCAAATGAATGAACAACTCTTTATATAGGGGAATGGTAGCTGCTGCAACAAACAGACCTCAAATTTTCACACTTTCAGACACAACAGCTCATGTCTCCCGTAAAACATTCATGGTGAGTGTTCCTACTTAACAAATGACTCTCCTCCCTGCTGTGACTCAGCCATCCAGGTTTCTTCCATCTGGGAGTTCTGCCTCTCCCAGTGTCATGAAGACCTTTAAATCTAGCTAGCACAAGAACACGGAAAAGGTATAATGACTCTGACAACACTTGACTCAGAATAACACCCATCATTCTCTGGGCATTCCAGTGGTAATAACAAGTCATATGGCGATGCCTAGAAGCAGAGAGTGCTAGGAAATACAATCCCTGACTAGGCAGCTGCTTCTCAGTGACATTTCTATTCTGTATAAGGGGGACTACAACACAATACAGAGTTCATTCCCAGTTGATTGTAGGTCAAATGACAGTGTCTTTAAACATGGTGGGCATTATTTGATTTAGCATATTTATTTTATTTCCCCTCTTATTTCATAAAACTTCTCCAAATTAAAACTCCATTCCTGTTCTATTGTTGCCCCTTATTTCTTGCCAAAGGACAGTGAGATCAATCTATTTCAAAATCTTAACTATCTTCATGCGTCAAGGTAATTGTGCCATGCTAAGTCTAATGGAGAAGAGCAGAAGAAATCCAGCCAATTCAATTTATAGCCTGAAGCTTGTAGTTTTATTAAGTGCAAACTTTCCTGGGCTTCAAATATTGATAAGGGCCATCAAATTAGTCCATCTTTTAAAAAAAAAATCAAAGCCCTGTACTAATTGTGAACTGGGGCGGGGGGGAGAGGGCAATTTGTATTGAATAGCTAATATTAACCCACAGAGAAATATACCAAATGCCTAGAAGTAGAGTTCAGTGAAATGAATAATTAAGCAAGACCACACACATAACATATAATCAATGGCCCCTACTTCTGTTACCTATTGCTATGTAAGAAACTACTTCAAAACTGTGGTTTTAAACAAAAGCCATTTTATTATCCTTATGATTCAGTGGGTTTATTGGGCTCATCTGAGCAATTCTGCTGTATATAATGTCAGCTGGGGCTTCAGGCATCTGGGGCCTTGATTGAACTAGATCATCCAAGTTGGCTCTCTTATATAACTGGTGCCGTGGTGCAGCCAGCTGGAAGATTCGATCAGCTGGGACACTGGGACAGTTGGTTACACGCTCTCTCCCCATGTAATCTCGGGGCCTCCCCCTTTCCATATGGCTCCTCTATGAGATCTCTCCATGGGTCCATGCTGCAAGGTAGCTACACTTTTAATGTGGCAGATAAGGAGTCCCAAAAGCACAGAAGTGGAAACTGCCCAAATTTTCCTAAAACTTAGTACTAAGACTTAAGATTAGAAAGGGTCATTTTGTTAAATTCTTTTCATTCAGTTTAGGTATAGGCCCAGTCCAGTTTCTACAGACTGGAAACATAAAAGGACATGTATATGAGGCAAGGTCCCTAGGTACCCCCTAAGAGGCAAGTTACCACATCCCTAGATCAACGATGAGAATAAACAACATGCCAGTCAGGGTCCAGAAAAGTCAGCATGACCTGATAAGAAATTTGATGTACAAGGCCTTTCATCTTTTTCTTTCAGTTTACTATTTCCTAGGAGTCAGTCTTACAGGGAAGTGCTGCAACTCCACAGCATTCCTACTCTCGGGGTGAGAAAAGGTTAGCATGTTAAGCTAAGTGGTGATAATTCAACTTAATTCCATTTATTTATAGATGGTTCTCTCAGTGTTCTACTTTTAGATAACTTAAAAGGCAGCATTAACAGAAGGACTACAGGATTTAGTTTTCCAACAATCCTGGGAGCTACACAATATCTCTTTGATAATCTACATTTCTGCTCCAGTTGATTTCTGTGACTTGCAACTCAGATCCCTGACCAGCTCACACTCGGAAACCAAGAAAAGGGACTGGGAATTCATTAAGAGAAAAGATGGAGGTAGAAGCCACAGGGGCAAAAGAAATTGTCCAGGAAAAGAGTGTGAGGTGAAAAGAGAGGTGGGTTAAGAACACGCCACTGGGAAATAGTCACATTTAAAGGATGAGCAGAACAGTATGCCAATACTGTTCTTCTAAGGGCAATCACTTCAAGAGTTATTTTCCTGTGACTCCATCTCAGTGAAATAATCTAGACCATAAGGAGAATCCTGCCTACTACACTACATGATCAGATCATTTATGATGGCTGCTGTGAGTATTTTGGTATTAAAGGAACACGCAGACTTCTGAGTCTACTGAAAAACAAGGCAGAATGAATTAATTTGCCCTGATATACAAACATACAAAACATAACAGAAAAAGAGATGAACCTAAAAATTCCCAAGAATACAGCATAGAGAAATAAAACAATGGAAAATTGAAACTAAAGATAAATAGATATAAAAGATAGGATAAGAAATCCATGTATGTCTAGTAGAAGTTCCAGAATGAAAATCTAGAACAGATATTGGTAATTTTTTTCTCTAAATAAATAGTTAAAAGTATTTAAATTTTTGTGTGCTGGCCATCTGTCACAAGTGCTTAACTCTTCAGTTGTAGTGCAAAAGCAGCAGTAAATAGTATATAAGCAAATGCAAATGCATGTGGTTGTGTTCTAATAAAACATTATTTATAAAAATGGGCAAAGATCAGATTTAGATCATGGGCCATAGTTTACTGATTCCTGGACCACAGATAAAGAATGAAAGACAACATCTGAATGAAGGACAACATTTGAGAAAAGGGTAGGGGATTTTCCTTATTTTTTAAATGTTTGCTGTTCAGATTGAAGAAGCATACTAGTCTCAAGGCAGATAAAGATAAACAAAGTACTTCCAGTCACGTTGCAATGAAACTCCAAAATGCATGGATCAAGAAAAAAATTATAAAATACAGAAAGAACAGAGTGCTCCAAAAGAAAGGCTGACAGCACATTTCTCATTACCAACAAATAAAATGTAACAAATAATAATAACCAAATCTTTACAGGGTTAAGAGAAAATAACTGGTATATACCCTGAAAAATTATTGTTCAAGGGCCTCCCTGGTGGTGCAGGCGGTGGAGCGCCGCGCTATGAAGCTGTCCGCAGGCTCTGCAGCACCAGTTTGATCCCCACCGGTCACGGAGCAACCCACATGGCATGGCAGACCTCTCCTATCTCGCCCACTGCTCCCCTCAGCAGTGTATTTCATCAATCTGCCTGTTCTGTTCCCTGCTCTGTCTCTGGTGAATCCTCTCACCCTCCCACACATCTCGCCTGTACCCGGTTCTTGTATAAAAAAAAATTATTGTTCAAGAGTGAAGCCAAAATAAAGACATTTTGAAACAAATATTGAAAGAATTTACAACTCGCATACCCTCATTAAAAGGAGCAATGTAATGCATACTTCAGAAGGAAGGAAACTGACCCAAAATGAAGAAGCAATCCTGAGCAAAGCGACATATTTTCTGTGGGTAACTTAAATATTCTTTAATAATAATAATTAATGTTAAAGATATTAAAAATAAGATGGAACTACAATACTGGGCAAGCATAATTCAGATGTTATGTAAAGTGTGCACGTTAAAATTTTTAAAGAAAAAAGCCCTAGAGAATATAAATGAAATGTTTAAATTCAAAAGACATCAAAAGGATTAAAAGTTAATTTTTTAAAACTTAAATCCAATAGGGGTCAGAAAAGGAAACAAAAGAAAAAACAAAAGAATGACACATGAAAAATAACAACATAAATGGCAGAAATTAATTCATATATATCAGAAATTACACCAAATGTAGATGGAGTAAACTTCCCTATTTAAAAGACAGGAACCTCAGGTTATATATTTTTAATATAACAATTAAATCTAATTATAAATTATTCAAATGAATCACACCTAGAGCTTAACACAACAGAAAGTAAAGGAATGGAAATGATATATCAAGGAAATATTAATTAAAAACATTTGTCACAGTACTGTCAAACTAAATAAAGTAAATGATATTTGTGAGAAAACAGGCCATTATGTTGTGATAAAAGGAATCAGTTTAACAAAATGTGTAAAAATTTTTGAACTAATATGCTTCTAACAATACAGTCTCAACATTGACAAAACAAATTTAGACACAATTGCCAGATGGTGCTATGGACAATATTTCAGTCCCCCATCCCCAATTCATGTTGAAACCCTAACCCTCAATGTGATGGTGTTTGAAGGTGGGGTCTTTAGAAGGTAACTAGATTTAGATGAGCTAATGAGGATAGTTGCTTCATGCTGGGTTTAGTGTCCTTACCAGAAACCAGAGAGCTAACTCTCTGTCCATCATGTGACAACACAGCATGAAGGCACCCATCTGCAAACCAAGAGGAAGGCTTTCACTAGCTACAGAATCTGCTGGCACCTCAATCTTGGATCTCCCATACTTTAGAACTTTGAAAAATAAAAATCTGTTGCTTATGTCTCCAAGTCTAATAGCAGCCTGAATTAGGGCCTCCCTCGTGGTGTAGAGGTTAAGTCTTAGTGCTATCAAGCTATTGCCAGCCACTGCAGCATGAGTTCGACCCCCAGACAGGGAGCTGACCCACACAGCACAGCAGACCTCTCCTGTTTTGCCTGCTGCTCCTCTCAGCAGTGTATTTCAGTAGATCTGCCTGTTCTGCTCCCCACTCTGTCTCTGGTGAATCCTCTCATCCACCATACCTCTGGACTATACCCCAGTCCTTATATGCATAAATAAATAAATCTTAAAGAAAAAATAGCAGCTTGATCTCAGACAGATGGGAAGAGCTAATTATTTCAAAAAGACTTTACCAGCTGATAGTGTCTTGTGGGAGCACTGATAGAACTCAATTTTCTTCATGTTTAACTAATAATGCAAAAACACAATGAAAAGTATGAATGATATGTACACAGGTGTGTTTGTTATAATGTGATCACCTCCCATAGTCACCTATGTTTTTCAGTACACCACCACCCAAAGCCTGAGTTGTATAAGGCCTTCCTCAACATTTTGCCATATTTATATGCAAATGATATAAATAGAGATAATCAATAGAGAAGGCAATCATTAAAATTCCTTGAGAAGTCAGGAGATGATAGGAAATGTCTCAGATAACAAAATTAGCCTTAAACAGATAGGTGAACAACTTCTCCCCTGAAAGGTAAGGAAGGATATAAATTGATAAAGACACATCTGTTTATGAATGGGGTGAGGTAATTAGTTGAGGTGGTGCCCACATATCAACCTGTATTTGCTTGCAAATTATCTAGAGAATATAAACTCTAAAAAGGCCTATATTTTTCCACTTGTCACCATTGTATCTTCAACACCTAAAACAGGGCAGTTACATGGAAATACAACAATTATTTGTGAATATATGAATGAGCTGTTAACATAAGAAAGGATCAAGTTAGTACTCAGAGGGTAACGAGGCTTTGCAAATGAATAGTACACAAAGCATTTCTCAATCCAACTCTGGTATCAAGGTTAGGGTGACAGAGCAGTTGCATACAAGAGGAATGACAATCTGGAATAAGAAATGCTAGAAGGCACTTTCAAGACACTTTGAGAAACATCATCTTAGAACTACATGGGGAAGAAGCAGCACTTTCCTGAGGGTAGAACTACTTTAACCAGCAGCTAATGTCATTTTATAAAGTCAATGAAACGTGGAGCAGTGAGGCATGATGTCTGGAGCAGTTTGTCAAGTCAGTCACTGAAGTCTAGAATTTCAGTATCTTGATCCATGTACAGGCCTGGATTCATTCAACAATCTTCCTTTTGAAATTTTTTGTATTTACTCATTCAGATTCGTCCTTAGGCTTCCTTGTTTGCAAGATTATATCTGCAGACTACAGTAGCTGGTCTTAAGATGATGGCTTTCTTTTAAGGAAGTCACATAAAACCCCTTTCTAAATGCTAGGAAATGTCCTTGTCTTAGCAGTATTGCACTAACAAATCATTTCGTAGGTGGACTAACTCCTCGATAATCTTCCCAGTTGTCTACTAGTATGCATCTTTAATGAACAATATCAAAGGCTGATGTTCTTTTACATTATCAGAGTGAAGTATGTTATTTTGGGCTGAAGTTTAGGATCTAAAAAAATCTTCATTTTCACTTTTCCCCATACCCTGAGAAATCCAAATCAGTGTACTACTAAACGGTCATGTTTAATTTCTTTCCTCTAATGCTCATATTTTTACAAAATTTAGATATCACTCTGATAGAATACCCTATCACTTTATCAGAACAAGGTCATATGGAACTTGATAAGAGATGTTGCTATTTTTGACTCACATACAGGATTTCAATTGGTCTCTTGTTAAGAAATCTTGAGTAAACAGTATTGGACCATCCCTAGCAGAAATAAATGTTTTTATTCTTCAAAAAAAAACACATTAGTTTTTCAATAGTAGCTGAATACCTTTCATAGGCAGTATTAGTTTTAGCATTAGGGCAATTTGGGCAACTTATATTAAACTAATCAAAATACCAGTCAATAGCAAATAGCAGGGACCCAAATCAAAATAACCCAAGGAAACAAAAAAAGAATATCTTTTCCGTGTGTATCTTAAATGTCCTCAAATTATATTACATTGGCTTCATCCTCAGTCAGTATTTCTCCACATGGTAGGATAGATGTCTCTGATAGCTCCAACTTTATAACATCTTTTGGCTTCCAATCCCAGTCAGAAGAAAGAGAATGCCTCTCCCCCAGCATCCATATCAGCTCAGAATACTCTGGCCACCTTGGTTCACATGCTCCCCCAGAAAATTCACTAACGCCAGGGCTGTTGAGTCATGTGATTGGCCAGCCTGAGTCTTGTCATTCACTCCCCACATCCATGATGGGAATTGCTGGGCTACATGATTGATAGTCCATTTCCAAAGGCCAAAGATTCAAGCAGACCCCAAAAATGTAATAAATCATCATCTCATTCTTTCCAGAGACATTTCAATGCAAGGGGTTATAATCAGGTAAACCTGCAATGTTAACTAGCTTGGGCAAGTTCTCTAACCTCTTTAGGTCTCATTTTTTATTTTTGTATTGAATGTGCAGAGTTGTTAGACTGATCATCTATATAAAGCACTCTTCAGTTATTTCCCTACCCTTCTTATGTCTATCTTTGTTCCTGGCCAATAATCAGATACCCAAGTGGTTTTCCTTACAACCTCAACTCTTAGAGCTGCCCCTTAGCTGCCTGGAAATCTCCCCTAATGTGCCCTCATAGCCTTTCTTGCCCTCATTAAATTGTGCAGACTTCCCTACCTCATTCCTGGTATCAATACACTTGAATTCTAACAAAATATCACAGGTTGGGCCATTTACAAACAAATCCAAAAAATATTTCTTATCATTCTGGAAGCTATAAGTCCAAGATCAGAGTGCCAGGATGACCTGTTTGGGCGAAGAACATCTTCTGGATTTTAGACTACTGTTGTATCATCACATGGAAGGAATGGTGACTTCTGTAGGCTACTCAGTTGAGTATGGATCTTTCTCAGTCAACATCTGGAGAACACCTCAAGAGGAGTTTGATCTAGGCTAAAATCTCTTGGGCCCCTTTTGAAGGGCATTACTATCATTCAAGAAGGCTCCTCTCTACCTAATCATATCCCAAAGGCCCACCTCCTAATACCATCACATTGGAGGTTAGAATGTCAACATATGAGTTTTGGCAGGGAGACACAAACATTCAGATCATAGCACTTAATCACTGACTCCACCCCTGTTTACGTAAGATCTCTCTCTATATGAGGGAGCTGACAAATGTTGAGAAAGAGTTGGGAATATAAAAGGCTTGCTGGGAAGTAACACCTATGAAAAGAAAGGGAGGAAGCAAAGTTGGGCAAAGGGAATTCTCAGACTGTGAAGCAGACACAAGTTAGCTGTCATTCCAGTGGGAGCTACTCCCCACTAGAGGAATGGAACATTAGCAGATACAGCTAGGTGCTGGCTTCATCACTGTCCTTGGTCATTGTCTGGGGGATACCAAGAAGAGCATGATATTGACTCAAAGGCTGAGGAAGGAACAATTGGAGGCTGCAGCTAATCACACTCCTCAAAGCTGTGCAATGAGCAGTGAGTCCTCTTTGAAGGAGGATCGACATGGTGTCTTGTCATATCTGTTATTATATAAGTTCCTGCATAAGAGAAAATTTTTAGGAAATTAATGTGTTACCCCAAAGGTGGCATCCTGATTATGGTAGGAAGATGGAAAAGAGTAGGACATGGGAATTTCCTAAATTTCATTATGTAGACACTGTCTACTCAGCTGTCAGAGCCAGCCCTACCCATAACCACCTCAGTTATCTTTCGGACCTGTAAAACCAGGGATCTTTCCACCTTTAGTCAAGTATCCTTCTATCCTTTCTGTGCTCCTTCCAGGTATTGGCATTTTCCCGTATAATGTCTACCTAATACAGGCCGGTGGCTGAAGAGAAGGAGTAATTACTATGTGGAAAAATTAACCAATACTAGGCCTCCCTGGTGGCCTAGGGGCTAAGTCTCAGAACTATCACCACCAGGGCCTGAGTTCAATCCCTGGCCAGGGAACTAACCTACATATGGCACAGCAGACCTCTTCTGTGTCACCTGCTGCTCCCCTCAGCAGTGTATTTCAGTCAATCTGCCTGTTTTGCTCCCCGCTCTGTCTCTGATGAATCCTCTCACCCCCCACACCTCTGGCCTACACCCTGTTTCTTCTATGCAAAAAATAAATAAATAAATGACCAATACTAAATGATATAATCCAAACATGCTCATTTTACAAATAAAGCAACTGAGATTCAGTAAAGCTATTAAGGAAGGATATTCAATTAGTAAATGGGACTATGGGTATTCTAGCTTTTGGTGCCTCTAAAGTCTGCTTTCTCTCTATTGCCGATTCAGGAAAGTACATAAGACAATTTCCAGGAAGTTTTTTACCCAACATGGCTTTAAAAAATATTTTGTGTTTAATTAGATGAATTTCTGGCTAGTCAGAATACTTGACTATCTGGAATGACCCAATCCAAAAGGATAGAAAAGGTTGAGATTTTACTCTCCCACAAATTCCATGTAAGAGTTCAGCATGCAAACTATTTAAAGTGAGCTCTTTTTTATAAAAATAACTAGTATATATATGCTAGTTAATTCTCGCTGGCTAAATCTCTGAACTTTGAAGATTTTTTATTCTCTTCTTCCACTGCCAAGTGGATGACAGTTCAACTGACCTCGGCTGTGACACTGAACAGTGTTCATTTGTGAAGGCCCTGCTGACCTAAAATATCTGATCCTTGATTTATTTTATTCATGCTATATCCTCCCTGTCTTTGTTGGAGGAGTTAATATACATGCAGGGACAGCAAGGTCCAAACCTTACTCATTAAAACAAACAAGCCACAATTACCATAGGGACCAGTATCAAAAGCAACACACACAAAAATAGTCCTACTTTTACTTACTTATTTTTAAGAGAGCCTGACAGCCTCCTTTATGGGAAAGCACTCTTCAAGACAAGCTGCCTCCACCAGAGCGAGGGGAGGGGCAGACAGAGAGGCAAAGCCCTCAGCTGATAAGGACAGAGACATCTGCATTAGCTGTGTGAAGAAGACAAAGGGAGTAGGGAACATATTTGTTTAATCACCTTACTTATTGCTTTATGATTATTCCTGCTTAATGTCTGGCTACACTCGTGTACATCCAAAGCTGGTATCCACAGTTTGAGATGCTTAACTCCTTACTACAAAACAAATTTAAGCGACTGTCTGAAGAAATGGGAAATGTGATCTGAAACTCAATCCCAGACCTGCACGGCACATAGGTTACTGGTAAGAGAGAAAGGCATAGTATTTTTGTACATGTGCTTGTTTTTTTCCTCTGCCCTAAACCCGCATGGATCCCCACTTTAAAAAGCAAACTGAAGAGTTAATGACTATACTTTAAGTAAAGGTACTAAAATTAAGTAACGCAGCCAAAGTGGGATGCAATGATCTGAGGCTTTCTGGTCAGGAGACATGGGGTCGTGGGTATTGTTTGTTTCTTAGTCATTTTTTTTTTAAGATTTATTTATTTATTTATACAAGCACTGGGTACAGTCAGAAGCGCAGGAGGGTGAGAGAATTCACCAGAGCCAGAGCGGGGAACAGAACAGGCAGAAGGACCGAAGTACACTGCTGAGGGGAGCAGTGGGCGGCAGGAGAGGTCTGCGCGCCATGTGGGACCCTCCTCCGGTGGCCGGGGAGCAGCCGGGGATCGAACCGGCGCTGCAGAGGCTGCGGGCAGCTTCGCAACCCAGCGCTCAACCACTGCGCCACCGGGGAGGCCCAGTCATTTGTTTTTTGATAAAATTTGCTGCTTTGGGAGAGGGGAACGTACAAGCCGTGGCAATGTAAGCTGTGCCTTTAGTTCCAAGCGGAGCCACCAGCAGCCAGGTCAAGGCAGATATGCTCTCACCTGCAGTGCCCTGCATTTTCTGTCAGCATCCCTTCTGGTTCAGTTAAGATGGCACTGAGCTTGAAGCCAGGAGATCTCTTCCAAATATAGGATCCACTCAGAAACATCAGTTCACTCTTGGAAAAGCATCACTCATTTAGTTTTTTAAACTATATACAGAAAACCTCACAAGACAGATGAATGGCTTAATGAAGGTAAATACCCTTATCACTACCTGTCAGGTTACTAAACAGAATTTTGCCAGCAGATTTGTGTTTTTGCACAATCATGTGCCCAGGTCATAAGCCCTTCCCTTCCTCGCAAAGTAATTATCTTTCAGATTTTTATACAAGTTTTTGTTGTATTCCTTTGTAGACTCACTCAAGTGATTAAAAATAATAGGTTTTCACAATGAGGTACCACCTCACACCTGTGAGAATGGTCCATCTCAGAAAGATTAGAAGCCACAAGTGTTGGCAAGGATGTGGAGGAACAGGAACGTGTACGCTGTTTGTGGGAATGTGACTAATCCAGCCTTTATAGATGATAGTATGGAGGTTTCTCAAAATATTAAAAATAGATCTATCATACAATCCAGGATTCCACTCCTAGGTACATACCAGGAGAATGCAAAAACACAAATTTGAAGAGATACCTATGTTGACTGCATCCTGATTTATAGTAACCAAATTATATGCCCAAGAACCTAAGTGCCCAGCGACAGAGGAGTGGATTAGAAAAATGGTGGCACTTAACACAATAGCGTAGTACTCAGTTACAAAAACAAGATATACTCGTGTCATTTGTGACAACATGGATGGAACCAGGGAGGATCATGCTAAGAAAATATGTCAGAAAGAGAAGAGACAAGTACCAGATGGTGTCACGTGCACGTGGAATATAGAGAAACAAATTTAAGGACACACTAAAGCTAACCCAATAACAAATCTTAGGCACCTGACTGCAAAACTGAGGCAACCAGAAGGAAAGGGTGGCAGGGTGGGATCTGGACAGGGAGAGGATCCAGTAGGGCGTTGTAAGGGCAGGAATGGATACAGTGCAGGTTTTCTGATCCCATGCAGACCGGGTAAAGGAGGAGTCAGAGTCCTTAGTGGGTTTTTTGCAGGTCTTTTATTGGGGTTCACCAGGCATATGGCAGGCAGGGGTGCTGGGTGGGGGGTTGGGAGGCTGGCAGCCTCCCAGCCCCCAGCAAGTCTTCACTCTATCTGGGCTCTCTAGCGTTCGTTCTGCTGCTTCTCGGCTTCTCTTTCGGCTTCGGCTTCTACTGCTGCTGCTGGCGTCCCCGTGATGCCGCCCTTAAAAGCACAGTCTTAGCTCAGCTGAATCCCATCTACCTATGCCCACACCCTATTCCAGGTGCCCGCCATCAGGCATGCATTCAGGACAAGGATCCATCATCTATCCTGATGGCGGAAGGGCAGAAAAGCCTGATATTTTCCTTACCCTACAGTCCACCCCCTCAGGGTTTTCTGCCATACAGTCTATACATATATATACAATTTTCTAAGCAAACAAACAATGCGGCCATGGCCCACAAAAGCAAATACATCAAATATAACAAAATACAATATAACAAAATACAACCGAACACAAATAAGTCCAGGCAGGGCACCAGCCTAGTGCAAAAGACAATTATTGGTACCAGCAGATGAGCCACCAAATCTGCTGCCGAAGGCACTGCTCATACGAGGGAGGGGAATCACTCACGGCATCTATTGAAACACGCCAGGAGCCGTCAGGCTTCCTGGCCTTCTCTGGCTGCAGTCTCGGCTATAAGCCACACACCGCATCCACCCCCAGGATGCACTAGCTTTGGGATTGGCAATTTTATTCTGTTGGGGGTAATCGCCAATCCTCAGGGTTTCTGTCTGCAGTCGCTCCAACACTCGGCCTTTATGGCCACCAATGTGACTTGCAGACCCCTGCACTCAAGCCAACCCACTGCACAAGCACATGGGTCGGGGATCCAAACGCTACACTCGACTTGGGCTCCACCCCAAGCCACGTTCCCCACCCGTCCCCCAAGGACGGGTTCCTCAGCTCCTCACCCTCACTCAAGAATGAGCAGGGCATCACCCACAGGTGATTTTATGAGACTCACAGGGCTTCACCATACTCAGGCTGCTTAACAGCCGCTTAAGGCTTCTCAACTTAGCATCAGTACCAGCTTTTGCCTTCTTAGTTGGCTTTTCTCCTCCACCTGGCTGCTGGGCATAACAGGCTGCTTTTGGCCATCAAGGCCTACTGGCCACCCCCAGATTCCCATCTCCTGGGGTTTACAAACAAAACCATTCCACCCCCAGGGTCCCAAAACATATCAACCTGCAAGGTCCTCCGCCTTCTGGTGGGATTGTCAGTCCAAGTCCATCAGTCCATCAGTTCAAGTCCATTGGCCTCTCCCTGCTTCAGCAACGGCCTGCTGCCTCAGGGGTCATTGGCTGGTCCTTTCCGGTGTTGTTGGCTGGTCCTCTCGGACGTCTCCTTCATGCCAGGTCTCATCCTGTAGCTCGTGGACGTTGTCCACGTTGTCCACCTTCTGTGCCACCATGGCGCCTCCAGTGACATCACAGGCAAACAGTCTGTTCTCCTTAGTCCCTCCAGGTCTTCGGAGGGCTCCAATACCCGTCTGCATGGATCTTGCCGACTTACGCCAATTGTAAGGGCAGGAATGGATACAGTACAGGTTCTCTGATCCCATGCAGACCGGGTAAAGGAGGAGTCAGAGTCCTTAGTGGGTTTTTTGCAGGTCTTTTATTGGGGTTCACCAGGCATATGGCAGGCAGGGGTGCTGGGTGGGGGGCTGGGAGGCTGCCAGCAAGTCTTCACTCTATCTGAGCTCTCTGGAGTTTGTTCTGCTGCTTCTCGGCTTCTCTTTCGGCTTCGGCTTCGGCTTCGGCTTCGGCTTCGGCTTCGGCTTCTACTGCTGCTGCTTCGGCTTCTACTGCTGCTGCTGGCGTCCCCGTGATGCCGCCCTTAAAAGCACAGTCTTAGCTCAGCTGAATCCCATCTACCTATGCCCACACCCTATTCCAGGTGCCCGCCATCAGGCGTGTATTCAGGACAAGGATCCATCATCTATCCTGATGGCAGAAGGGCAGAAAAGCCTGATATTTTCTTTACCCTACAAGCGTGGTGGATTATTGGGGCTTTTGGGGGTGGGCATGGTGTGAAAACATGTATTTGAAGAGATCAGAACCTATAACCCCTAAAACAAATACAGTGTTATAAACCAATATTATCTCAATAAACATACTTGGAAAACAAATAAAAGCCACAGTTTGTTGTAATAAACACCTGAATTCCTGTCACTTCCCCATCCCCCAGGGGTCACACACAGGTGCTCTCCCGAAGGACCTTCTTTCTTTTGCTGTTTGGCTCTTTTCTTAACCAAGTCTTTTTGTTTCAAAATGCACAGCAAATTTTCCTGCCTTCAATTGTCTCTTCTTGTTTTTTTTTTTTGTTTTTTTTTTTTTAGGAGTTCAAATATATTTTTTATTAAAACAAGAAGAATAACACTGTCGGGTAGGTAAAAGTATCAGGCTTTTCTGCCCTCCCGCCATTAGGATAGATGACAGAACCCTGCGCTCCCGAATGCATGCCTGATGGCGGGCACCTGGAGTAGGGTGTGGGCATGCGTAGGTGGGTACACCTGGGCTGAGAGACAGGTTTATAAGGGTGGCACAGCGGTGTGGTGGTGTGGTGTCGAGGGAAGAGGAGCGCAGTGGAGAGTATGGAGGAGACCGGCGACTACAAACAACGGCTAAGAGCACGTGGCTGCTAGAACTGTTAATAAACCTACCTGGAATGGGTTGATTGCGTTACAAACATTAAGCAATTAAAACTTATATTTGAAAAGAGATTTAAATATGCATTTGTCAAACAAGAGAAGTGGCAACCAGTTTCCAACAGAGTCCCCTGTGGTCCTACCTCCTGGTAGTCACATCTTGGGTAATAATTTCCTTCCCACATTGACTGGAGCTGACTGGTATTGTTACAGGGCAGCCCCGATACAAAACGGGGTGCCTGACTGTGGGTCCTCACCCGCGTGCTTAAAGGGACTTATCAATGCTCTACTGCAGGCACACACAAAAGGTTAATAAAAGGTTTATTCACAAGGGAAGGGGAAATGAGGAAATGTACAACTCAGGGAGAAAAGTGGGAGATAAAGTCTTAAATGTGTCCTACCTGTTCCACCGATCAGGAATCCCAATGGCACTCTGAGAGCTGGCCGCGAGCCAGGAGCCGTGAAGCCAGGAGGTAAGAGAGAGACCCCAAGGCCCACGTGTCTGGTTTTATACCAAACTTGGCTGCTTAACTCCACCCTCAGGTCCCAGCAACCTTCCCTTAGGTGGTGATGGGATTTGTCTTTCCCAATGTCTTGATGGCTTTGGTCTGGAGTGGGGGTGGTATCCACAAAGCCTGTATGGAAATAGCTCAGGACTTCCTTTCCCCCTAACAGTATAACCAGCAGGATGTTGAGAAAATGATGGTTTGTGACTTTCTAAAACTTGATTATAAAAGATTGTGTGGCTTCTAGCTTTCTTTCTATTGGGGAAGATCTCTCAGTCTGGGAAAAGCCAGTTGCCATGTCATGGAGGAGTTCAAGGGGTGAGGAACTGTGTCTCTCCTCTTCTTAAGAAGGATCTTGATCCTCATATGATCTGAAGTTGGCTTGGAAGTTACCCTGCATCCAAACAGGGTAACAGAACCTTATCCCACCCCCACCTGCCTGGTAACTCAGCACTTCAGCAGCATTGAAGTGTAATGCCACCTTGCTTCACTCATATCATTAACCAGGACAACAAATAACATTGGCTATATGAGCCTCAAATTACCCCTGTCCTCAAGCAGAGATGGGCAAACTGTGATGGATATATCCTCTCATAAAGTTAAACTCCCATTAAACTCTCTCTCACCTTTCAAATCTGGTTTCAAAATCACTCCACAAGAACTTTCCCTGATTAACTTGACCCAATTCTCTTAATTCCTCTACTCAATGAGCCTTCATTAATTATGTACCTAGAGATTTTCCTCTATTCATAAGCTCTTGCTATATTATTCTTTAAACATGCTTTTCATTTCTTTTCATATGCAGTTTCTTGAGAGGAAGATCTGATCCTGCAATTCTTTTGGACTCTCCACCGTGTCAGTACAATTTCTGCAAAGAAGACTGAGCCAATAAACGTCATGTCTGACAAAATATGTGACTATAAATGTACCTGCCCCTTGTAATGTTCTAGTACAAGAACTGAAAGAGCTGAGAAAAAGATGCTAAAATTTCTAGTCTCTCTGAAGAACATTTTATCTAAAATATTTTGTTTTTCCTGAATGGTATTTATATTTTTCCCCAATAATCTCCTGAAATGTGCTAACCTGACAATCTTAAACTCCTTAAATAAAGATTTATTGATCAAGTTTGACTTTTGGAAAAAAGGGTTTTGGAAACCACTTTGAAGTATGATAATTTGAACTTTGCTATAGTTATATTGTGTTCATTGTAAATAAATATTATTGAATCAGTTTTTTTTTTTAATCAACCTGTAGCATTTTCACAAATGCTTCCCACAGTCACCTCAGTTGCCTATGATAGAGCGATAGTCTCTCTGACACAGCAAGCCCTGGTAATAATGTTGTGGGTCAAACTTGAATTGCTTAAGGGTTTGTGGGTTCCTCCCCTCTAGGCTTTCCTTGGCTCTTGCCAGGCTTTGTCAGCTCTGGCAAGCTTTTCTAGGGGTCCTGGGCATGACTGGCCATTTAATTTTCTTCAGACATCACCTTCTCTGTTGTAACCACCTAACAGAATTATTTACCTTTGTATTCTGTTTTACTTTCTAAAAGAAAGTAACTTTCAGGTCTTAGACTGAGCGATCTATGGTAGTTTAGAGTAAATGTTCATACTATTCTGAAGACAAAAGGCATTTGGACAGATTTGAACTAAAGAAACTTGCTATTTCTTCGAGAGAAAATAAGCCCTAGAAGAGTCAGGACTTCTATTTCTTTACCCAAAGATTTATAAAAAACAAAACCATGAAGCAACACATGCTCGTGTGCGTGTGTGCGTGTGTGTGTGTGTGTGAGAGAGAGAGAGAGAGAGAGAGAGAATGTGTTTAAGTTGCATAATGCAGGTTAGGGCCCCTTATTACCAAGCTGAGGGGAAGCCATCATGCAGTCTAGAGAAATGACGGGAAGTTCCTTGGGATCTTTGCTCATATTTTTTCAGTCAATAAAGGAAGGATTTAGAGAATTTACAGAAAATGTGTAAGTTAAGATTATCAGTGTATATGCACACATGTGCCATTGTTCCTGTCCTAGTGTTCATATTACTAATTAGTAAATGCGTATTAGACTTCACCTATTAATTTTAAAAAGAATTGCAGCCTTGATTATGCTAACCAACGAGAAAACGCATTTCACTTACTTGTGGTAATTTATTTAAATTAGAAGATATTACTTAAATGAGGCAGTTAATTTTGATAAAATGAATAGAAGAATCAAGTTCACATTATTTTTAGTGTGATCTCTCAGTAAGCTGGATTCTCATGACACTGGGCAGCCATAACCCAACCCTCTCAGTCATCCTGACAAGTTATCTAAACGCTTCCCTCTCTCCCTTTTCCCTCCCTCCTTCTTCTTCCAAAAACAGCTGATACTTCTTCTTTTCTTATTTTAGCTGCTACCACAGCCTCTTGGATTATTTTGTTCCTCAAAACTATATTCTTCTTTCCACTCTCCCTAGTATAATCTGTCAGGCCTTTGTCGTTCTAGGTTCTTATATGAGTCCCTAAAAGACAGTAAATGACAGGTTCAGAAAATCCTAAAAAGTTATTTATAACTTATTTGAACCAGAAACACAGTTTCTTTCTAGATCTGACTTGTCCAATGAGATAGCCACTAGCCACATGTGGTTATTTAAATATAAATTTAAATGAAATAAAAATTCTATTTCCTTGGTCTCACTAGCCATATTTCAAGTACTCGACAGCCATAGCAAAGGTACTAGATGACACAGAAAGTTCTATTGGAATCTATGCGAGACTCCCTTCTCTGAAGGAGAGGTTTTTATCCTATCACATTTTACTTTCAGCAATATCCTCCCTCTCTTGTTAGGAGGTATTCCTCCTTCAGATGTCACTAGACTCCTCTGTGTTTAGCAGATTATCCTATTTCTGAATCACATAGTTCATTATGTCTCAGTGTGAGATCCATTGTAACTGCTCCATATAAATGAATCTTAGGGTTATCCTAGTACCCAGAGAAATGCAAGGAACTCGGCAAGGCTAACGGAACTTGGCCTTCTGCCAGAAGATAAGTAACAAAGCAAGGAAGGAAAAGTGAAGCAATTCTGGGAACAAGTTTAAAATTCGAAGATAAAATACTCTCTTATTAGAAGAAATTCAGAATTGCCTAGATAACTCACTTTATGCAACATTTAATGGTGTGTAAACAAATAGGTGGGGGAAAAAAACCAAAAGCTCATAATTAAAAGAAATCTACAGTGAAAATATCACAAATTTAAGAGTCCTTTTCAAGTGTCAATTGCCATCATTTAAAGGATAGAGGTGTCCAGAAAGGAATGGGGCACACCTGTAACCAGAGCCTCAGGGAGCTTGCTGGAAGCATCTTATTAACCCAAATTACTTTTCAATCTCTCTGACCATACTGCACACAGTCCTTGCAGGCAGGCATAACTCCATTGCCTTGCCATCTTCAGGCTGGGATAGAGCTGGACACAACACAGGAGCCCACTAAAATTTTGTGGAATAGATTTTTAATAGATACATTTATATCTCTGGTACCTCACCTCTATGTCATCCCCCCATCATCGGTGAATCACAGTTTTTTCTATTTTAATTAATATGAAGTCGTATATGATTAATGGTTGTATAAATATTGTGTATTGCTGAACTAAGTCATGTATATGATTCCTTTCATTGACCCCATTTACCCATTTTCTATTTTCCCAATTTTTACTTAACTTACCCAGTTTCTTCCTATACATCTACAGTTCTGCTGAACCACCCTCCAGATTGTCTTCATAAGGTCAGACACACCACATCAGACACACCACATCTATTATTTCCATTTCTTTGTGGGAAACTCCTTCTAGATATCCCTGTCCTACTCCATCCCTAGTTAGCTGCTTCAGTCGACCTCTGTGGGATTCACCAGACCTTAGTAGACTTTGTAGACCTTTGTAGACTTCTAGACCTTCACACCTCTATATACCTTCACAGGCCACTGCACCTGCCTCCAACCCAGCATCTGATATCACCTGCAAAGAGCACCTGCAGGGTCAGCCCAACGTTACAAAGAGCTAACCACAGCCTCCAGTTCTCCAGTACCACCTCCTGGTGCTGTTGAGTTCATCACTGTCTGGGCTAGCATCTGGCCCAGCCACCAAGCCACTTCAGTGGCTTATATCATCTCATTTCCATCAGTCTTTGCTTGGGACTTCTGAACACTGCAGACATCTGGGGTGATGGCCAGACACATTTGGCTTCAAAATACTTTCCTTTTCCCAAACTCCTGTTTGTTAAATAGACCCTGTTGTTGTTGGACCCTGAGTGGCCTTGCAATTGTGCATATGGGTGAAAACCCACTGACAGTGACCTGTCCCCTACTCAGGCACTGTCCTTTACCACTCTTAGACATTTGAGCCCTGTTGAGCACTCTTTTTAAGATGCACCTGCACTGTTTCCCTACAAGTCTTGAGGCTGTTGGAGTTTCTCAGGTGATAAACTTGGTTCTCTGTGGGCTCCAAAGTTGAAGCCTGCTGTTTGATCAGTTACCCTCATCCATCTGCCTTAAACCACATAGCAATTTGTTACTATCATGCATTCTTTGTTGTCTTTATACCTTTACTTTGGCTTTATGGGTTGAAAGCATTTTACTCCCTTATAGTCATTTTGGTTGGATTTATAGAAGAAGAGATGACATAATGTATCAATTTACAATCATATCCCAGAGGTCCAGGTTTTCTTAGTACATGATTAATAACTAGGATTGTGAAATTTATAATGCAAACCAGGATGTCATTGAGAGTGAAATACTAAAAATAATTATATTTTTCAAACTTCAAAAAATTGACAAATTGGTATATTAGTATATCTACAAGTGTCCTATTCAAATTATTTTCAGATATAAAAAGTTCCTAGATAAGTTGGTGTGTCCATAAATAAAATTGCATATCCATGTGCACTAAAGTAAAATTTTCCAAAATTCCTTATATTGATTATTTGAATATCAAAAAACTAAATGATTCCTAGAACATAGCAATGTTCTTTGATCAGTTTTTAATTATATTTGTTTATAATAACATGTCACTTTTCTAAACAACATACTTGTTAAAATATAATTATTTAGAATAACTATTCTTAATTTTTCATAAACTATACTGTAATATCTCCAACATTGCAACTTAATAGTTATAAAATTTGAAACTGCTGACATCTTCACTCAACTTTTCTTTGTAGAGTATAGCATTTTAGATGAGAAATACACCCTACATTGGGATCTCAGAGAAAATTCTACAAAGGAAAAATAGTCTCAGGTCTATCCTTTAAAATTAAAATGTATAAATATTTGAGTCCAATATGTTCATAGTACTGCCTTTATAACTAAATTCATAATTTTCTATTACAACTTCATCAGATAAAATTTGTCCATATAGTTTCTGTTTGCTACTAAGTACTATTTTCTGAACAAAATGCAGTCAACATTCAAATAATTCACTTACAAAAGAATGCAACACCATTGTAGGTCACTTGGACTCATTCTCCAAAGCAACATTTTCAAAACGCCAACTGATAATGGACAAAGAAGAGAAAAACAGGGCCTCCCCTGGTGGCGCAGCGGTTGAGCACTGGGCTGCCAAGCTGCCCGCAGCCTCTACAGCACCGGTTTGATCCCCGGCCGCTGGCGAGGGTCCCACATGGCGCGCAGACCTCTCCTGCCACCCGCTGCTCCCCTCAGCAGTGTATTTCGTCAGCCTGCCTGTTCTGTTCCCCGCTCTGGCTCTGGTGAATTCTCTCACCCTCCCGCGCTTCTGACTGTACCCAGTGCTTGTATAAATAAATAAATAAATAAATCTTTAAAAAAAAAAAGAGAGAGAGAGAAAGAGAGAGAAAAACATACACCCAGGCTGAAATTTTTGAATTCAGCATCAGTTTGTCACAAAAATTTTGTAGGTCTGTTACTCTATGTATATATAAAAATATTTGCAAAAACTAAACTTGCAAATCTTAACTACAACTGCTATTTTTATTGGTAGGGTACTGCAGATTGTTTGAGCACTCAATTATGAATTATGTGTTGACACAACCAATTCCAAATTCATTAATGTTCCATAGTTTCCTAATTTAATAACAACACAGTTATTGCTATAATGCTATGCCTTACCATAATTTGTATATGTATTATGGCTACAAAAACAAATCATTTTATCTTCAACATTAAACTTTTGAACTGTATTTACAGTGAAATTCACTATGTCAGGTATTACAAATTCAACACAATGACCTTTCAAAAGCATACTTTGACTCCATTAATTTAATGATATAAACAAACCATTATTAGTATTAATTTGACTGATTTCTGTCTCGTGTCTCTGATGTCACAGTTATAAAATAGGCAACAGTAATCCATTTGCAAATTCTTCCTTTGTTAATGATGACAACACACTGACACTTCAATTTTTTTTTTACATGCACAAAAGAACTTGGAATTAATAGTGAGGGAAATTAATTTAGAAGTCATTTTATTTTTAAAAAGTTATATTTGGAGGCCTCTCCTGGTGGCGCAGTGGTTGAGCGCTGGACTGCAAGGCTGCCCACAGCCTCTGCAGTGCCTGTTAGTTCCCCGGCCGCCAGCAAGGGTCCCACAAAAAATAATAATAATAATAATAATAATAAAAATAACAGTCATATTCGGAGCTTGAAAGGATCATGCTCAGTGTAATAAGACAGAAGGAAAAAGAAAAATACTGAATGGTTTCACTTATAGGAGGAATATAGGGGAACCAAATTAAAGATCAGGGGAAAAAAACAACAACAATAATAATGATAGTAAAAAAACAACAAAACCAGCAGGCAACCATAAATAAGAAAGATTCTGTGAGGGAGGAGGAGAAAAAGGGATTAAAACAGGGGAGAGAAGAGCACAAGGGACTATGGTGATGGTTCAATGGTGAACTGGTAGTGGGAATTTTACAGGGACTACACAACAATGTAAAAGATATAAATAAAAAAATAAACTGCAAAAAAATCATATTTCACAAGTTGATGTATTCTACAACTATACACATTAAATTGTCTTTAAACACAGTTATTCTTAAAATACCAACTTTTCAAATGTATGTTGATAGTTATTTAGCAAATTCATTTCTCCTGTTTTCAAGTGGTCTGCAATCTCACAAATGATTCCATGGTGAATGAAAAACTGAAATATATTTTTATTCAGATTATATATTCACCATCGGTTCTTTTGAGAAATTAAAAGTCAGTTCTTAATTTTTCATTAAACATATGCTTTTACAGAGTTCATGCTGAGAAAAAAGAGAGGGATCATGAACTCCAAAAGAACACTCTTTCATAAAAGCAAGGAAAAAACTGACAAGAACAATAGGAATCAACTTTTTTGAACTTTGGAAACTCACCAAAAGCTTGCAGCAAACTGGGGAGTGCTTTCAAGAAAAATAGCTTAATCTTAGAAAGAACAGAGAACTTTATGGTATCATAAGTAACTATGGTCCAATTCTCCATTCCCCAACTCAATAGTAACCTTGAAAATAACATCCTGCATTCCTGGTATAAGTAGAGGAGATGGTTGAGTAGAATATCATTTGCAAATTGTTCTTATTTGACTTGTCTGGTGACAAATTGGAAAAGCTTCTCAAAAGACTTTTCTTTATCTCATTTGACTGAAACTTTCATTTTATCCTAAGCATGATATGAGAACAGGGACTCTGTTGAAAACATACAAAGACAAATGTTTTAGTCCCTACTACCTGATTCAACAAATAACAGTTGGAACAAACAATAAAGGGACTCAAATGCTTGGGAAGAAAGTCTTGGCATAAGAAGCTTTAGAAAAGAAAGGCTTATAAAAGCTCTGACATATTCCTGGGAATTTAGAAATTCACACAATGCCCAAATTCATGTTCAGGTTCAACTCGGCTCATGCTCAGGAAAGTCCTAAGTAGACCCTAAGCTCTACTCTGGTTGACTTTGAGCTTCTGCAAAAACAGGAAGTGAAGGTTAAGGCAGGATTGGAAAGTTCCTGGCTGTTGAAGCTCATTTGCAAAGACTGGGAGTGTAGTTTACTTCCAAGCATTGAAGGATATCTCTATCCAATTAATTAGCTGAACATGAAGCTAAAATAATTCAGGGACCTTGAGGAGTCTAAACAATCATGAAAAGAACAAAGCTAGAGGACACACATGTCGTGATTTCAAAACTTACTACAAATCTGCAGTAATCAAAACAGTATAGTACTGGCATAAGGATAGACACATAGAACAATAGAATAGAATTGAATTTCCAGCAATAAACTCATATAGCCACGATCAATTGATTTTCCAAAAGGATGCCAAGAGCATTCATTGGGGATATGATAGTCTTTTCAACCAATGGTGCTACAACAACTGGATTTCCACATGCAAAGAACATGAAATTCTTACCTCACCGTATATACAAAAAGTAACACAAAATTAATGAAAGATCTAAAATGCAAGAGTTAAAAAAATAATACTTAGAAGGATGTACATACATAGGTGTAAGACTTCATGGCCTCATTATTAAGTAATGGCTTCTTAAATAGGATACCAAATTCACAAACAACCAAAGGAAAACATATACGGGACTTACTAAAAACCTAAAAGCATTTATTTTTTGTTTTACTTTGCTTCTTATTTTTTAAAATTTTATATATATTTTACTTCGTTCTTATACAATGTATGCTTTCTCCTCTCAGATATAGTCCCTGTGGATTTTCCACCACCAATTCACCCATGTCCCATCACCATAGTCCCTCGTGCTCTTCCCACCCCTCTTTTGATCCTACACCCTCCTCCTCCCCTGCAGAATGTCTCTAATTTATGTTCGCCTGTCAATTTTGATTTTAATTTATATGATTACTTTTTCCTCTGATCCCTTGTTTCCTCTACATTCCTCCTATAAATTAAACCATCTGATATCTTTCTTTTTCCTTCTGACTGATTTCTCTGAGCATAATCCTTTCCAGCTCCATCCAGGTTGCTGTGAATGGTATGAGTTTATCTTTTTTGATTGCTGAATAATATTCCATAATGTATATATACCACATCTTCTTGATCCAGTCATTTATTTTTGGGCATTTGGGTTGTTTCCATAGCTTACCTACTGTAAAGAGTGTTGCAATAAACATAGGGGTGCAGGTGTCCTTTTGAATTAATGTTTTTGTGTCCTTTGGGTAGAATCCTAGGAGTGGAATTGATGGATCATATGGAAGCTCCATTTTTTAAAACCAAAAGCATATGTGCAACAAAGGACAAAAAAAAGAGAACTCAGACAATCCACATGATGGGAGAAAATATTTGTAATATCTGTTAAGATTTAATGTCCAAACATAATGAATACTATAACTCAATCATAAAAAGAAAACAATCTACCCATTAAAAATGGGCAAGGGGTTTGAATCCACAGCTCCCAAAAAAGATATGCAAATGGCCAATATGCATGTGAAAAAGATTATCAACATCATCAGTCTTTAGGCAAATGCAAATCAAAGCCAAAATGAAATTCCACTTCACACCCATTAGGGTGGTTACAATAAAAGAGCAGGCAATAGCAAATGTTGGTAAGAGTGTAGAAAAGCTCATACATTCCTGGTAGGAATGTAAGTAGTGTAGATACTTTGGAAAACAGTTTGGCAGTTCCTCAGAAAGTTACCATATGATCCCACGATTCCACTCCTAGGTATATATATCCAAGAGAACAGAAATATGTACACATAAATACTTGTATGTATGCATATATTCATAGCTGCATTATTTATAATAACCAAAAAGTGACAACACAAATGTCCATTAACTGACACATGGATAAACAAAATATGGTATAAACTCATGGAATATTATTCAACTTAAAAGGGAATGCTAGGGCCTCCCTGGTGGCGCAGCGGTTGAGCGCTGGGTTGCGAAGCTGCCCGGCCTCTGCGGCGCCGGTTTGATCCCCGGCTGCTGCCCGGCCACCGGAGGGTCCCGCATGGCGCGCAGACCTCTCCTGCCGCCCACTGCTCCCCTCGGCAGTGTACTTCCGTCCTTCTGCCTGCTCTGCTCCCTGCTCTGGCTCTGGTGAATTCTCTCACCCTCCCGTGCTTCTGACTGTACCCAGTGCTTGTATAAATAAATAAATAAATAGATAAATAAATAAATAAATAAATACTTTAAAAAAAGGGAATGCTATATTGATACATTTTACAATAGGGAGGAACCTGAAAAATCATGCTAAGTGAAAAAAATAAACACAAAATGCTACACATTCTCCATTTATGTAAAATAGCCAGAATCGGCAAATTCATGGAGACAGAAAAGAGATCATTGGTTGTTAGAGAATACAGAAGGAAGTTGAGGGTGCCTACTAACAGGTACAGGTTTTCTTTTTTGGCATGATATAAATGTTCTGGTATTAGACATTAGTCATTTTTGCATCACATTATGAATGTACTAAAAACCACTGAATTAGACAGTCCAAGTTGGTGATTCTTGTGTCATGTGGATTTTATCTCAGTAAGAATTAAAGTTCATGCTGAAACCAGTTTATTTTCTTTTCACAAAATAAAAAGTGTTGCCAAGCAATAAAATAAATCAATGATGGTTTTCACCATATGATAAATGAGAGAACTATTGCAACAAAAGCATTCCAACAATCTTGTCTCTACATACTATAGCAGGACTGCTCAGGCTCTGTTTTCTGGAAACACTCCATGTTCAACCTGTAATACCCCAATTTCCACAGACCCTCCTGCCAAGTGGCCTGGACACCTTGCCTCTCGCTCTCAGAGGACTAGCAAGAGTGGCTGGTACACTCAGGTCCAGCTAGAGTGACAGTGTCAGTCATTTCCATTAGAATGAGTAAGCTGTCCTTTGCTACTTATGTTCCCATGCACTTGTTTTGCAACTGAATGTCTCGCTAACTGTCCTTGAAAAGGAAATGTTAGTTGACATTGTATCTTTAAAACGTCAAAAAAAAAAAAAGGAAGCTTCCTGCTGATCATTTATAATTTAAGTTTGTGTTAAAGTGAGAACTCTGTTCAGAGCAAGTATCTCACATGCTATCAGATGAGACTGTGTCAGAGGATAGACACAACGTTGAAGTGTAAAATACCCATCCTGTTTTATCTTAATGTTATTATTAATAATGAGACTTAAATAAAAGCTAAGACAACAAATCTGGGACAAATGTTTAATAAGGAAGAATGCCTGAAAAAAGGTTAATCTCAACTTCTCAGTCAAATCAGGCCCGATGTCATGTTAGCTGTAACGCAAGTCAGCCACTGCAGGGTGAGTGTCCAATGCCTGGCACAGAATTAAGTTCAAGAAGTCAGAGGTAGAGAGCACATTTGGCCTCATAAAGGCCTGTGCTTTGTGCTATAATATTATGTAATATTAACAGATAATATTATGCAATATTAACAGAAAAGACAATCTGGGAGGAAAGGAAAACAAGCAAAAAAGCACATGGTGCATTGGGAAGGGAACAGCAGTTTCCCATGGATTCATCTGTTAATGAGTATTCACATAAGTCATGTTTTAATTTGATTACCTATATTTTTCATATTTCAGGCTGCCTACATACAAATTATGCCTAGATATTGCTCACATTCTCTAACTTCTGTCACAGTGCCTGTTTTTCAAAATGATAAGGAAAAGGACATTAAAAAAAAAAAAAGAATCAAGGGCTTGCAAAAGCAGGGGCATTTTCTCTTTCTCTCTCAGTAAACATGTAAAATCCTCCAAAAGGATTTCATGAACAGCCATCATTAGTAGGGACATCCTTTATAACTCCTGTTAAAACAGAGGTTAATTTCTTTTATAGAATTCTTCCCATTAGATTTATCAGATTTATCACCAGATGGAGCACAAGATGCAAGTAGATCCAACTGAGTATATTTCATGTGTTTTTCAGACCAGTCCCCAAATGATAGCTGCTTCTAGCTTTCTAAACTACCTCAGGGCCACAACTGTATCCCAGAAAGCACAAGCGCCTAGGGCCTTTCATCCCCTTTTCTACAGATTTCTCCAGAGCCTTTGCTGTCACAAAGACAAATTGTTGTTATGTTTACCAAGTACATTTGACTGTGTTTGCAGGATACACTGTAAAAGTCCTAACTGCTGGAATTTGGCACCACCAAAGTTTTGCCAGAAATGTATGCTGTTAAACAATCATTTTCTTTTAATTTGATAGATACAATTCTGTTTCCAATATACAAAATAAGAAGGGCGCTATGTCAGAGGTAAAAGTTTTAGCAATTACCACATAGAAGGGATAAGAAAACAACTCTGGAATAAAAATGTGGTTTGTTATTATTCTAGTTAGTTGAGTATGGTCTCTATGGCAGGGAATTACTATGGATTCAACACCTACATTTTTATTTATTATTCAGCTGATGGGTTTTCATGGATTTGATGGATTTCAAGATTAAATTTAATCTTGGAAGATTAAATTTAAAATATAGGATGAGTTCATAATTTAAAACTCTGAGCTGAAATCAGTATTTAAAAATGTATCAGGCCCCAATATGAGTTTTTACCTATGAAGAGTGGAAGAATTATATGTGATATCGATAAATCTGGATATGCCCACTTATTTATGCCTTTTGTAAGGGAAAAGAAAAATTATATTAAATCAGTTGCTGTTTCCTTAAATCAAAACATGAAATATAGGGGCCTCCCCCGTGGCGCAAGGGATTAAGTTTCAGCACAATGAAGCTATTGGCAGCCATTGCAGCATGGGCTCAATCCCACTCCCCCGACGCCCCCACCCCACACTTACCCCCATCCCACCAGAGAGTTGACACTTATGGCGCAGCAGACCTCTCCTGTCTTGTCCGCTGCTCTCCTCAGCAGTGTATCTCAGTAGATCTGCCTGTCCTGCTCCCTACTCTGTCTCTGGTGAATCCTCTCATCCCACCCCACCCCTGTATCTCTGGCCTACACCCCAGCTCTTGTAGGCATAGATAAATAAATCTTAAAAAACAACAACATGAGATATAGACTCCTGTCCCAGCAAATAGATAAGGCTCGGGATTTTAGTGTCACGACAATTCAGATGTGTCAGTGATGGAGCTAAAGAATGAAAGGACAAATATTCCTTTTAAAAGTTAGAAGCAATCTATAAAAAATGGTTTAGTAACTGTAAAGTGAGAAACAAAGTCCTTTAAGCCCTGACTCGGTGGATGTGGTGTCAGACTTCAGCCCCAGGGACTGGCAGGAGGCTGACCAAGGGAAAGCAGGAAATCTGTCAGCTCAGAGAGCAACTTTTTTAGGAAAAAAAAATTTTTCCAGAAAAATTTAATTTGCAAATGGGACTTGAGAAAGGATCATAAAAAGTTGAACAGTTTCTTAAAGTAGACAGAATGGTTATGTGTAAGAACAGGACTTGTTATCCTCAAGGACATAACCTGAAATTGTACAGATGGTCAAGGCTGCAGCCTCGGAGGGCTGCGTTACTAAGCTCTCAGAGTCAGGGTCGAACTGAGTGTGAAGCACCTGGACGCTGCCAGGGACGAGAGTCCTTGCCTCAGAAAATTGAGAGAAGGACCGTGCAAAAGTGCTGTTTCCTGAAAGAGGGAGGTGATATGTTTCCCTGTAGTGAAATTCGGAGGAAAGAGTATCCTCTCTTATCTCAGAGTTCTACCAAGAGTCCTCTTTGAGTGTATGTCTCCTGGTTTCCTACTCTGTGAGCTTTTAGGAGCAGAGCAAAAGGTCCAGAAATTGAATGTTTGCCTGGGAGTTAAGACTGTCAAAGAGACTGGCACACCCCCAACAGAAGGGAGAAGAAATGCTCTGGCCCCTCTTTTTTATGAGTCACCAATGAAAGGCAGATTCTCCCCAACAGAAGGGAGAAGAAATGCTCTGGCCCCTCTTTTTTATGAGTCACCAATGAAAGGCAGATTCATTTGATGTCACCAGCTTTCAAGGGGCAGTTTAGTTCTCTTCTCTTAAAGGCAAATAATATTGAACCGCCTTTGGTATTGCTGCACCTCCCCCTGCGGTCCGCGGCAGGTATGGTGATTCAGACCTAAAGAAAATAATAATCCCATCTTTTGTCCTTTGCCAAAGCTTGGTTTTCAGTTTTGCATTAGAAATGAGGATAATTTAAGTCTCAATTAAAGCTCTGAAGCACTTTTGCACTCAACACTTCAAGTCCAACTTCTAATCAAAGCCGCTAGATTTAATGCCATCCTATTCCTGGATGAACTGGAGCCAGAAAAATACCTGCAGCAAGTCCCTGTATTCACACTGAACACTTTTTCCTCCCAGAAACAGGCCAGGAAGATTCTCATTCTCTCCTTGAGCAATCGCTCCACATTGACACCCAGAACAGCCCATCTTGAGAAAGGCACAGCACTTTGAAAAGGTGAGATTACATAGGCGTAAACGCAAATTAGTGCCATATGCTGAAGAGCCTTTGTTATTTATGCCTGAACCAGATGTTTCAATCCCCTACATTATATTTGCAATCAATCACTTTTTAGCTCTTTTTCCTGATGCAATGTCAATTTAATAAAAGAATCGTGCTTCCTTTTTTCTTCAGGACTATGAAAGCTCTCATGACCAAATAACCTCACTATTTCATCTCAGAAAGGTTCCCCTTGGAATTAATTACTTTAAAATCAAAGTGTTCCTGAACTCACAGCTCCTTTTTAAAACATCATTGGCACTTCTTCCCAACAGATTATCTTCCATAATTGAATCAAATTTTCAGCATGATGTCCCAGAGAAGAGTCAGAGCAATAAAAATACATGGTGAACCATTACAAGATAACCTAGACAATGAGTCCATGCAGTTTTCAAAGGATATTCTTTCTTATTTTTATTATTACTTGACATTGTAAAATGGATTTTAAAATGTCCTGCTGTGGCATTAAGCCTGAAGTTTAAATATGGACATATGGGATCCATGAAATTCTACCTTAAGTGCAATGTACATCATCAACGTTATGCAAATGTATTGCTTCTCATTAAAAAAAAAAAAAAACACTAATTGAAGTAAATACATATATTGCGCTTTTTAAATTCAGAAAGAGCCAATTCTCAAATGCAGTGATTCTCAAATAATAAAACTGTCAGAGAAAAAGTGAGGAGGAAACTGAGCCAGATCTGAATGGATTCCACCTCCCTGACAGCTTTCAGAACTCTATCCCTATCACCACACAGGTAAGATCTCAGGCTCCAAGCATTACAAATCCCAGCCAGCCATTCAGACTTCCTAAATGGGGGACTGCTGGGAAGTAGGGACAGAGCTAAACAGTCGTGCTGGGCTTAAAAGACTGACCATGTGCGTGTTTATGCATATCTGTAAGTAGACATGTATGTACTGCTTATCCATCCATCCATCAATGAATACTAGATTTGTTTCTACCTCTTAGCTAGTGTAAATAAAGCTGCTATGAGAATGAGAATATAAGTATCTGTTTTAGTCTCTGCTTTCATTTCTTTTGAATACATACCTACCCAGAAGTGGAATTCTTAAGTCATATAATTCTGTTTTTAATTTTCTGCTATATCCCTGGATATGGGGCTATTAGATGTGGGGCTCTTAGTGGTGTAGGGCTGGCTTAGGAACAATGGGATTCGGGATCAAATAATTCACTGTAGCTGATTTTTACCATCCTTGGATGAGCTTTCCAATAAACTGGCTTAATGCTCAAAATCCAAGTTGACCCCTAACAGCTTCAGCTTTCTCTCAGTGGTGGTTGAACGAATACAGCAGCTAAAAACCTCTCAGGTAGACAAAAGAATGACAGTATCTTCAGGTAGCAGGAGCAGCAAGAATATTTCTGGAAAGTTCTCTTAAAAGTCTGAAGTTCCCTCTGTTAAGACCAGGTTAGACAACAGGCATCTCTTGAGTCAATCATCATGGTCAGGGGAATGTGATGTGGTAACTGACTTAAAGTATAAATCATAATTCTACCACTAAATCTTGGGGTAAAGAATGCCCCGTATTGTATAGATCCAGTACAGAGGTTGGATTGCCTATATCCAAAGTTAGAAACTATAATTAGAAAAAGAATTGATCTGGGGAGGGAAGTGACCATGGTCTTTCTATCAAGTTGCAACGGGAGTTTCTTGCCTTAGCACCTAGCACAGGGCTTGACATAAAGTAGGCTGTTTAAGGAAAAAAAGAAATGTGAGGTACATAAATGTCACTGCATCCTCAGTATTTTCATTCCTTACTCCAGTCCAACAAAAAGGCATCTGAGGAATTCTTAGCTGACATTGACAGAGTATTCCTTTAACCACATGCTCTTCATTTTTTATATAACTGAACTCTGTCTGAGAAAGTGAGTCAGTTGAGTTACTCAGGAACAATTCAATTGTTCATAAAGAAATCAGAAGCAATTGAGTTGCCTGTTGAGATCTTTAGGGGCAACTGAATCATGTCTGATAAAGTTGAGAGCAACTCAATTGCATTGGAAAATTTTCTTCTCAACATTCAATTGGGCTTAAAAGTTATCATGGCTTAATTCCATGGCATATCACAGTGGCAACAATTGCTCTCAGCATAAAAGTTGGCCTAGGGAGACTAACTTAAAGGAGGCTAACTTTTAAGCAGTTTTTAATGAGTAATATTCATCTATTTTCTATTCATCCAGAACAAATAAATCTGTATGTTCTCATGACTATAAGAAAGGTAGAGGAAAACAGAAATTTCATGTGATCCAGTTATCCCATATCCACATATTTACCCGCCCAAATACAAAGACTAATTCAAAGAGGTATATGTACTCCTATGTTCATCATATCATTATTACAATAGCCAAGAATTAGAAACAATATAAGTGCCTATTGACTGACAAATGGATAAAGAAGATGTGGTATATATACACAATGGAATACTACTCAGCTAAAAAAAATGACATCCTGCTATTTGCAACAACATGGGTGGACCTAGATGGTATTGTGGTTAGTGAAATAAGTCAGACAAACCAACTGAACAAACGAACTAAATAAAAATAAGCTTTTGGGGTTCCCTGGTGGCGTAGGCAGTTGAGCACAGCACTGTGAAGCTGTCCACAGCCTCTGCAGTGCAGGTTTGATCCCGGCCAGCCGGGGAGAAACCCACATGGTGCAGCAGACCTCTCCTGGCTCGCCCACTGCTCCGCTCAGCAGTGTATTTCATCAGTCTGCCTGTTCTGTTTCCTGCTCTGTCTCTGGTGAATCCTCTCACGCTCCCACACATCTGGCCTGTATGCCGGTTCTTGTATGAATAAATCATTTTTAAAAAAATAAGCTTTTGGGCCTCCCTGGTGGCGCAGCGGTTGAACGCTGGGTTGTGAAGCTGCCCGCTGCCTCTGCAGCGCCGGTTCGATCCCCGGCTGCTCCCCGGCCACCAGAGGAGGGTCCCACATGGCGCGCAGACCTCTCCTGCCACCCGCTGCTTCCCTCAGCAGTGTACTTGGGTCTTTCTGCCTGCTCTGCTCCCCGCTCTGGCTCTGGTGAATTCTCTCACCCTCCCGTGCTTCTGACTGTACCCAGTGCTTGTATAAATAAATAAAATAAATCTTTAAAAAAAAAAAAAAAAAAGTTTTAAAAAAAATAAGCTTTTGACCAAAAGACTAAATTAGTAGTTACCAAAAGGGGACAGGGAGAGGTAAATTAAAAAAAGTACTCAATTGTATGTAAAGAATAGAATTGGGGGGCCTCCCTGGTGGCACCGGGGGTTGAGCACTGCACTATGAAGCAATGCATAGCCCCTGAAGCATGAGTTTGATCCCCAGCCAGCAGGGGGCAACCCACATGATGCAGCAGACCTCTCCTGTCTCACCTGCTGCTCTCCTCACCAGTGTATTTCAGTAAGCCTGCCTGTTCTGTTCCCCACTCTGTCTCTGGTGAATCTTCTCACCCCCTGCATCTCTGTCCTGTACCCCAGTTCTTGTACATATAAATAAATAAATAAATAAATCTTTAAAAAACAAAAAAAATGAATTGGGCCTCCCTTGGTGGCGCAGGCGGTTGAGTGTAGCGCTGTGAAGCTGTCCGCAGCTTTTGCAGTGCTGGTTCGATCCTAACTGGCAATGGTCCCACATGGCGCGCAGACCTCTCCTGCCGCGCCCGCTGCTCCCCTCAGCAGTGTATTTCGTCAGTCTGCCTGTTCTATTCCCCGCTCTGTCTCTGGTGAATCCTCTCACCCTCCCGCAAATCTGGCCTGTACCCCCATTCTTGTATAAACAAATAAATATATTTAAAAAATAATAAAAAATTTAAAAAAATAGAATTGGACTTCTAGTCATGAACTCAATGCAGAATACACAGATTTGCTTTATTAAGCACACCTGAAACTTATATAATATTATAATGCAATGTTACTGCATTAAAAATATATAAAATAAAATTTATAAGAAAACTTTTTTTTTAAGCTAGAGAGTTTTTCTAAACATAACGCTATTTTAATAGGTAGAAGCCCAAAGCATAAATCTGACGGAATATGCAAATTTCAATCCTAAAGCTGGAGAAAGAGGCTTTCCAACAGAGGAATGAGGAACATTCGGAAGACTTGAGAGTTCTTTCCTATGGACCTAGTAAAACAAAGAATTTTCTATTCAGGATCTCTTCCCAAACACAATTCAATTCATAGAATTCTATTTTTATTTGTTGTGAGGTAGAGAATGAATTTGATATAACATGGGGTACCCGAATTAGGTACATTCACAGAAGCAGATCTCTAATTCTTTGGTCTCATCTGACTCTGAAGGTCTCAGGGGCTTCACCCTGGCTTTGTTCCTGATATTATTTCTGACCCCTTCAAGTTTTACAACAAATAACTGCATACAAATAAGGAACATACTTTGGGTAGGGAGAAGGTCTTATTACCTGATTTAGTTGTCATAATAGCCTGTTAATAAAACTAACTTTCAGTCAGTTTGTTTCTGACAGTTAAGGTCAGCATCCTCAACCATGTGTCTCAGAACCAACCATCCCTTGGGTACATTTTCATCTTCAACTGCCCAGTGACCCATGCTTTTCCTCCCCACACTTACTAAACTATGTCCTTAAATCTTTCAAACACACTTAGCTATCTATATATAATGGATGATGACTTAAAATGCTAGCCATCTTGTATATTTGAACTATGGTAAGTGTCAGAACCTTAAAGTTATTAAGCATAAGCAATAGAATTTCAGATCCAGCCAAGGAGGAGGCAAGGCTCTGATGTAATGCTGTGTTTCTTCATCTGGGTGTTGGTTGCATGGGTGTGTTCAGTTGTACGCAACAATGATATGTGGACTTTTCTCTTTGTATATCGTAATTTAATAATTTTTTTAAATACAAATGAGAGATTGCAGGGCAGGTTTTCTAGGTTCCAGCAGACCGGGTAAAGGAGGAGTCAGAATCCTCAGTGGTTTTGGCAGGTCTTTTATTAGGATTACCAGGTACACAGCAGGCAGGGGTGCTGGGAGGCTGGCAGGCCTCCCAGCCCCCAGCAAGTCTTCACTCTATCTGGGCTCTCCGGCATTCTCTGCTTCTCTCTCGGCTTCTGTTCATTCTCAGCTTCTCGGCTTCTGCTCATTCTCAGCTTCTCGGCTTCTGCTGGCATCCCCGTGATGCCGACCTTAAAAGCCCAGTCTTAGCCCAGGTGAATCCCATCTACCTATGCCCACAACCTATTCCAGGTGCCCGCCATCAGGTATGCATTCAGGACTGCAAGGATCCATCATCTGTCCTGATGGCGGGGAGGGCAGAAAAGCCTGACATTTTTCCTTACCCTACAGAGATAATGATGTCTGCATTAATATAGAGGCAGAGAGGAGTCTGTAGGGGCAGGATAGGCCACTGCAGGTTTTCTGATCCAGCAGACCGGGTAAAGGAGGAGTTCAGGAGCCCTCAGGGGTTTTGCAGTTCTTTTATTTAGATTCACCAGGCATATGGCAGGCAGGGGTGCTGGGGGGCCGGGAGGCTGGCAGTCCTCCCAGCCCCCAGCAAATCCTCACTCTATCTGGGCTCTCTGGCGTTCTCTCTGCTTTTTTTCTTCTCTTAGCTTCCGTTCGTTCTTGGCTTCTGCTGGCGTCCTCGTGATGCCACCCTTAAAAGCCCAGTCTTACCCCAGGTGAATCCCATCTACATATGCCCACACCCTACTCCAGGTGCCCGCCATCAGGCATGCAATTTAGGACCACAGGGTTCTGTCATCTATCTTTATGGCGGGAGGGCAAAAAAGCCTGGTATTTTTTACCTTACCCTACAAATCAAATATGAGATATTTCAGTGGTTAAAGGAGTAGGACTTGATAATTAACAGAATGTGACCAAAGGAGACAAAAGTCATAATGTTGGGGATGCCAGGTTGCTAACTTTGGCATTAATCAAGACAGTGTTTAAGCAGGAAGAGTATTGGAGGAAAGACAGATTTGCAAGGGGCTGGAGGGGAGATAATGGGACATACTGAGTTTAAGCTATTGAGGCAACAGACAGCTTAAAATAAGGTTAAGTATCATGGAGGGAAAAAGAATCTAGAAGTAGGTACAGATCACTAGGCTATCCATGGTCAATGAAGTGATATGAGAGACAGTTATCCAGAAGAATGTATTGGAATATATTCTTAAGAGGAGAAGTAGACTGAAGTTGGACCCTTGGGGAACATCGTTGTATTATATATGGTACCTGCAGAGATAGATATATGTGTGTCTACTGAATATGTCATCATATATCTATGCCTGTCTATCACCTATATACAAAGAAAGGAAAGGGGAGAGGAAGTAAAGCCACACAGAAGATCAGAGAAGGGTGATCAATAAAACTGGTTATAGTAGTTTTATAGAAGTCAGCCATTTTGGCAATATCTCAAGAGGCTCTGATGGCATACCACATGTAAAAAATATCTCTCTACCTAGAGAGTGAAGGAAATGAATTAAATCTGACATAGAATCAAAATTTTTAACAATATAGCACGAAAATTCAGCAGAATGGGTTATCAACCAATCAAGAGGGATACCAGGACATAAACACCTTGCAAAGTCACACCTGTGCTTGCTAGCTGAGCATGCACCTCCAAAGACCTTCACTGACCACCACTGAGGGGCATATAAGGTAGAGGGTAAGAGAATGGTTTTAGACCAGTCCTCCTGGGTTTTATTCCTGATGTTTTAGCTGTGTGGTTACTAAACTTGGGGTGGTTACTAAACTTCTCTGTGTCTGTCTCCTTATCTATAGAATATGAAGATGATGATAGTCATGAAACACATATGTTTAAAATTTTAAAAAGTTTTTGGAATAATGCTTGGCATGCAGAGAATACTAACAGATGCTAGTTGTTAATATATTTCTGAAGAATGGCCTAGACCTCAGGAAAATCTGCCTTCCTATAAACACAAAACTGAGTCTTACTCCTTCCAAAGTGTTGAATTCATATGGGTAGGCAATGATGCATTCATGCAACCATGATCTCCTCCTGGAAAGACTCCTATATTCAATTAGCATCCTCAGTTCAACTAAACAAACTATGGAAAAAATTCCAACTGCTTCTCATACTTTATTTACATGATTTCAGTGAGGGAGGAAAAATCCCTTTGAAATGAAACCAAAAACTCACAACAGACACATTTCATGATTGAAACTACAAAAATTTCAAAGGCGTTTGCTTTTTTTGGGCCAAGGTTTGGGGGATTTGACTAAAAATGCTATTTGAGAAGTGGGATTTGGAAGGAAGAGACACTTTATTTGTGGTGTAACTGTTTCATCTCCACATCCTGAAATTGACTTTTGCTTGAGTATTTGATTATGGTCTGTTTACAATGACATTATTTTATAGGAAAATAAGAGGTTCTGAAATCACCAATGAAAGAAAAATTGCAAGCATTTTTGAATTAACAAGAGATCATGAAATATTTTCTGTAGCTTACAGAAATATCTATTCATCTATACTGTCTTTCACAACTTGTAAAAACTCAGAGAAAGTAGACCCTGGAAGACTGTGTGGTGGGCTACCTTAGGAGTCTTTTCTTGTAAATGATAAGGATAGTGTAGGGTAGGTGTAGGGTAAAGAAAATATCAGGCTTTTCTGCCCTTCCGCCATCAGGATAGATGATGGATCCTTGTCCTGAATGCATGCCTGATGGCGGGCACCTGGAATAGGGTGTGGGCATAGGTAGATGGGATTCACCTGGGCTAAGACTGTGCTTTTAAGGGCGGCGTCACGGGGACGCCAGCAGCAGCAGCAGAAGCCGAAGCAGAAGCCGAAAGAGAAGCTGAGAAGCAACAGAACGAACTCCAGAGCGCTCAGATAGAGTGAAGACTTGCTGGGGGCTGGGAGCCTCCCAGCCCCCCAGCCAACACCCCTGCCTGCCATATGCCTGGTGAACCCCAATAAAAAACCTGCAAAACCACTGAGGGCTCTGACTCCTCCTTTACCCGGTCTGCATGGGATCAGAAAACCTGCATCGTGTCCGGTCCTGCCTTTACAGTAGGGTAAAAGTATCAGGCTTTTCTGCCCTCCTGCCATTAGGATAGGTGACAGAACCCTGTGGTCCCAAATACATGCCTGATGGCGGGCACCTGGAATAGGGTGTGGGCATATGTAGATGGGATTCACCTGGGCTAACACTGGGCTTTTAAGGGTGGCATCACAGGGACACTGGGGTGCCCCCAGCATTCTGCCTGCCATGTACCTGGTAAATCCCAATAAAAGCCTGCAAAAGCCACTGAGGGCTCCAGGACTCACTATCCCTCCTTTACCCCGTCTGCTTGGGTCATGGAACTCCTGCTCTGTGCCCATTCCTGCCACTACAATTGGCATAAGTCGGCAAGATGATCCATGCAGACGGGTATGGAGACCTCCAAAGACCTGGAGGGACTGAGGAGTAACAAACTGTGTTTGCCTGTGACAATGCTGGAGGCGTCATGGCAGCACAGGAGATGGACAAGGTCTGGGAGCTGTGGGATGAGACCTTGCCTGGAGAAGAAGACGCCCGAGAGGACCAGCCAACGACCCCTGAGGCAGCAGAATCGTCAGGGAAGAAAGGACCACGATTCGGAGCTCGCCAGTGCTGATACAGGGAGAGGCCTAATGGACTTGGACTGATGGGCTTGGACTATCCCGCCAGAAGGCGGAGGAACCTTGGCAGGTTGTTACATTTTGGGGACCCTGGGTGGATGGTATCGTTTAAAATCAAGGCATGGCCTGTGGGCCTTGGTATAAGAGCCCCCCAGTTGGCTGAAGGAAGCCCTCGCCAAGTTCTCTGCAGCCAGGCAGAGAAAAAAGCCAACTGAGAAAGCAAAAGCTGGTACTGAGACTGAGAAGCCCTGAGCGGCTGTTAAGCACTAAGAAAGCTAAAGAAGGCCAATGAGTTTCTTAAAATCACCTGTGGGTGATGCCCTGCTCACGGTTGAGTGAGGGTGAGGAGCTGAGGGGGACGGGTGGGGAACGTGGCTTGTGGTGGAGCCCACAGCCAAAGAGGGGACCCAAGAGAGGCCACATGTGGAGCTTGCATCCACGGATTCCCGACCCATGTGCTTGTGCAGTGGGCTGGCCTGAGTGCAGGGGCCTCTGTGTTGCGTTGGTGGCTATGAAGGCCGAGTGTTGGAGTGACCGCAGACAGAAAACCCTGAGGGTTGGCGATTACCCCCAACAGTATAGAATCGCCAATCCCAGAGTGAGTGCATCCTGGGGGTGGATGCACACCAGTGCATCCTGGGGGTGGATGCACAGCCAGAGAAGGCCAGGAAGCCTGACGGCTCCTGGCACGTGACGGCAGACGCTGTGAGTGGTTCCCCCCTCGTATGAGCAGTGCCTTCGGCAGCAGATTTGGTGGATCATCTGCTGGTACCAATAATTGTCTTTTGCCACTAGGTTGGTGCCCTGCCTGGACTAGCTTGTGTTCTGTTGTATTTTGTTGTTATATTGTGATGTATACTATTTACTTTTGTGGGCCATGGCTTCAATGTTCATATTGCCATTTGTATAGACTGTCTGGAAGAAAATCCTGAGGGGGTGGATTGTAAGGTAAAAATATCAGGCTTTTCTGCCCTCCTGCCATTAGGATAGATGACAGAACCCTGTGGTCCCGAATGCATGCCTGATGGCGGGCACCTGGAATAAGGTGTGGGCATATGTAGATGGGATTCACCTGGGCTTATAAGGGCAGCGTCATGGGGACGACAGCAGAAGCAGAACCATGAGAGAAAAGAGAGAACGCAAGAGAAGGCCGGAGAGCCCAGAAAGAGTAAAGACTTGCTGGGGGCCGGGAGGCCTGCCAGCCTCCTGGCCCCCCAGCGCCTTTGCCTGCCATGTACCTGGTAAATCCCAATAAAAGCCTGCAAAAGACACTGGGAGCTCTAGGACTCACTCTCCCTCCTTTACCACGTCTGCTTGGGTCATAAAGATCCTGCTCCATGTTCTCCTGCCCCTTATAGCTATTATTTCTAGGTTTCTTCCAGAACAGGGTGGGTGAACAGAGAGGAAGAGAGGAGGACAGTGGGTTCGCCACACTGTAAAGGCAAGGGACTGCAATGTTACCTTTGCAGATTGGCTTGCCCTGGCCACTCAGTATCAAATGATCCCCTTCATTGTTCTCCAACCCCTTGCTTTCTTTCATCTTTAGAACTGCAACACTACTTTTGACAGAGATTTATAAGTGTCCTTGTGGTCCACCTATTCAAGAATTTTCTTCTCTAATGGGTTACTTCCACAGCTATAACTAATAGAAAAACACACAATATGTTAAATGGCAGAACAATTAAGTCATTGAGGCAAAATGGTTGACCAAGATAAGTCAAATTAAATAAAGGATTTAGTGATTATGGAGCAATTGACCTGCATTGTGGTCAGTATATTGGCCACTGAATCACCTGATTTAGAGTTTAGCTCAAGACATTAGACCATACTCTCTGCATCCTTACACTAAATGACCAAGAGGAACTTTGTAGAGTTCACAGGCGCTGAATTATAATGTTTGAAAAGCCTACAGCTACCATTCATTTGTTTAGGAAAAGAAACCTTAAGACAAGATAGAAGGAAAGAGGGGAGTGACGGAAGGGGGCAGACTGACAAGCAGTAAACTACATGCACACACGCGAGCATGCGCACACACGACCCCCATCTAAAACAAATCAAAACAAAGCAAAACTCAATTCCCTAAAATCCAAATCACTTAAGTGAAAATGAAACAGTGCCTTTAAAATATATTCAAGAAACATGTAAGAGGGACCACAGCATCATCCTGAGTGTTTTTATTAGGAAGAAACAAACTTTCCAGCAACTGGCTGCATGGTTGGAGAGTTTTCTCAAAACTGTTTTTTTACCAATGCACTGAATTAGATAAGTGAGAGAAGGTCTTGTAAAAAATGTAAACTATTTTGTCTGCTTGACGTCAGCTCTCTGTGGTTGTAAATGTACAAAAGGAGCAGACCAAAGCCAGGTCAACAAAGCCCCTCCCAAAAGCCGTGAGGGGCCTTTCGTTTCTGTCATACAGTGATGGTTATGATTCTTCACTGGCAGAAAAAAATTTTGTTGAGTAAGAGAGATTTTCTTGCAGAGCCTAGGCTGTATTGGGGTAGTGTGAGTTCCATCCAGTTTACTGGAAAAGATCAGCAGCCCAGGCCAAAAATAAAAGTTGGCAATGGGAAGGGAGAATAGATTTTTGAATTGACTGGTTCAAGTAATTCAGTATAGAGTGATGAAAGATGGGGCGAGGAAAAAGGGAAGGTACTTTTATGTCAGAAATAGAGTACCTTTCTACGCTTTGCAGGTATTTAATGGCTGAAAGAATAAATCAATTATCATTTTAACACTATATGCCAGACTCTGCACCAAACATTTTACATAAATTGCTTCATTTTAGCTTTACAGCAATCCACGTAGCACATACTATCATTCTTGTTTTACGGACAAGGATTTTTTTTTTGTGGGCCCCTCGCCAGTGGCCGGGGATCGAGCTGGCGCTGCGGAGGCCGCGGGCAACCTCACAGCCCAGCGCTCAACCGCTGCGCCACCAGGGGAGGCCCCCGATAGGCATATTAAGCTCAAGCTCCAACAGTCATGAAGACACGGGGCCTGCTGGAGCTGAAACCCCTGCTCCCAGGTGGTAACCAGCAACAGAAGAAAACTTCAGAAAGGGTCAGGTCCTGGCCTGCCTCCAAAGACGGGCCATCCCAAATGTTGAGAAAACCACTTCCCCTTCATCCTTAATGGTCTTGCTCCCTAGAGAGGTGTAAGGGGCAGGATGACACAGGGCAGGTTCTCTGTGATTCCAAGCAGACGAGTCAAGGAGGGAGTCCTGGAGCCCTCAGTGGCTTTTGCAGGCTTTTATTGGGATTTACTGGGTACACAGCAGGCAGGGATGCTGGGGGCCTCCCAGCCCCCAGCAAGTCTTCACTCTTTCTAGGCTCTCCGGCGTTCTCTCTGCTTCTCTTCCACCCTGCTGGTGTCCCCGTGATGCCGCCCTTATAAGCCCAGTCTCAGCCCAGGTGAATCCCATCGACATATGCCCATACCCTATTCCAGGTGCCCGCCATCAGGCATGCATTTGGGACCACAGGGTTCCGTCATCTATCCTAATGGTGGGAGGGCAGAAAAGCCTGATAGTTTTTACCTTACCCTACAGGAGGGCAAGGCGAGGATAGGTAGGAGACAGCACAGACCAACCTAGGCAGAACCAGAACACATGAGTGCCAGTGATCCGGGCGCACATTACAAGGGAGCCTGGTTCCTTCCCAGCAGCACCCATAGGCATGGTTTCACACTTTAGGCACTACGATGGATTTTCTTTCCCACTAATAAAAAATCATAATAATCATTATTGTGATGATATGAACAAAAGAGTCATCTGATGAGATTAACTGGAGGGAAACAAGTAAAGTGGTAAGGAAAATGAGAAGCTGTCCCAGGTACAGAGTATGGACCTGGAAGGGAAAAAAAAGAAGAAAGTGGGGAGGAAAGGGAACAGCAGGAGCCTAGAGGAGGAGGCATAACCAAAACTGCAAATAGAAAGGATAGAAAGGTGGGCCACAGTAACTGACCCCACGGAGACAGACTCTGTGAGGAGTGACTAATTAGCCTGAGGGGCATATGGAGAACTGTGGACTCCATCGACCACCTCATCTCCTACACAAAAAATGTAAGGTAATTTGTTGGGCAGGAAACAAACAAACCCTCTAGGTCTCTAGTGCACTTGGATTTGTGCAGCCCTGCCCCAGTTGATTATAAATAATTTCTGAGTCCTCAACCTTGTCACCAGCAATGTGAACCCCTAGCTTCATATTGCATGCAGCAGGGGAACAAATGAAAATCAAATGGGAAAAGGCAGGGGAACTCCATGCTGTGTATCAAGAGACAGGGGAAGCAAAAACATAACCTTGTAATGAAGTGATTGAAAGATTGTTAAGACATCCCATGTACAAGATAAATCATCGTCTCAACAACGTGATTGCCTGATTCCCTGGCAGACAATACACCAGGTGAACTCCTTCTCCGAATGAAGCAATCTTGCCCTGAGACAAGAACAATTTCCCTGTATATTGCAGAGGAAGTGAGAAGTGGCACTTTGGATAAGGGATGGAGAGTGCCTGTCAGACATGTTCTTACAGCGCCCCCCTCCAGCCTTCCAGACTGTATACCTGCCTAGAGAATTCTCTTGCTGCTCCGTCTAGTCCCGACCCCCAGACTAGCGATGGGAACATGAACCTAGCTGGAGCTCACCAAAGGGCAAAGAAAAGATGTGAGTTCCTTTGCAGTTTGTCTGCAGAAAGTGTGGCCAGTGAAGTTGTCAAATTTTTTACTATTTCTGTACAGAACCCCAGCCACACGCTGCTCCAGACTGAGTTGATGATGTGGAATTCTCTCTCTACAAAAGCAGTGTCTCGGCACTTAAGTGGAGTTTGACTGATGGTGAAATTGAGTGTGAATTTCAAGCAGGCCATTTCCTTTGACTACTTCAGGGAAATGCTATAATGAGAGGATTTTTAAAACCAAAGAGAAGGCGAATTGGTCATTAACCCTAAAGAGTGACTGCCGTGGAAGACATTCACAGACATTCACATTTGGCCATAATTATATTATTATTTATACATAGCTATAATAAGGACTTATTTCCAAAAGAGCTCAAATTGTTTTATAAGTGCAAGTTCCTTAATTTTTGGAGTACCCCTAAGCTACAGGCTGGAGATTAGTTTTATTAACTCCATTTAGAGATAGAGAAAACGAAGGCTTAGAAAGGTTAGTGTCTAGCTTCCGGTCACTGAGCAAATGAAGATGTAAATTGGTCATGGACTCATGCCCCTGCCTTCAATCCTTGGCTGTTTCTATTCCATTAGCACAAATGAGACATACACAAAAATGTCTTACTGCAGCTATACGATGGATTTTAGAATGTAAGTGTGTGTAAGGAAAAATGTCAGGCTTTTCTGCCCTCCCGCCATCAGGACAGATGATGGATCCTTGTGGTCCTGAATGCATGCCTGATGGCGGGCACCTGGAGTAGGGTGGGGGGGGGAATGGGTAGATGGGATTCACCTGGGCTAAGACTGGGCTTTTAAGGGCGACGTCACGGGGACACCAGCAGAAGCCAAGAAGCCGAGAACGAACAGAAGCCGAGAGAGAAGCAGAGAACACCAGAGAGCCTAGATAGAGTGAGGATTTGCTGGGGGCTGGGAGGACTGCCAGCCTCCCGGCCCCCCAGCACCCCTGCCTGCCATATGCCTGGTAAACCCCAATAAAAAACCTGCAAAAAACCACTGATGACTGACTCCTCCTTTACCCATTCTGCATGGGATCCTAGAAAACCTGCCCTGTGTCCATTCCTGACCTTACAATAAGGATGGAGCCAGGAGAGGGATGGAGGGTGTAAAGCTTCAACTTGGAGCAGCATGCCTATTACATTCTTGCTGATGCACACCCTGACCTCCAAGGAAGGTGTTTGTTATGTGGCGGTGGATGCAAGGCCTTTTCTGCAGCCTGGAATTAAGTGTCACAATGAAACTTCTGGAAATTCCTTCCTCTGTCCCTCTCCAGTGTTAACAGGGAGAGATGGGTGGCAAGACAGGTAGTGGGACTCGAAGCATGCTGCTCGGAGCCAGGTTTCCAGGCCCTGGGCTCTTAGGCAAATCATTTACCTCTTACCTGGAGGTGGCCAGGAGTCTGGAGCAGCCCATCTGCACCAACAGCAACGGGAAGCTGTTAGAAATACAGAAAACCAGGTCCCACTTCAGACCAGTGGAATCATTTTACTGCTATTAACAAGCACTCTAGGTGATTGGTATGCACATTCAAATTTGGGGAGAGACACAATCTCAGAGCTGTTAAGTGCAGAGGATGGATTTATAGCACCTGAATTAGAATCCCTGGCTTTCTACTTAAACCACCTGTGTGACCCTAGGCCCGTTCCTTAAGCTCCATTCACTCATCTTTGAAATAAGGGATAATTGGACTGTCAACATCAGGGGATTCTTTTAAAGATTAAATGAGAGAATCTATTGAATTAAGGACTCTCAGAGACGACTCACAATATATTATCAACAATGCCTAGTATACCCAGGATGTGTCGATCCATGTACCTTCAGCCCCTACTTGTAATGCATTCTACTGTGACTTAACCTGGCAAAATATTTGGAAGGATAACACTGATTTGCTCTGGGGCCCCCATTTTTTTAGCAATACCCTCTCTTTCATAACCCATATTTCTTCATGGATCTTTCCTCCATCCAAAACCCCACCAACACAAGCCCGACTCCTCCCCCGCAACTCCCAAAATTGTTTGCAGGAAGCAATTTCCTTGTGGGAGATGCCCACAGGGGCACAAGATCCTCTAAGAACTCCAGTCAGTCCCTGCCTCATTACTTCATCCACCCCAGGCTCCACCAGCATCCCGAATGCTCTTCAGGAAAATGACTAAATAGTAGAGTGGGACAGCCCTGCCTCCCTGAGCTCCGCAGAACAGCCACCTTCAAAGGCATATTTTCAGGAAGGTTTGGAAGCTAAACTGCTTTGTAGCAAGACATGAACATAATAGGATGAAAGTGGCTGCCTACTGATCCACTGACCTTTATTTAGCACACAGATTTTGTATAAAAATACATACACCACCAGAATGAATTCCGCCAACCAGATAAAGGCCAACACACATTAGTTATTGACAAAAGATTGCCCTTTCTTTAACAACTGGAGGGAGAGTTATAGCAAGAGGTCCCCTTCCATCCATAAACCCAGAATTTACTTTACACAGGCTGTCATCGGGCATCGATTAAGCAAAAAAAAAGTCCAGTTTGTCACTGGAACCCCAGCACCCATGCCTCCCTTCCAGCCAGAGAACTACACCTCAAATTTTAGTTAATTTTTCAATGAAATATGTACTCTGAACCCCTTGATCAGTGTTTTTGAACATAACATCTAAGTATTTTCCCCCTTCCCTTTACCTCCCATCAGAGCAGGGGAAAAAAACAGATTTCAGGGTTCAGGTCTGAAATCAGCTGGTGTTCATAAAAAGATAAACAGACTTTATCAAGCAGTTAACCATCTGCTTACCAGAGCACCAGCTGGAAATACAACACTTTAGAGTTAACAGATATATCATTTAAACAGAAGATTCACAAGCATTGTGATTTCTCCCCCAGATCACAAACCACTCCATTATGGAGATGCTGCTGATGCAAGTTCAGGTCCTTCTCTCCTCCCCCTCCATTCGTCAGCATCCCCTCTCCTCAGCAGGCTCTGACTATTTACCCTGCTGTTTGCTCCATAAACACACGGATAATGTAAACAATGAGTGGACGGGATCAAGTACTGCTGTGGAAGGACCGCCCTCACCCCAGGCTCTTCTTAGAATATGGCCAACCTCCTGGCTTCCAGGTGTGGACTCTGCAAATGCTACTTGTCATTAGTTGGCGCACACATTTATGGCAGGGATAGGATGTAACAGGAAGAGATAGGCTTCCCGCTGTTCTCCTGACATTTGCTCAATTGGAGTGGGGTGCATGTTTATATCAATGTAAAACAGCTGTCACATAAACACAGCCTGCCATAAAGAAGAAAAACAAGAACCAAGTGACGAAGGGAGGAGGAAATGCCTGAGACTGAAATATTTACTAGGTGAACAACACGTACACACACAGAGAAGCAGAGAATTTGTTACTTTAGTTATTAAACATTTAATCTGGTGAACTTCTCATAATAAAAGATATGAATCATATAAATGGTTGGGCTTTTTTTTCTCAAGTAAAATTGGAGCTGGCAAAAGTGCTGTGTTGACAGCTTTGCAGGTAGAAATACGCAAAAAGCAGCTGGTTTGGGGGTCTCGGCACGATTTCTACTAACTGAATCACAGTTCATGGCTCATCATGGGTGTGCTGACATCTCTATTTTCATTTATGAAAAATCTTGGTACCACTTAAACCTTGGCAAAGCCATAGGGAGCCAAAGAGAAAGCATCTAACAGCATCTTCTTATTGCTCTGGGTTTCTAACAGCATCCCAACTAATGCAGGTACTGCTGGTACCGAGATCACACTTTGAAAATGTCTATATTATAGAAACTAGGGGTGGGGGGAATGGAGCTAGGGACATTCTCTGATAGTCTTGCTATGTCTTCAATATTTAAGTTCAAACTGTCTTTGATATCCTGTGGGAAATGGAAAGTGCAGATTGAGACAGGCCTTTTCCTTTAAGAGAAGCATCTTGGTCTTGATGCCTGCACTGTGGGAACATATTTGTCATCACACCAACCTGGAACATCTGACTAAGTCCCATAAGCCAGATTCCCTCTTGCCTGACTGGACCTGCAGGGAAGTCACATCATGAGACACTCTGTGCAATCCTTCCCTGTATTTTTTCCCTGAATGGCAAAATTTCATAAAGGATCCTTTCCCCTTCCTCATAACCAGTGCTGCTCAAATTACTTAGGGCAAAACATCAAGGGGAACTGTGGACTACAGAGGAACAAGTAAGGAATAATGTTGTTCTTGAACATTTCCCCCAAACATCCCTGTGGTAGGTCATTTTTGACACATCACAAATCTGCATCACCACTGAAATGAACATGTCACATTATCTGAAATTTCATATTTTTAATAGGAACTTTCACTTTCTAAGTTATCTTAGTTATCTACCTTTTTGCTCATCACCAAGCATTAACTACTTTTCATACTGACACCAAAAAAGTGTATATATAACAAGAATCACTGTGTATTCCACAAGTGTAGAATTCCAAAGTCTGTTTGAGATATGCATAGTTACTCGCTAGCCCACAAGTTAGACTTACAGCATGCTTATCATCAAAATTATAAATAATAGCACATCATGGGACTTTAAGGTTGAAATAATTGGACTGGGCTGACCCACATTCTGGGTGCCAAGCCAGACTCTACATTCACTGGCCATGCACTCTTGCCAAGATCATTTAATCTTTCTAGACTCCATCTTCCTTATCTGTGTTCTAGCAGTTTCCTTGACCAACCAGCAGAAGACCACTGTTTTGCAAGGCAGTGGATTCCACTGTTGGCCAATTCCATTCCAATGTCGAAAGGTTCTTCTTTAATTTATGTCTAAGTCTGATGCCCTTATCTCCTACTCACTTTCCCTACTTGTGCCCTCGGAAAAACATAATAAGCCACCTCCCTCTTCACACACTTGAAAAAAGCTGTCATGTCCCTTTTAAATCTTCCCTTTTGGCGAAAAATATCGGATGGTTTCACTTATAGGAGAAATATAGGAGAACCAAGTAAGACATCAGAGGAAAAGAAAAATAATACATAACAAAACAAAAACAAACAATTATAAATCAGAGACATACAGAAGGGGAGGAGGTGGGAGAGGGATCAGAGGGAGGGAGGGAGGAGCACAGGGGACTGAGGTGATGGTGCACGGGTATAGTGGGGAAGGAAATTCTATGGGGACGACACTTGGGTTGGGCGGAGGGAAGAAAACATTGCTTAAAAATGAACAATGATATAAAATACATATAAATAAAAAAATAACAATAAAAAAATAAATCTTCTCTTTTGGTGGAACATCTGAAGTTCCCTCAGCTCTTTCTAGACCAGATTACCCCAAATCATATACCACTCTGGGAAAATAGGAGACATTCAATAAATGTAGGTTGAATGAATGAATGAATGAATGATGGATAAGGGTACCGGTGAACACAGGTAGTGAATTTCCCTCCCACTTATGTCAGTCAGCCACACTCTTTATGTAAGGATCCAGACCTGGAATCAGTACAGTTGACTTTTGACAATCACCAAGGTAACATTTGTAGTTTTAAGTATTCTCAGGTAACTCTGAAAGCTTTTTCCTTGTCGTGACTTATTTTGGTTATGGCAACAATATATCTGAATTGACGGCAACAGTTTGGTGTGACAATTAAGTCATGTAAGTTGTTTAGCTAGTGAGAGAGCTTCACCGATGCTCCAACATCCACGTCACAATTTTACTTTTATTATATAAGTATTTTAAAGTGCATAACATTCCTCTGTGATAATAAGAATTCTGGGAATTTGCAAAGATCAAAGATCATTTTCCTCTCAAAAAGTGAAGGTGAAAGATTTTCCATATGGACAAAAAAATCCATTGGGCGAATGATTTTTTTGTGATCTGGTCCCTGTGGTAATTGTGGACGTTGAGTTTTCATCAGCTTTCTGTTCTTAGTTGAGTCACACCATCAATCACACACACAGGATTTTTCATGTGAACTGCTATTCAGCATGCTCTCCTTTTTGCTTGGTTTATGTTTATCACATTTAAGAAGAGGAGACTCATCTGTCCAAGAAAGAGATGTGATGGCCTCTCTACTGACCTCACAGGAAGAGGGGACCTACATAGACAGTACTCCTCAGGTTTTTGGGGGTTTTTTTAAGATTTTTTTTTTAATTTTATTTCTATACAAAAACCAGGGTACAGGCCAGATCATGGGAGGGTGAGAGGATTCACTCCAGAGACAGAGTGGGGAACAGAACAGGCAGAGTGAAAAAACACACTGCTGAGGGGAGCAGCGGGCGAGACAGGAGAGGTCTGCCGCACCATGTGGGATTCTCGCCAGCTGGCTGGGATCGAACCCCCGCTGCAGAGGCTGTGGACAGCTTCACAGTGTGGCACTCAACTGCCTGAGCCACCAGGGAGGCCCCTCAGTTTTATGTGTCAATTTGAAAAAATAAATAAATAAATCCTCTGTTGTATCATGGAATTGTTGTTCAGGTTTTTGGATCTGATTCACATTAGTCTAACCCCTGAAAGACTGATATATAAACTGAAATCCCTTTTTAAATTTTCTAACGGAGCTATCATTTTACAATGACTGCAGTCATATGCAAGGGATGTGTTGTAAAAACTCAAGGAAGCCTAATTAGTAATTAAAAATTTGCTTAATTAAGCACAGAATCTGAAGAAAGAGAACTGCATGTTTTCAAGTCATAAAGTACTCTTTGCCTAGAACTAATATAGGTTTCCCTATATGCCTTCAGTTCAGGCAAACACTGACCTGGCAGTTTCCTAGACCAACCAGCAAAAGACTACTGTTTTGCAAGGCAGTAGATTCCACTGTTGGCCAACTACTGCCCAATTTTTCTTTGTCTGAACTCTAAGAAGACCACTCCCCCCTATAAATCTATTCTTTTTCTAGACAGAAGAAACTACAGTGACTTAGATTATAACTTTCTTAAACTATCTTCCCAGACATGAAGATATTCTCCCAGCTATTGTGAATATAGTTTTTCAATTCTACCTCAGCTATACATTTATAAATTCTCTAATGAATGACCTTTCATCTATTTCAGTGTTTCAGTCACTTAATATTTTTGGAACAGGAAATGCATGTACATGGTAAAAGAAAAATTATTTCAAAACATATCCAAAGATAAGCATGAAGGGAAAGTTCTTTTCTTGATTCCCATCTCCTTCACTGCGGTCAGTCTCTTCTCCGCCCAAAGACAACCTACACATTTTCTCTTCTGCATCAATAAATGGCAGTATACTGTGGGCATTACCTTGCTTGTAGAATTACATTGTTCTTGTTAACAGCTTCCTAGAATTCCGTTGTATGGGTGTATGATATTTATTGAACTAGTCCCAGTAACAATACAAATTTGGATTGTTTCCAGTCTTTGTCATTGCAAATGATGCTGCAATAAATAGGATTGCTTAATTAACATTTCACACCTGTGCAAGTATATCTTCAGATGTATTTCTAGATGTGGAATTACATTTTCACTGTAATAGATATTACATAATATGTTTCCACAGCACTAATCCAGTTACTATTCCTACCAGCAATTTATGAGAGTGCCTATTCCCACACACCACAGAGTGAGTTCATTAGTTATCTATTGCTCTGTAACAAATTACCACAACACTTAATAGTGATGTGATACCTCACAGTTGCTGTGAGACAGGAATTTAAGAAGGGTGTAGCTGGGTGGTTCTGCCTCAGGAAGCTGGTCAATGCTGCTGTCAGCCAAAACTTTAACTGGGGCTGGGTGATCACTTCCAATATGTCTGCTGGCAGAAAACCTCAGTTCCCTGCTGACAGCTGGCAGGTTGCCTCAGTTTCTTGCCATGTGGGCTTCTCCACAGGGCACCTTGAGTATCTTCGTGACAAAGCAATTGACTCTCCCCAGAAAAAATGATCTGAGAGCAAACATGAAGGAAACAGCAACACCGTTCACGATTTCACATGGCCTTTCAGGAGTCACAAACCAGCCTGTCTATGTTTTTCATTAGAAGCAAGTCACTAAGTCCAGCACATACTCAGGGAAGAAAATTATTTTCCCTCTCTTAAAGAGGAGTATCAAAGAATTTGGGATTATTTTAAAACCACTATAGTGAGTTGTCAAGCTTTTTGAAAAAAAATTTTACCAATCTGGGGCCTCCCCAGTGGTGGCACAGCAGTTGAGCGCTGGGCTGAGAAGCTGCCTGCAGCCTCTGCAGCACCGGTTCGATCCCACATGGCACGCAGACCTCTCCTACCGCGCCTGCAGCTCCCCAAGCAGTATATTTCATCAGTCTGCCTGTTTTCTGCTCCCCACTCTGGCTCTAGTGAATTCTCTCATCCTCCCACGCTTCTGACTGTACCCAGTCCTTGTATAAATAAATAAATAAATAAATAAATAAATAAATAAATAGATAGATAAATAAATAGATAAATAAAAATGTTAACAATCTGATAGTAGGAAATGGTATCATTAGTAGTTTTATGTGCAATTTCTTATTATGAAGTGAGGACTGAGTATTTTTAAGAGCATCACTGAAGTAGAATTGATACACACACACATTTAATGTATATAATGAATATGAACATATGCTAACATCCAGGATGTCATTACCACAATCAAGGTGATAGACACATCCAATACCTTCCAAAAGAAGCATAATTGACAAAATTTAGATAGGATAACAAGGAAAACTGAGAGAAAAAATTCAATGAAAGCAGAAATGAAAGAGAAGACAACTGATATCACAAATAATAAATTATGACACTCAGAACAATTACACTCCAACAAATTGGACAATTTAAAAGAAATGGATAAATACTTAGATCCATATTACCTACCAATATTGCATCAATAAGAAACAGAAAATCTCAACAGACCAATAAGGAATAAGAAAACTGAATCAATAATCAAAATCCTCCCAGCACAAGAAAAACTAGGACTAGATGGCTTCGCTAGGGAATTCTGATTTTTTTCTAAAAAAAAAAAAAGAATCTTCATATATTCTTGTAGCAAACTTTGTGTCTATGACCCCTGTTAATTTTTCAATTGAGAATTTTGGTATTTGTGGATTTGCATTGCAAATATTTTCCCTATTTGTCTGTTAATTTCCTTCATGTTGGAATATTTTTTTGTGTCATCCCAACAGTTTTAAGGAATTAAAATTTTCTAATGATTTTCTCTGGAACATCTTAAATAGTTCCTCTGAAGTTATTTTTTTAATCCCCTATGTTTCTTTCTTTTTTAATGGTTTAATTTCTTTTACATTCAATTCTTAGGTTCATCTAAAATTTATCTTGTGGCCTCCCCGGTGGTGCAGTGGTTGAGCGCTGGATTGGAAAGCTGCCCGCAGCCTCTGCAGTGCTGGTTCAATCCCCGGCCGCCGGGCAAGGGTCCCACATGGCACGCAGACCTCTCCTGCCTCTGACTGCTCCCCTTAGCAGTGTACTTCGTCAGTCTGCCTGCTCTGCTCTCCACTCTGACTCTGGTGAATTCTCTTACCCTCCCACACTTCTGACTGTACCCAGTGCTTGTATAAATAAATAAATAAATAAATAAATAAATAAATAAATAAATCAATCTTTAAAAAAATTATCTTGGTATAAGGTATAATACAGGGAATCAAACCTTTTTTTTTTTTTTACAGAGGTTGACTACTGAGATTCACCAATATCACTTATTGAATAATTATTTTCTCTTTGTATCATTTAGTGCCCTGTCAGGAAATCTGAAAGCACTCTAGATATTTCAAGCAAAGGCAAATTTAATGCAAAGAATTAGTGAGAAAGACATTGGATGAGCTACAGAAGCAAAGGGAGAGGGACTTCACTAAGTGATGACCAAACTGTCCATGGCCCTTGGCTGGAAGCCACCTGTCGGTGCTCACTGCTCACCTGCTGGGAGCATGACTGTTGCCTTTTTTGGAACTTCACTTTGGACACTGAGTAGGAACCAGAAGCTCAAACTTGAATGATGCTGCTGAAACCACTACCATTCTTACTATTGGTGGTGGAGCTCAACTTGGCCTGACATTAATGTTACTACTACTGCCAGTAGAGCTCCAGAAGCATTAAAAATGGTTCTTTAACCCATATCCCCCACTCTCAATCAGTGCATCCCACCCCCAGAACCAGACCACAGGAAGCTGCTGAGGGAATCTGGAAATGTAGCATACCGATTTCCAGCTAGCACTTCTGTGTCTAATATGAGTATGGGTAGTTAAGAATGAAGCTGAGTGTTAACAAATAATCAGCCACCCAGTGATTTTGAGAAAAGCCATGTAAATCACATAGTAAATTCCTCAATGCTAGAGGGTCTATTTCTAGACATTCTATTTTTTTTCCCCTATCAATCTATTTAAAGTCCATGTCACATTGTTTTGAATATTATGTTTTATAGCTAGTAGAGATAATCCCTTGTCATTATTTTTCCTTTTTGGAATTTCCTAAGCTTTCCTGGATTGTTTATTTTTCCATATAAATTTTAAAATTAACTTGCTTGGTTCAAAAAAAAATCCAGTTTGCATTTTATTGGAAGTATATTATAATTCTGGCTTACTTAGGGTACTAGGTAGGGAGATAGGGAGATCCCTATCTACTACTTCAGTGGACAGTTCATTTGCTCAAGTCTCCTTCTGTAATCCTTACTGGTATTTAAAGCTTTCTTCCTATAGATCTCGCATTTTTCATTACATTATTCAGAAGTATTTCATGTATTTTTGTATTTGCTCTTGGGGTCTCTTGTGATTGATTATAGTTTTCATAGATGAAGGCCATTGATCTCCACATATGATCTTTGTTCAGTTATCTTACTTTTTCCTGAATGTCCTGACAATAACAGTACTGCAAATTATTCTCTCTTCAATTTTTGAGGCAAATAATTATGTTATCTGCTAATAATTAAAATGTGTGTCCTTCTATTTTAACTTTTAAACCATTTCTTTCTTTCTTTTTTTCTAATTGTGTTAAATACCACCAGACCATGATAAATAATAGCAGTTACAGGCTGTCCTCTCCTTGTTCCTGATTTTAACAGGAATGCTTCATTCTTCCCTTATTATGCAAAACACAGGGCTGTGCATAATAGAGTAACATCTATTAATTCTCATTTTATTAAAATGAAGAATAGGTATTGAATTTTCTCAAAAGCCTTTACAACATTCATAGATGTGATCGTGATTTTTCCATTTATATCCATTAATATGAAATATATTAATAATATACAAATATTGAAACATCCTTGCATTCATGGAACTAAGTCCTTTGGTCATGTAATATTAATCTTTTAATATGCGATCTGTTTGCACATTTTGTTTCAGGTTTTGCATTGAGTTTGGCCAGCAGGTTTGAGTGTCTGTGTGGATACATGTCTGCTCTTTGTCCTCATCTCTTTTAAATTGATTTTTACTAGCTTCACTCTCAGATAGTGACCTCGCTACCCATTTCCTCAGGACTCCTTACTGTGGCCTCCTATGTGCTCAGACAATGAAACTGATCTTTTAACCATAAATATTGAATTTGATGTTTATTTGTGATAATTTCATCTTAGAGTTTTCTTTTACTGCAGCTCTCTACCAATAAAGATCTTTTTGATTCCTAACTCCCATCCATATATTCTACTCCGCAATATGAACAAACAGTTGGCAGATGGGTCAAAAGCCAGTAGATAGAATGGCCTATAACCTCCCCCTTACCTGTGAAGAAATACAGAAGGAATCAGTATCAGATAATGAGTCTCCATCCCATCAAGGAAGAAAACTCAAAAAATGCCAACTAGAGGCATGTCAGGTGAAGACCCGCCCATCAAAGCCACCTGCAGCCAATCAGGAGGAGGCAGTGGGGCCAGGGAGTTCAGAAACTCTCTACGGTCACCGCCTTGGTTTCCAGAGGTATCTTTTTCATTAAGTTGGTAGTCAGAATGCACCCTGCAAGCTGGGACTGAGGGTAATAAGGAGAGTATTGTTGTTCATGTGTGAGGTCATTTATGATTACTTGCTCCAGGCCTGAATTACAGCTTCAAACACTCATAACTTTTAGGGTCAGAAATCAGGAGCCAGCCTGTCAGAAGCCATTTGCCATATTTGCTCAAGAATTTTACCCAGTGTGATGGCAAAAGAATACACACTTCCAAGGCGAGTTTCACTGATGGAAAGCAACTAGGAGTTTCCTTTTGGAAGTTATTACAGGATACAATAAACTCGACTTTATTTCTGATAAAGACTACATTCACTATTTTAGGCTCTACCTACAATGTCAAAATTGTTTTAAAAAAATAAAACTAACCAACTTGTTATTTTGCCAACTACAACAAATCCTGAATGCACATTTTGAATTGCATTCTTGGTGAATTGATACTTTTACCATTATATAATGCCCCTTTATTGTTGGTGATATTCCTGTTCTCAAGTCTACCTTGCCTGATATTACTATAGTCACCCCAGTTTTCCTTTATTTATTGTAAGATAAATCTTTTTCTTTTCACTTCTATCTCTTTAAATTTAAAGTTTCTTCATTGGATTAGATAATTTACATTTTAATTATTAATATAGTTGGATTTAGATCTATTATTTATTGTTTTTTTTCTACTGAGCCTATCTGTTTTGTTCCTCCTTTCATCTCTCCTTTCAGATTACTTACATATTTTTAGTATGCCACTTTAATTGACCTATTGGCTTTTTGGAAATACAGTTTTTCTAAATGTTTTACAGTTTTGTATGTGACATTTATATTTATTACCCATTTTGAGTTATATGTAAGATATGAGCCAGAGTTTTTTATTTTTTCTGTTTTTATCTAAAAATAGCTAATTTCCAGTGCCATTTTGAAAAGGCTATATTTTCTTCATTAAATTACTCTTGAAAGTTGTATCAAAAGTCAGTTGAACATATTTATGAGAGTCTATTTCTGGGTTTTCCATTCTGGTATCAAGATCTATGGGTCTATCCGTTCACTGAAACCACAATCTTGATTACTGTGTTATAACTGGCATTGAGATCATTTATGTTTAATATAATTACTCATATGTTAGAGGTAATTCTGCCTCATTTTTTTTCTGTTTTCTTTTTCTGGGCTTCCTGTGGGTTACTTGAACACTTTTTAGAATTCTGTTTTTATTTAATTAATTTTTAGAGTGTTTTTAGAACATATCCTTGTATAGTTTTTCCAGCAGCTAAATAGTATTCCTGTATGTGTGTGTGTCCATTTTCTATGTCCATTCATCCATTGATGGACAGGTAGATTGTTTCATTGTATTGACTATTATAAGTAATGCTGCAATAAACATGGGAGTGTAGATATTTCTTTGGTATGGCAATTTTTATGTCTTTGGCAATTCCGGATTTGGAATTGCTAGATCATATGGTGGTTCTATTTTTAATTTATTGAGGAACCTCCATACTGTCTTCCATATTGGCTGTACCAATTTACATTCCCACCAATAGTGTGCACAAGGGTTTCCTTTTCTCCACATCTTTGCCAGCACTTGTTATTTCCTGTCTTCTTGATGATAGCCATTCTAGCAGGTATGAGGTGAGAATTCATTATGATCTCATATTTCCCTAGTGATATTTGTCCAGTAATTATTATTGTGCTTACGAGTGGAATACAGAAAAGTTTTGCCTACTCCATCTTCCTGAAAATGGAAGTCTTTGTTTTGGTATTTTTAGTTTGGATTTTATTTGGCTTATTTTGCATTTTGCATAATTATCTAAACATTTTTGCCATTTTTTGGATAGGCGAAGACTTAATGAAACTTCCTGACGATAATTTCCATGTGCTGCCACTTTTTTGTACATGATTTTAAGTCCTTGAACAAAGGATCCAATTGACCAGCTGAGATCTCAGCTCACCCACCTGAGTCTACCAGAGTCATGAGAAAAAGAAATTAATTCCCCTAGCTTCTATTATAGGGGGGGAATAATTGGGTTTGCCTTCTAACCAAGGATACATGAACAAAAGGGTTAATTCTCCAGAAGGGAACCAGGATGCTAAAGGAATGGCGAATGCAGTCAAAGGGGAAAAAAAAAAGAAGGAAGAAGGGAAAGAGGGTGGGAGGAGACAAAAGTCCACGGCAACAGCTAAGCAGAGAGCCATGCATGGGGAAGACTAAGCTAGTCCCAGAGTAAGAACAGGATGTTTAAAAGCGAGACCAATGTGTGCAAAGTCTGGACAAGAGGAAGCACGGTGCATTTAGACCACTAACATAGCTCATAAATGCTAGTAAAGAGAGGATGTGGAGTGGGAATAAAGAAGCCAGGAATGGGAGAGGATGATGTTAGATAGAAAACCAAGAAAAGGGTGACATTCGTCTTCATTCCTGAGAGTAAGGGAGATATTAAAGTAATTTATATAGAGTTAAGACATTTTTATTTTTGAGAAATGGCTTTGGCCATCACAATAACTTTCGAGAGATGGAAGTAACTTCAATTGGGATGGTGCTAAGTGGATGGAGCAATGTGATTATCCATGGATAATAACCCCATATACAGAGAAAGGTAATTAGGGTGTGGGGATGAGTTCAATGTTGGACATACAGGGTTTGAAGTAGATTGCTGGCTATGTGGTTTTGAAATTGTGCAAAGAGATTTGGGCAAAAGATTTAGATTAGGTATTCATCCTTACATAGAAGCCAAAGCATGAGGAGAAATATTCCAGGAATAATATAAATGAGTGAGAAGAGACAAGATGCTAGGATGGAGCTCTCACTTAAGAAGAGAAGCACCCCAAAAAGAATCACCAGGATGACCAGAGAGTAAGAGGGAAAGCAAGGTGCTGTCAAGGTTCAAGGTCACTTGGCATGAGGACATGGCTAATGGTGTCAAATGTTGAGTTAAAAAAAAGGAATAAGTCTTGTCTGGGTTTGTCCACCAGGAGAGGGGTGGTGGGACACAGCCAGAGGGCTTGGGCCAAGCAGCAGGGAGGTGCACGGATATGTAACCCTTCCCCACCCTGGCCGGGTGCTCAGCCTGCTGCACATTAGAGTGGCTTGCAGGGCTGGGAAAGCTCCCTGCTGCCTGGACCCATGTCTCCAAGTTCATATTTAACCTGATTGGAGTAAATTTACATAAAGTATCCATTTCCTCTTGCTGCTGCAATACATGGCCACAGATTTAGTGGCTTAACACAACACAAATTTATTATCTCACAGTTCTGCAGTTCTAGGGCCAGACATGGGTTAAATTCAAAGTGTCAGCCGAGCTCTGTTCCTCTCCAGAGGGCTCTAGGGGTAAACTGTTTTCTCCCCTTCCCCAGGGTCTAGAGACACAGTGTCATCACATTGATTCTGTTTTCCTCTCTTCTATAGGTACATCTGCTTCTGACTCTCTTCTGCTTCCATTTTCCACTGTTAGGTGATTATATTTAGGGTCCACATGGATAACCCAGGACAATCTCCACAACCACAAGACCCTCAATTTAATCTCATGAGAAGTAACAAGTCCTGAGGGTCAGGTCAGGGACATCTTCTGGAGGCATTATTCTGACTACCACACATGAGTAAATGTTAACCACCACAAGGAATTCTTCTGAGCAGCCAGAATCAAGCAATTCTAAAAGGAGAAAGAAGATGCTAATGGAACTGATAGAGCTTTTTTGTTTTTGTTTTTTAAAATGGAGTGTTTCTGGAGTAGCAATAAAGAAGACAATCATTTCAATCCCTAGCTCTTTTTGTTGGTAGCATCTAAATAGTGAAATTATGTTTGAGAAGAATCATTTCCATTTGACACTTTTTAAAGTCTGCCTTGAGCAGAACTAACTCTTTCCCCCTTCTTCCCTTACTCAAAATATGACATATTGTATGAGGCTTCCAAACCCATAGTTATAATTAAAAAGACAAGTAAAAGATATGCAGTCTCATGCTCAAGGTGAGCCTGAAGATATCCAAACCTAGATTTATAGAAAATGAGCTTTTCAGAGATAGAAACTGAAGAGGCTAATCTGAAATGAAACTCAATTTTCTCCAACACAGCAGCCCGAGGTTACTTGAGACCCGTCTTTTGTCGGCACTGGGGACTCAGAAATGAAAGAGCGTGGAGATGATCAAATGCCAAGATTGCCATATTGTGCAGGGAAGGCGAGCATGTGTTTTGGTTGGAAGGGGGAAGAGTGTTCAATTAATCCTGAAATGTTTGCAAAAACAAATGATGGGCAAAAAGAAAACTCAACATGAAAGGGGTTTGATTCCTTATGAAAGAACCATCTCCACCCGTCTGGCAGCCACAAAATAAACACGTCAGCCAAGCAGACCCGAGCAGGTAATTAGGAGGGAGCAGCAGCACATGGACAGTTTTCATTAAGACCAAGGAGGCACAGCAGATGGGCAGGCCTTGGTGGCCGGACACCTAGGGCTGGGGGGAGGCTGGGCCATGTCTCCCCTGGTCTTCCTGGGGTCCAGGGACTAACCACTCCCCTTTGACAGAGCAGGCAGAACAGGAAGACTGTGCGAGCATCTGTCCATGCCTCAGTCCCCGGCCAGCACACAGAAACACAGGAGCAGAGTAATTAAGGCCCTGAGGGGATCCCACAGGCCTGTCAAAGTGAGGTGATTCCTCCCTATTCTTCAGACACTTTCCTTGTTCTGGGCACTCCCAGCATTATAAAATATTTGAGGCTTGCCTTGTCCTTGACCCCTTAAATACAGAGGAAAAAGGGACGGACATACACACACACACACACACACACACACACACACACGCGCACACACACACACAATTATTCTGTTTAAGCAATGGCCTCATTGTTTTATAAAATGAGTATTTACATAATTCAGTTAGGGCACAGTGCTGATCTATGCAGAAAAGAGGCCAGTGTTCACAAGGCGCCACCTTCACTGTCCTCATAGTCGAGTCTGGGCCATGAAATAACCATGCCTTTGTGACCAGACTTGTGCCTGCTTGACAGGAAAACACTAGTCTGATGACAGTGATACATCCAATTCCCCAAGGCGGGCCTCTTAATGACTGCTCTGCATCGACCCAATAGAATATTTGATTTGTCTTGCTATAAAAGGTGCTGTCGACTGACAGATTGAAGTGAACGTGTTGGAACTGACATAGTCAAATAGAAGAGGGGCTGGGATATTCTGAGGCTGCCACAACCTGTCCCACCTCCCTGCTTCCCGTGTCCTCTCCTGAGGAGTACTCTCAGGCCGGGATCTGATACACTGACAGTGCTGGGAGTGTATGCCACAGTAAATCCCGCCCTCTCAACACCATCCCTCCCAACTTCTGCTGTTCTCCCAGCTTCTGCTCCCATAAAATCACTTCCCACCTCTCAGCACAGCCACCTTCCCTTCCTGATTTTGGCCTTACCAACATCGCTGCTATGCTCTTGCTGAGGCAGAGGATCAAAGAGACAAGGTGTCAATGACCCACTTTGACTGGAGAGACCCATCCCCACTCACCATTTCTTCATTGCTGATGCATCTGGCTGCCCAGAGCTGCACCTACTCTTGGTGCTCCATGGGGTCCTCTCTTCAAGTAACTGTAGGATGAGGGGTTGTCTGGAATTCTCCACACCCTGCTGAGAGATGCAGACCATATTTTGCTTGCCCCAGTAGTCTAAGCAAACCCAACTTAAAAAAAATAGACAGACTTGAGACCATCATCTCTAGGAAATGAGAGAGAAGAAGATCCAAAGGTAACTGGGCAACTGTGTGCACAGTTGGTCAGTAGTTGATCTAAACACAACCTGGAAAGGAAAAGGATGACATCACTTTTGCAAAGTTGAGTTGGAGAAGCCCGAGGGAATCCTCAAGAGAGGTAAAAAACATGAAATTTGAGAATCATGTGAATTTACTTTAAATTCAAGTGAGTCTGAAATCCCAGCTTCCTTTTGAGTAGTTTATGCCTGGCACCACCCCCCATATTTTAGTCTTTGTTTCAGTGCGGCTCTGTGTGCCATATAACTCATATTTTTTAAATTACAATCAGATCATCTATCTTTTAATACATCAATTTAATCTTTTTATATTTATTCTTGCAACTGATATCTTTTTTGGGGTAATTTCTGCGACTACATTTTGTTTTTCTGCTTAACATTGTTTATCTGTACTTCTTTTTATCTCCTTTACTGCTTTCTGTTAGATTGATAGTATTTTTCTGTTTTTCCCTTGCTTTGCTGGCTTGCAAACTATAAATTGTGCTTATCTTCTTTTGGTAGTTATCTTTAAATTTTTTTTTTTTTTTTTTTTTTTTTAACTTGTTCAGATTTCACTGAGTTTTTTTATTTTTTTTTTTTTTTTTTTTTAATATTAAATTTTATTTTTATATTCCCCCATACAATTGCAAACGCCCCATTCTGACCCCAATCCTTCCCCTCCCGCCCCCCCACCCCCCAAAAGTGTCTCTGGTTCATAGTTTTTTTGTTGATTTTGATTTTCACTTTCTTATATTCATTTTCCTGGTCCCTTATTTAAGTTTTCTAGATTCCTGCTATGAGTGAGACCATCCGGTATTTTTCTTTTTCTTTTTGGCTTATTTCGCTGAGCATGATCCCTTCCAGTGCCATCCATGTTGCTGCAAATTGCATGTGTTTATCTTTTTTGAATGCTGAGTAATATTCCATGGTATATATGTACCACATCTTCTTGATCCAGTCATCTATTTTTGGGCATTTGGGTTGTTTCCAAAGCTTAGCTATTGTAAACAGTGCTGCTATAAACATAGGGGTGCAGGTGCTCTTTGGAATTGATGTTTCTGTGTCCTTTGGGTAAATACCTAGGAGTGGAATTGCTGGATCATATGGAAGCTCTATGTTTAGTAGGTCCAGAAATCTCCACACAGCTCTCCATAGTGGTTGGACCAGTTTGCACTCCCACCAACAGTGCACAAGAGTTCCTTTTTCTCCACATCCTCGCCAACATTTGTTGTTGCTAGTTTTTTTAATATGTGCCATTCTCACTGGTGTGAGATGGTATCTCATGGTAGTTTTGATTTGCATTTCCCTGATTACAAGTGATGTTGAACATTTTTTCATATGTCTGTTGGCCATTTGCATTTCCTCTTCAGAGAAGTTTCTTTTTAGCTCTTCTGCCCATTTTTTGACTGGATTATTTTCTTTGTTGTTGCTGAGTCTCATCAGCTCTTTGCAGATTTTTGTGATCAGTCCTTTATCATTAGTGTTGGGTGCAAAAATGTTCTCCCAGTTGGTGGGGTTTCTCTTTGTTTTTGTTATTGTCTCTTTTGCTGTGCAGAAGCTCTTTAATTTGATGTAGTCCCAGCTGTTTATCTTTCTCTTCACTATCACTGCTTTGGGTGATGTGTCTGTAAAGATGTCTTTGATGTGCAAATCCCGTAGTGTTTCGCCTATATTTCCTTCTATGTATTTTATGGTTTCAGGTCTTATGTCTAGTTCTTTAATCCATTTTGAGTTGATTTTTGTGTATGGTGTGAGGTAGTGGTCAAGCTTCATTCTTTTGCATGTAGCGACCCAGTTTTCCCAGCACCATTTATTGAACAAACTTTCTTTGCTCCAATGCATAGTCTTTGCTCCTTTGTCAAAGATTAGTTGACCATAAATCTGTGGGTTTATTTCTGGATTTTCTATTCGATTCCATTGGTCTGTATGTCTGTTCTTGTTCCAATACCATGCAGTTTTGATGATTATGGCTTTGTAGTATAGTTTGAAGTCTGGGAGTGTGATGCCTCCATTTCCTTCTTTTTTTTTCAGTAGAGCTTTGGCTATTCGGGGTTTTTGGTGATTCCATATGAATTTCATCAATAATTGTTCTATTTCTTTGAAGAATGCCATTGAGATTTTGATTGGAATAGCATTGAATCTGTATATTGCTTTTGGTAGGATGGCCATTTTAATAATGTTTATTCTTCCAATCCATGAGCAGGGGATGTCTTTCCATTTCTTTGTGTCTTCTTCTATTTCTTTTAACAGTGTTTTATAGTTTTCTTTGTATAGGTCCTTTACCTCTTTTGTTAGATTTATTCCCAAATATTTGATTTTTTTTGTTTCGATAATAAAAGGGGTGGTTTTTTTGATTTCTTCTTCTTCAGATTTATTGTTTGTGTATAGGAAGGCCACTGACTTTTGCGTGTTGATTTTGTATCCTGCCACTTTACTGAATTGATTGATGAGTTGAATTAGTTTTTCTGTGGAGATTTTGGGGTTCTCTATGTATATTATCATATCATCTGCAAATAGTGATAGTTTGACTTCTTCTTTTCCTATTTGGATTCCTTGGATGTCTTTCTCTTGTCTTATTGCTCTGGCTAGGACTTCCAGTATTATATTGAAAAGCAGTGGTGAGAGTGGACATCCTTGTCTTGTTCCAGATCTTAATGGAATTGCTTTCAGCTTTTCACCATTGAGAATGATACTGGCTGTTGGCTTGTCATAGATGGCCTTTATGATGTTGAGGTATGTTCCTTGTATCCCAAGAATTTCAAGGGCTTTTATCATGAATGGGTGTTGCACTTTGTCGAAAGCTTTCTCAGCATCTATTGATATTATCATATGGTTTTTATATTTCTTTTTGTTGATGTGTTGGATAACGTTGATTGATTTTCGGATGTTAAACCATCCTTGTGCCCCTGGAATGAATCCAACTTGGTCGTGGTGAATTATCTTATGGATACATTGTTGGATTCTGATAGCTAAAATTTTATTGAGGATTTTTGCATCAGTGTTCATTAGGGAGATTGGCCTATAGTTTTCCTTTTTTGTGTTGTCCTTATTCGGTTTTGGTATTAGTGTAATATTGGCTTCATAGAACGTGTTTGGTATTGTCCCTTCCTTCTCAATTTTTTGGAAGAGTTTGTGAAGGATAGGCACTAATTCGTCTCTGAATGTTTGGTAGAATTCATTTGTAAATCCATCAGGTCCTGGGCTTTTGTTTTTGGGGAGGTTTTAATTACCATTTCAATTTCGCTGCTTGTAATTGGTCTGTTTAGGTGTTCTATTTCTTCTTTATCTAGCTTTGGGTGATTGTAGAGTTGTAGGAATTTGTCCATCTCCTCTAGATTGTTGAACTTGTTTCCATATAACTGTTCATAGTAGTTACTGATTATTCTTTTGATTTCTGCTGTGTCCGTTGTGATTTCTCCTCTTTCATTTATGATTCTGTGTATTTGTGCTTTCTCCCTTTTTTCCTTTGTGAGCCTGGCTAGGGTTTGTCTATTTTATTTATTTTTTCAAAGAACCAGCTCTTGGTTTCATTGATCTTTTGGATTGTTTTTTTAGTTTCAATTTCATTTATTTCTGCTTTGGTTTTTATTATTTCTTTTCTTCTACTGGTTCTGGGGTTTTTTTGTTGTTCTTTTTCTAGATCTTTGAGCTTCGAGATTAGGTTGTTTCTTTGAGTTCTTTCTTGTTTTTTGATGTGAGCTTCTATTGCTATATATTTTCCTCTTATTACTGCTTTTGCTGCATCCCATACATTTAGGATATTGGTGTCCTCCTTGTCATTCAATTCAAAGAATTTTTTAATTTCTTCTTTGATCTCCTCGTTAGTCCAGTGGTCTTCCAGTAGTGTGGCTTTTAATCTCCATGAGGTAGGATAGTTCCTTGCCTTCTTTTTATGATTTATTTCTAGTTTGATGCCTTCGTGGTCAGAAAAGATGGTTGGTATGATTTCAATCTTGGTGTATCTGTTGATGTTTGTCTTGTGCCCCAGTATGTGATCGATCCTGGAGAATGATCCGTGTGCGCTTGAGAAAAATGTGTACTCCGTTTTTTTGGGTTTAGTGTTCTATAGATGTCTGTTAAGCCCAAATGCTCTAGGTCCTTATTTAGAGCTTTAGTTTCTTTACTTATTTTTTGTCTTGTTGATCTATCCATTGTTGATAGTGGTGTGTTGAAGTCTCCCACTACATATGTGTTTTCTCTGATGTCTGTTTTCAGAGAGGACAACAGTTGTCTGATATATTTTGGTGCTCTTTCGTTTGGTGAGTATATGTTAATGAGTGTTATTTCTTCTTGAAGTATTGTCCCCTTAATCATAATGTAGTGACCATTGGGGTCTCTTTTTATTTTTTTGAGTTTGAAGTCTGTTTTATCTGATATAAGTATAGCTGTTCCTGCTTTCTTTTTTGGCCCATTTGCTTGTAGGATTGTTTTCCATCCTTTGACTTTGAGCCTATTTTTATCTTTTGTAGCTAAATGTGTTTCCTGGAGACAGCAAAAGGTTGGGTTTTGTTTCTTAATCCAGGCTGCAACTCTGTGTCTTTTTATTGAAGAGTTTAGTCCATTTACATTTAGAGTTAATATTGATATGTTAGCATCTGTATTTGCCATTATGTTTGTCTTTCCTTTGATTTTATTTATTTATTCTTTCAATAACTTTTTTTTTTTGGTCTTCTTTCGTTGTTATTCGTCCCTCTGAGGTTCTGGCTTTAGGATTCCTTGTAGTATTTTTTGGAGTGGGGGTTTAGTCGCAATGAACTTCCGGAGTTTCTCTTTGTCTGGGAAGGTCCATATTCTTTCTTCATGGAGGAAAGAGAGCTTTGCGGGATAGAGTATTCTTGGTTGGCATCTGTTTTCTTGGAGTCTGTTGACTATGTCCCTCCACTCTCTCCTTGCCCGTAGTGTTTCTTCAGAGAAGTCTGATGTCAGCCTGATTGGTTTTCCTTTGAATGTTATCTGTTTCTTCCCTCTTGTCAGCTTCATTATTTTTTCCTTGTCCTGGATTCTTGGGAGCTTTACTATTATGTGTCTTGCTGTGTTTTTCCTTTCGTCGTGGAAGTTTGGTGTTCTTCTTGCTTCTTGTATATCAATTTTCAGCTCCTTCTTCTCATTTGGGAAGTTCTCTTCAATTATATCCATGAATATTTTCTCTGTTCCTACATCTCTCTCCTCTCCTTCTGGAATTCCTATAACTCTTATATTTCCTTTCCTCATGGAGTCAGATAGTTCCCGAAGTCTTTCTTCATTCTTTTTCCTTCGTACTTCTCTTTCCTTTTCTGTTTTGGTTCTTTTTATTTCTGTGTCTTCAAGATTACTTATTCGTTCTTCCATTTCATCTATTCTGCTTTCATTGCTTTTCCCAGAGTTCTTTAGTTCCTCCATTAATTCTTTGATCTCCTGCATTTCTCTTACTTCCCTCTTTAGGGACTCAATTTCCTTCTTCTGATCTATCACTTTTTTAATCATGGCAATTTTAAATTCTCTTTCTGGAAGGCTCAGAAGTTCTTCCAAGTTGCTGTCGTTGCAATCTGGGGAGTGGTTTTCTTTTTGTGGTGTGCTTCTTTCCTGAGGAGTTTTTAGGTTGCGTGTGGTTCTTCTACTCCCTACTGTCTGTTTTCTAATTTGTCGTATGCGTTGGGACACTGTGTTGCTCGGACTGACTGACATCTTGGGTGAACTTCTCCGCTCCCCTCTGGCTCTTCCAGGAGCCATCTCTGTCTTCTGGGGGAGCTTTCTGCTGGTTTTAGGCAGTTTTTACTGAAGAAATGTCCCTGTTCTCAAATGGCGAAGCGGGATGCAGTCCCTGCGCCTCCGGTTTCAGGCACACTCTTCTGCGCACCCGGTCTGCCCCGGACGTGGGTGCCTGCTCCCTCTGTGGGCTCAGACTGCTGGTCGGAAGGGGCCTGGCGTGGAATAACTTCCCGGCTGGCCACTGGGTCCTCCAGAAACCTTCTGCCCTTTTCAAGCAGTCTTAAGAAATGTCCTGTTTTATAGGGTGTTAGTGACTTTTTTTTTTCCTGGTCGCTAGGTGGCGCCAGAGATCTCTCCTATTGTCCTTGGGGGGCTGTTTTCGCCTCCCCCCACCCCGTGGGACAGAGAACAGAGCGGGAATGGTAGGGTACACCTCAACAGCTTTGGGGTGCTGTGTCTGCCTTGTGCCCCACCGTCGTGGAGAAACCACGCCCCGAATTTTCGTGCCCCGGGTCTCAGTTCAAAGCCCTCAGTTCCAGGACGCGGGCTGTAGCCCAGTTCAGTGGCGCGGGAATGGCGCCTTTTGCACCGCTCCCGTGCCTGGGCGCCTGGATCCTGCTTACTCAGGGAGGGACCTTCACCTCAGTGAGGACCTCCGCGCGTCTCCCCGCAAGCCTAGGTCGTCTCCCCGCAAGCCTAGGTCGCAGGCGCGGGACCTGGGCAGCCGCGATCCAGGTCTGCACTTGCTTTTCAAGCGCGCCGAGCACTCCGCGTTCCCGCGCCAGCTTACCGGCAGCCCGGGCTGTGTGCGCGTTTCCCGGGGTCTTTGTTCTTCTCTAATGGCGCCCGGAGCCGTTCGCTCACCTCCGCGGCGGATCCTGCAGGGTTCGCCTCAGCTCCCGTTCACGGGGTGTGGTAGCTGCAATAGTTCCTTTCCACTCACAGTCCCGCTTGCTGCGTCGTTTGTTCTTGTGGGCCGTTTGTTCTTGTGGGCCGTTTTGGTTTGTTGTTTCCTCCTCTCTGCGGGTCGGAGAGTGCCGCCTCTGTGGGCGGGGGAGGGGAGCAGGGTTCTGCGCTTCCCTCCCTTCTAGTCCTCTTTTATGGCCAGTTTCTTCTTCGGGTAGTTTGCTGGAGTCACCCGTTTATCTTCCGTGTCCCAGTTCTCACTGGGACCTGCCGCTTTTCCTCCCTATTCACTTTTTTAGTGGGAGATCTTACTCGCAGCGTCTCCTCGCCGCCATGTTGCTCTGCCCCCCGTTATCTTTAAATTTTTAACGTAAGCATTTAACCATAAATTTTTTCACAAAGCCTAAATTTGTTCAGTATATCTTTCCTCCTCCAACATATAAAAGGACTTGGTAAACTTTAGCTAAACATTGACTACCTCCTTCCCTCATCATACTATTTATACTTTTTTACCCTGAAAGTTTCCACACAAAAAAATTTAATTATTTTATATTTTTTTAATTATTTTTTAAACAAATTCTTAAATTTGCCAATTGGAAAAAAAATTTTGTGGATGTACATGCTCACAACTGTTTCTTGTAGTCCATTCTTCTCTCTGGGTTTACTTCACTTTTCGGGAGTTTTTTAATGATTTATTTTTGAGGGCAGTAAACTCTTTTAGAATCTGTGCCCCTAATAATTTCAAAATTTTTCTCTCATTCTTGTTAGTGTAAATAGCTATAAAATCCTAAGTTGCCTATGACTTTTTGCCAGTATTTTGAAGGAACACCTATTGGCATCTGTTGCTGCCAATGAGCTTTTTTACTGTTTGGTTTGTTTTTTTTTACTGGATTCTCTTTGTAGACAAACTGTTTTTTCATTCTGTAGCTTTAAAATTGTTTTGCTTTGCTCTTGGTATTTTTATAGTTTCATCACAATATGTCTCAGTATTTACTTATCCTGCTTATTTTTCAGGGAGCATTTCCAATCAAAAGAGTCATCTTTCAATTCAGGAAGATACTCAGCTATTATGTTTTGAAATATTGTTCTTCTGTTATTCCCTTCATTTTTCTTCTAGAATCACTATTTGTATTTCTCCTAGAATGTCTCAATTTACCCAAAGTCCGTGCTTCTTTCCTTCCTTCCTCACTTGTTTTCTTACATTCTCTTTACTTTCTATGTTGCACATGGAATATTGTCTGGGTTTTTTGTTGTTTTTGCTGATCTGACAAGAAAAACTTCATCTTCTTGTTTTGATTGCATTGCTCTGATCATTAGAGGGAGTGAGCATCTTTACAAGTATTTATATACTTATTACTCAAACATGAATAATGAGATTGAGTGATTTCTAAAATCGTGTGCAGCGATAAAATTTGACTTATGTGATATAAGCCCTGGCAAGAAGTGAAGTTACAACAATGCAGTCTGAAGTCAGAGTGACTTTGTGGGTTATGTGATTATTAAATTGTATTTCAAGTACTGGAACAGACCCCCATCCTCCCTAATATTCTCTCATAGGATGCCCACCAATAGCACCACATTCCTTAATATTTAGCCTAAGGAAAATGCCCATACTTCTCCAAGATGCATAAGTTAGCACAACCAAGGAGTTAAGAGCAAATTCTGACTGAAAGTAGAAAACTGATATTGAGAGAGCAAGAAGTCACAGAAAAGAGAACCCGGAAGAACGAAGGACAGAACTAACCTACTTCTCATTTTTACCGAAAGGCAACTGGTTCCAGGAGGAGTAATAGTGTAGTAATGGAATACCCTGAAATAGAGGTAGGAGATTTAGGATCCAGTCCTGACTCAGACACTCACCTGCGGTCTTGGGTTATTTCCATATCTCATTTTTTTGGTCTATTAAATGCTAATCTTACTTATATCAATTTTTATTATGAAGTACAACTAAAGGAAAAGATTGAGATGAAATGAAAAAAAAGTAGTTTAGTCTACCTAAAAGTCAGTGCTACTGGTTCTTCTCTCCATATCCAGTGGTCAGACAAGCAGCATAACCTGGCCAGCAGTCCAGATGGAAGTGCCTGGCAACTTCACTCCTCCACTTGGCCAGAATCCCAAATCAGCTCTTTTTAGAAGTTCACGGATTAGATGAATCACATGCCATCCATGCTTCTCTCAGTCTATCATTCAGCAAACTTGGGTTCCAATACCTCCTCTAGGCCTTTTTTCATCTCCTAAAAAGAATAAGACAATAATTTAGGGACCCTGACGGGTTTTGTCTATGTTTCACTTATTTCTCAGTTAACTTATTCTGCTGTGTTTTCCTCTGTTCTAATTATTTTCCAAGCTCTTCCACATTTCCTTGTAAATCAAATATAGTGGTGGATAAACTTGGAAGACAGCTGGTGGGTTGGCTTTAGTTGTGTGCCAGAGATAGTTAGCTATCCACCCAGAGTCCATAGCATACAATCCATAATTTAAAATCGTGATGGGAAGCACCTGGAAATTACATCTTCCAGCCCTTTAATATCTAGATGTGACCATATGACTGACTTTCATCACGGACTGTGAGTTGGAATCATGAGTCACTTCCTGACATTCTCTTTTATCCAGCAGGTTGTGGATAATGATATGGACTTAGAGAATGGCTGAAAAATACTATGGAAGTAGTCTTAGTTCCTAAACAACCAAACTGGGAAAATAGATTTGCCCTCTCATTTAAGGGAGAAATAAAATTCTATCATTTAATTTTAAAAACATTTGTTCCAGAAACTACCATCATGTTACTATTCTGCCTGAAAACATTTCACCAACATGACCATTTTAATAAATTTTAACATTAGCAAACCTCCCAACAGATATCCACATTAGAGTCTAGAAATTTCCTCAAACAGAATTTCATTAATTTACCTTCATGTCATAGGACAATTTGATTCTGCTATATACAGCAGTTCTTGACTTGTGTTTAGAAAAGCTCTGAAGCATAAGAAACAGATGTTTTACAAAGAAAAGTCAAATATGTTGCTTGTATGTTGCTGAAAATTATCAGGAAATAGGAAAGTTCAAAGAAACAGTATAGGAGTAACATCAGTCGTGTCCAGGACCTCTAAATAGGAAGGCAATCTACATATATAAATAACTCTAAATAACTCTGCCTGGATGCACCAGGAACAGGTATTCTAATTATTTTTTTTTAAGGATGAGATCATTTTTATTTGCATACAATTGGATAAAGCTTCGTGGAGGAAATGGGATTTGAGCCATGGCTTACAAGTTGTGTAGAATTAAGTGATACAATCATATATAGAGACCAATAAAAATTTACACTGGCAAGTGAAGTTATTATTAAATGCTCACTATCTAGGAGGTCTTGAATGCGAGTTCAAATAATTTGGATATATTATAAAAGCAGCAAGGAACTGGCAATTTGAGATTCCCCTTAAGTCCTGGCATATGACACACCCATAGCAAAACTATAATAGATTCTGTTCTTTTCAGAGGTATATTCTCAGCCTCCTTTATTTTCCTATGAACCTGAATTTATTATATTTCCTAAATTTCAGTGAGGCCTGAAATATCAAATGCCACCTTCAAATTTTTATTCTATCCTTAGGTATCACTTGTACACATTTTTGTACCTCTTGTACAAATATTTAATATTTTTCTTAAAGTCTACTTTTAATTGACTCATGCAAAAATTGTGAAATTTCAGGGAAGATAGATAATATATGCTAAGTAAAAGTTTTTCTAAAAAAAGGTCAAATAAATGCATGCCTATTAAAATTTTTAAAGTATTCTTCTATTTGCCACTTACATATACTCAGTTCTCATTAGTGGTTTAGGGATCACACTTGGAAAAACATGGTCCTAGTCGGAACTATCATACACAACTTCTCTCCTGGATTCCCAACTCAATTAGCTTTCCATATTTACTTCCCTGCATTGTTTTGTCTACTTTTTGATGTAGTTACTGATGAGTAAGTAATTTCACCATGGACAATTCTGAAATCTTAGTGGTTCAACAAAAGTTTAGCTCTTGCTCAGGATACAAGTGTGACAGCCCTCTTCCATCTTACCAATAAATCATCTGGAACACAATGCCAGGTCTGGAACACAGACACAAGTCTCCAGGGTGGAGAGAAAGAGTAGCTGATGATCAGATCATTAGGGCTTACTGCAGATCCAGGCATACGCGCATGTCACTATTGCCCATATTCCACTGGCTACATCATCTGAACCCAGCTGTAAGGGAGGCTGAGAAACAGAGCTGACCCCAGAGATACTGGTAAGTGCATTGGTCTCCATCGTGGTAAACTAGGTACTACTGTCCTAGAGATGCTCTGGGTTGTTGTTTCAAAACCACCTATAAGGAAGGGTTGGATGTCTCAGAATTAAAATATCAGATGCATCTGCTTTACTGGACAGGTGGATTTATCAAAATGGTCATGAGGAATTCAAGCAGTCAAGTCTAACATTCATTCTCTCCATCTAGCCTTCATTATTATAAAGATCAGAGTTCTATAGTATTTCTCTACTGGTACTCTCTGTACTAATCTTCCCCCACTTATTTCCACCCCCATTTGTAGTGGATTTTGAAAATGGAGGCTGTATTAGTATCCCATTGCTGTTATAATAAATTACCACATAGCTTAACAGCATAAATGTATAAGTTGTAGGTAAGAAGTCTGAAATGGTTCTTATTGGGCTAAAATCAAGGTGTCAACAGGGCTGATTACATTTCTGGAGATTCTAGAGGAGAATCAGTTTCCATACCCTTTCCAATTTCCAGAGGCTGCCCAAGTTCCTTGCCTCATGAACACATTGTCAAAGACAGCAATGTTACACCAATTCTTTCTCAAATCTTTATCACTTTTACACTGACCTACCTGCCTTCCCTGACTACTTTTAAGGACGCTTGTGATTATATCAGGCCCACCAGCATAATCCAAGATAATTCTCCATCTCAAGTTCAGCTGATTAGGAACTTAATACCATCTACAACCTTTGCCACATAGCATAATAGAGTCACCTTTTTTGCCACCTTCTTTGCCACATAGCATAACATATTCACAGTCCTGGGAATTAGGACAGAGATATCTTTGGGGACTTGGGAAGCTGTTATTTTGCTCATCACAGAGGCCCACATATTAAATTCAGATGAAGGACATGTGTGTTTTATTTTTCTTTCCTCTTTTAAAAAATATTTTTTATTTAAGTGAAATGTTTTTAAATTGGGAGAGTTCATAGATTTTTAATAGCTTTTTTAATGGTGATCTAGAAAAAACTCCTGGAATTGCTTGATAGCACTGTATTCAACCCCTGTGCCCCCAGGGAGGCCCCCAGATGTTTGGCAGTGATTTAGAAACTATTTTCCAGAAATGGAGGACTATTTTTTGCCACACTGGACAATACCTGAACACTGACTGTAGTTTTTCTTCCAATCTGGAACCCTAAAAAATTATCATCTGAGGCTGCACGCCAGCATGTGTTCTTCCTCACAATAGAACTGGTGACAAAAAGTGAAAGGGGGGAATTATTAGTGGGAAAGGTTGTCCTGAACAAATGCCACAAATAGGCTTCATGGGCACTGCCCCCACCCTAGACCAAAGAGATCCAAGACCCCAAGGACTGTAAATCCCTCTGAAGCGAGGGTTGCTGGGAACCGGGGGTGGAGTTAAGCAGCCAGGTTTGCTATATAATCAGATATGTGGGTCTTGGGGGGTCTCTGGGTTTTCGCCAGCTCTCAGCCTGCTATTGGGGCTCCAGCTCAGGGGAACTGGTTGGACACATTCACCAATTTTTCTCATTCTTTATCCCTGAGTTATTCATTTCTTCATTTCCCCTTATGTTGTAAATTAAAAAAAAAAAAAAAAGATAATATAATAGGTGGTGCCAAGAAAGAGTTGCCCTCTTTAAATGGGATATAGGTCCCCTAGGCTGCCAGGGCCTCTACCAATTCCTATTGCTGGTCCCCCTCAAATTATATGACCTTCCTTGCTACCTTCAAATTTGCAAATCTTGTGCCAGGTGTCTTACTAAAATCTTCATCCCAAACTACTATTAAACTATTTGTCACTGGATTCTTGAGAGCTTCATCCTTTGTTGCGACTATTTCTCTCATTTAGAATTCTATCTTCTGCACAGCCCTTTCTTCTGATTGTAGGCCCATGGTTTGTGAGGGGGTACATGGGGTATACATGGTGTGGCTGGGCAATCACGGGCATTCTCAAGACCCTCTCAGACACCTGTGTCATATGTCTCCTTGAGAACAGGGACCTAAGTGAATCCTGAAGCAAGGGATGAAGTTTTAATTTGCTGTTGCTCAATCAGCCCCATGGTATGAGATCTCTTTTAATGAATTTCTTTACTCTGACAACAGTCCCTTTTTGGCTCCCATCCAAGCTGCAAGCTGGCTTTCATTGTCCTCGTGGGCTTAAGTGAAGGGCATCTCACTTTGTTTCACTTGCAGATGCTCACAGATCCGGCACTGGCATTAATAACACCACAGGCCTGGACATTCCATCTTCATCAGTGGCCGAGCATCACACGCTGCACAGCGGATGATAAGCTGCCTCAGCTGCCAGGGAGATGAACTCTTCATTACCCCAGTCGGGCTGTGGGCCTCCACACCAAATACCTGAAAATCACATTAGCCAGGCAAAATTTCTCCTGTCACACTGACAGCTGATGGAAGAAAGAGACCTTAAAGATCTAAATTATACTAAAACTCTTGCAAAGGTCATAGGAGCAAGAGACAAAGGTGGGGGCCATGCACTTGAACCTGACACTTCCTTGGCTTCCGTCATCTCTGCTCCACATTTATGATTTTTGCCATTTCTGCATAATACCTGTAATTTCACTCATTTCATATTTTCTTTGAATCAACTATATATTGATTCAGTTTTATTTAAGCCCATCTTAGGCAATAATAACTGTAATATGAGGGTTTAAACATGCTAGTTTTATCTTTTTACCATACATGTTACTGTGGGATAATTATTTACTAATTAATTTAGGATATTGAGACTAAAATAAGAAATATTAAGCTACGTACCTAAGATTATAAAATGTAACTTTTCATTGGAGGCAAATCATACCACATTTTGGAAAAACACAGGTCTACTTTATACTCAGGACAGAATTACACCTGAACTAAATGACACAGTTGCTCTTGTACCATTCTCAAGCATTCTCTGTGGGTAGAGTATCCTAAATTCTGAGCATACTGATGCCTGTAGGTATACCTGTATCGCTGAAAAATTCCTTCTTACATCTCACTTAAATCTCTCCACTAACTCTATGTCTGTTTCCTCATCTTTTGACCTCTATTTGATTGTGGCAGAACCAAGAATTCTAGGCAGCTCAGCAAATGGTTCAAGTCAATTCCTGGTTCCAGCTTGGAGCTGAAGACTCCAAGTTCACAGATGGACATGGCCCATATTTTAGAGAGGAGGAGTAATAAGGAAAAGAGCAAATTCAGAAGAAAACAAAAAGCATGAGTGGGAGAACAAACAGGCATATTCCAGAGCAAAGACTGGCAAACTTTTCTCTGAAAATAGTTAGAAGGTAAAATTTTAGTCTCTGCAAGACAGAAACGTCTCTGCCATGACTATTTATCTCTGTCTTTACAGGATGAAGACCGCCATCGACAGTATATTAAAAAACGGGTATGGCTGTGTTCCAGTAAAATTTTATTAGCAAAAAATATGGCAAAAGCCATAGTTTGCCAAACCCTGTTATAGACTGTATTGATTGATAAATGTCAGTCAAGATAATGGAAGCCTCTCCTGATATGCTAGGGTTCTCTGGGACAATAGGACCAATAGAAGAGAATCAATACATACAAAGAATTGACCCACACAATTATGGAAATAGTAAATCTAAAAATCCACAGGGGTGAGTCAGCAAGCTGGAGACCCAGAACCAATGATTTTAGTTCCCTTAGTGTCCAAAGGTCTGAGCACCAGAGAAATGAATGGCATAGGTCTACCAAAGACTGACAGGCTTGAGATCCATGTAGCCAATATCTTAATTGAAGGCTGAAGGCACTTTGGCAAGAATTCTCTTACCAAATGTTGGGTCGTCTTTTTGTTCTATTCAGGCTTTCAACTAATTGGGTGAGGTCCACCCATACCTGGAGGACAGTCTCACTGTATAGGAGATCAGCTGTGTAAACTCAAAAGGCACTCTGCAACTCTGAAACTTGGGGCCTGTGCAACGGAAGAGGTTAGGCCTCCATTGTCCACTGCAGTTGAAATATGAATATTCCAGGATTCTGGGGGCATCTGTAGACCCCACAATACCTAACACATGCCAACATTCAAGAGGGCTGGTTATTGTTTCTGCCCATGAAACATATATTGATATTTTCACGAGTACTTGACTTTCTTAATTAAATTGGTAGGAGAAGAAGATTCAAGAATGGGTCAGGCTAAGATGGAATTGACACTGCATCAGGCCTTCTGAGGTTAGGGCCCACATCCCCAAGTAACTGTTCCCCAAGAACTAAAGCCTGCTCTCTCCCATGAAGGACCAGCAGTATGCAGCGAGTCCCTGATGGTACTGAGAGAAAGGAAGAAAGAAGAGTCATGGAAGATTCACCATGGCAAGGAAAGGAGATCCAGGGATATACTGAGGAAATCATGGAAAAGTTTTTTGTTGTTTGGAATTCTAGGGGAGTGTAGAGAACCAGGTACTAGAGAGTAAGGGTGTTACAATTTCTCCCTGGAAAAGGACTGTCAACATTCCAGGTGCTCTGTTTCAAAAGTGCCCATTTAATGACCATCAATGAGACTATTCTGAACATTCCATCTGTCGCTTACCTTTTGCAAATATTTAATTCTGCTCACATTCTATTCACAAGGGAAATGGTGACACAGTGCTGTTTGCCCACCACAAGTCTGTCCAACTGAATGATTAATGAATCCTAAATGTCAGGCACATAAAGATGGCTGGGACTGTGGGGACACCTGGGGAACCCACCCTCTCAGAGAAGCCTCTTGTGAAGAACTACAGCTTTTTCTTCCTCTCCTTCAGCTCTTCATCAAATGTGGGTGATGGCACTGCACCTCTCCCTTGGAGGCGTCCGCACTGACACAGTCTCAGGGAAGAGAGAAAGGCTGCTCTCCACCAGCCTGCGAGCCCAGGGCCTTTGTCTCCTGACTTGCCATAGCCCCTCCTTGTCCTCTTCCCCACTTCCATTTCTAAATTTTCAACTCCCTTCTGCTTTTCTCAGACCTTTTCCTGTCTCCTCCAAGGAGAAACAAGGACAGTACAGGGCAGCAGCTCCAAAACCTCTCTGACTCATGATTTAAGCCTCTGCTTACCTGGTGATGTTCTAAGCATTAAAACTTTTAACTGAAAATAAACACAGATGGTCTATTAAGAAGACAATTTGTCTTTCAGACTCACATGTGGGCATAATGTACACAGTCAGGGTTTCTTACCTGGCACATGTTTTCTAATAATTTTGAGGAAGAAATATTTTCTTATATTTTTTTTGTTTCCTCCTTAAATTTTCCCATCTTAACCATTATTATGCAAAGAGTAGCCTTGTATTCATACTTCAGTTCTTGAATTTTCTCACTTAACAATGGATGCTGGAACTAGTCTATGTTAGGTCTACAGAAGGAGATCTATAGTTCTATTTCGGTGCTGTTAGTAGAGTGTTCCTGGGTTAGAATATATTCTGTCAGCTCCATATACATGGATATTTGGGTTGTTTCCAGACTTCTGTTATTTGACACAATGCTATGATAGACAGACAGATAGATAGATAGATAGATAGATAGATAGATAGATAGATAGATAGATAGATAGATATCTTTTACCATAGTTCAAGTAATTCATACGGATAAATTCCTAAGCGTGGAATTACTAGGTTAAAGGGTATAGACATTTAACATCTTGTAGAGAACATCACTAGGAGAGTGTAAATTATAAATATAAATCTTATTAATAACTTACAGAACTAAACTCTAGCAATTAACAAATTAAAGTTAATCCGTTAAGGGAAAATATATACACTCCTCAAATCTATTAACTGTCCCTAGATGTTTCAGTTTATAAGATGCTTGTATTCTAGGTGGCCCCTCTTTGGGGGGTTGAATAGAATTTTCTTGGAATGTTTGAGGTTGGAAAGATAGCAGACTAATAAAAAGATGATCGATCCTTGAGAGATCAGCTTCTTCCTAGTTATTCCTAGTTATTTTCTTACTCACTCAATCTGTATCTGGTTTGTTATAGACACTCAAAAAATATTTGATGAATGAATGAAAGCACAAATAAAGGAATAATATATCTGTGAAGACTTGCTCAAGAATTCAAGATCAATGTTTTAGGTTTTGCCTTACTTATCTTCTTTTAATAGCACCCTGGTGAATCAGTCCCCTTTAAACCTATTAGACTCTGCTTTGCCACTTTATGTGTGGATCTATAGACTTCTGGTTTTCATTTCAAAAATCAATTATATGTTGACAGTCCCAGTAGCCAAGAATGATAGGCTAATATCCATATGCTGGTGCATTTTGGAGTCTGGTTGAAATCACTGAGTTACTAAATGCTACATGACCTAGCAGGAAGGAGTGTGGAAACTGGAAAGGTTCTGAAAATAAGTTCTAGTTTGCTCTGCCACCCAACACTGAGCAAGGAAACTGTGGCTGTGGCAACTACCTACTCCTTCTTCTCTTGGACAGCAGCAAATTGAGACCAAAACCTAAATTTAGTTAAAAATAGAAATAGTAAGTATGAACATTTAAACATCTATGTGATTTTAAAGTTACCAAAGTACTCCATGCTTTGGTTTTATCTGTGAAGTAGGGATTAAAATCTCCATGTCTTTCTTGGTAAGGCCAATTCAGGCATTATATTCATATCAGCAAAGCAAATTTAACTAATATTCTTTTGTTCTATATCTGATCAGATCCTTAACAACCTTCATTGACAATTGGGTAGTAAAGGCAAAAAAAACCAAACATAGTCCGATCCAGAGGCAATCAGCTCATTAAACACTTAGAGCAATTTCTTCAGTTAATTTAGTCTCTTTCAGATTAACACCCAAACTTGCAGCATCTTAGTTCCTCCTTTTCTCTTCCCCATGGTGACAGTTGGCCTTTGGGGAGCTTTCTGAGGAGGTACGCTCCCCCTGGGTCCCTGGACTATCTGCTGGCTTCTCTGGTCTTCCTTCTTTGTCTGGTTGTAAGGTGGCCTGCTGCCACACAAATGGGATCTGTCAATCATGTCTGTTCTTGGCTAACTCAGGGATTGGTAGATCGTCTCTGCTGAATTGGCCTCAGCTGGGCTTTCACAGGGAACTGTGAAGCCCTGAAATCTGGCTATGACTCCTATTCAATCCTCAGAACAGGCAACTAGCCTTTTAGTCCTTAACAGCAGTGTGATTTCATCCCAACCACTGTGAGAATCTACTTTCTCACTTCCACCTGCTCCCACAAACTCTCCAGCTTGGCTCTAATTCTAAATATCATTTAGGATTACCTTTTTCTCATTTAAAAAAAATGTCTAGAGATAGACAGTCCAAATTTGTAGTTCCATGATGGCATCATCATGTGCTTTGTTGGGAATGTGGAGTATTTCCCTATTAGGTTGGTTCCTTTGAGGAGCCACCCCAGAAGTTCCAGTTAAACTTTTGCTTACATTTCATTGATCATAATTTACATCTATGGTCTATCTATTGAATAGCTGCAATATATTCTTTCAACTGATTGGATTTTTCCCCCAAATTGGGATTCTGTTACTTGGGAAGATAAAGGGATGAACAGTAGGGAGATACTTGGTCATCACTGCTGACCTACAGGGACTTCTGCATCCATTCATCCCATTCAGAGTTCTGAGTCAGGCTCTCTCACTCTCTCTGCCTTGTACCCTGCCAGCGCCGGGTTATGGTTCATTTCCCAGGATATCCCACTACATGAGTCCCAAACAGGACATCTCACCAAGACCTCTTCTGCTACCAAGTTGTACTTCAGCCTAACAGTGTTCCCTGACCCCACCATATACACAATTCACACATCTGGACTCCAGCCAGCGGAAGCAAGGTCAGGACCCATATTTTGCTACCACCTCTTTCCCCCATTTCATCCCTTTTTTCTTGCCACAACCATCAGGGAGAAAAGGGATATTGCTTCCACTTCCTCTTCCTCTCTAGCCTTGACCTTCCCATGTCACATCCACAATGCTCTCCCCTTTCCAAACTATAATGGGGGAGAGAAAGAATACTAGGTACTAAGGGGGAGAAAAATTAAAGTGTACTGGCTTAATATTTTGAAAATATTATCCCTGTGACATCTATGTTCTTTTTTCTATATTGAGCACATGGCAAGCACTATACTTAGACTTTTTAATGAATAATAGAGCTGTGGTTGCAATCGAAATCAGACAATACATGAAAATATTTTGCCACAATGTCTGTCGTACTGAATATGCTTAGTAAATGTTAGCCATTTCTGTTATTATTATTTGAATAATACTACACAGTCTGCCTGAGTCTCCTTCTGTCCTTTCATCTCCCCCCAAACAAACACGTGGCAAGCCTGCTTCCTTCTCAGACAATCCATGGTGTTCATCATAGCATTTTCTGTTCGCTCTGTTCTAAACCCCATTTTCTGGAAACAGGAGGAATTTTTTCCTAAGAAAAGAGGAACTACTTAGAGACCTAACTCATAATTAACTTTGTTACTAGATGCGGTGTAACTGTGAGCAAGTCACTATTCTTTAGGGAAGGGGGCTAATTGGAAGAGAAAAGATTGATGAAGGTCAGTGTGGATGGCGACATAGAATTATGGCTGGAGGCTGGGTCAGCTGAAGTCAGGCATTTCCAAACGGCACCTCATCATAAGACTCTAAATTATTTTGTACCCCTGGTGACCCCCTACACTTTGTGTTGTTTGTGTAACAGCAGCTCACGAGCGCATATGAGTTAAATAAGGCAAGATGAGAATTGATCTATTGACAGTCAATCAGAGGGTTGGCTCAGCATGTCTGAGAGGAACTGCTAGAGGCTCTGGACTGGAATTGCACTTAAATAGATTTGAAAAAGATTTAGGAGGAAAATGCGGATATACATTCCATTTACTGAGGTGCATTTGAACCTCAAAATCCACTAGGTGCATAAGAGTTTTTAGGGCTGAGCAGGAAATCCTCAGAGATTTGGAGTTCTGAATAAGTAGATCATTTTAATGTAGGGAAAATATGAATAAGTCCATTTGTGAAGAATTCTAGTTCAGTTACTTTCAAGTACAACACATAGATATCCAGCAAAAATATAAACAAGTACTTTAAAAGGTCTTAGAAAATGTCATCATAAATTTCTCAGACCCTTGGGGAGGACAGGATAGTTTCTGTGGGGTTCAGTGTCAGCCTGGGAATGGGGTTATCTGAGGAATATTTAGGGAAATGATCTCTATTTCCTCTATTCTCCCACACAAAGTGGCTGTATAGTGTGTAGTCAGTCAAATCTGGAAAGACTTGGCTTTATTTTACATTCCCCCAGGAGGGCAGTGTTCCTGGTGGGGAAGGACTCTCATAGTAATACACGAAATCATCTATTTTTACAGAAAAGACAAAAGTGTGAATGTTGGTGGAACTAGGACCAAAACTAAGGAGAGATAGGGAATGGATTTGGGAAATATCAGATGAAGGACTTGGTTTCCTAATTGATGTTTATTATTAATTATTTATTAATAGCTCCATAGAATGACCAATTATATGTATCACTTCATTTAATTCACACAGCAAACATGTGAAGCAGGTAATATTACTTCCATCCAGCAGATAAGAAAATTGAGCCACACAGAGGTTAAGGAATTTGGAAAAAATCACAGATTTTTATGTGGTAAAGTACCCAAGGAGTCTGACTTAAAAGACCTAGGTTATCACAGGAATATATGTCATAAAGTCAATATTTGTTGTAACAAAAATCCCAACAGTAAAATTTATAAGTCAAGGAACTGAATCTTTTAACATTAATTGTAAAGTATTAAATTAACATAAATTTCCATAAGGTAATTTTCAGTTAATTACAATACAGAATTTTCAGTTGCACTCAGAGCTGTCCTTCAATAAATGAGTTCACTTTTTTAAATAATTGCCTCTGATTTGTGTCTTATAGCTCAGATTTGTCTTTTCATTTTTAAAAGTCAGTATTCAGGAAATAAGACCAATGGAAGAGCGCTGAGGGACCCTGAAGTTGCAGTTTGAGCTCCAGTTGTGTTTTGAGATTTCCCCCGATAGCCCAGAGACCACAAGAGTGTCTAACCCAGAGCTGGGTACCTGGTCATTAACTATGTGTTAAAATATTGAATAGAGGGCCTCCCCTGGTGGTGCAGGCGGTTGGGAGCTACGCTGTGAAGCTGTCCACAGCCTCTGCAGCACCAGTCCAGTCCCTGCCAGCCGGCAAGGGTCCCACATGGCAAAGCAGACCTCTCCTGACTCGCCCACTGCTCCCCTCAGCAGTGTGTTTCGTCAGTCTGCCTGTTCTGTTCCCCGCTCTGTCTCTGGTGAATCCTCTCACCCTCCCGCGCATCTGGCCTCTACCCCAGTTCTTGTATAAATAAATAAATAAATCTTTTTAAAAATATATTGAATAGAATCTGGGGGAATTTTAGACCCACATTTCTACTCACTGACTCTGAGAAGTGCATTCTAGTAGCTGTCATTTTCTCTAAGAAATTTTAGCTTTATTGCTGGAAATAAAAATAGTCTAAGCTATTTTTGTTCATATTTTACAACACGTTTTGAGAATTAATATTTTATAAGAAAATTATTTTGATTCAAAATGTGACTTTTAAAAGGTTTATGGTATTCTTAAGTGTAACTTTTATTATGCCTCAGGGCCAGCAGCTTTTCTAGAGGAATACACTGTAGTTATTGATGTATTATACCCCTTGTGAATTTCCCTTCATGTTCTAAGGCTGAAACAAGAGAAATTATTTTTGGTACATAATTCACTCCTTTCTTCCTACTTTTACCCCTCCTTTTCCCTGGGTGCCTTTTTTTCTTTCAGTGCAAAATAAATAAAAATAACAACCATTACCAGTATAAGAAATTTTTCTTTAAAACACAGGTCATGTTTTAACCAAGCCAAAGTTAAATTAAAAGAATGGGCAGCTACTCATCAAGACCTGGGAACTAGATGTGAAAAACTGTACTCTTAGTTCTACCCCAGACTAATAATTTTCCCTCCTGGCCATTGTTTTCTTCTGTCTTCCATGATGGGTGTTATAATGATTAATCTCCTTTTCCATCTTTCACATGATGGAGAGGCAGGCATTGATCTTCACCTGAAGAAGCTGCCTGATGCTCTGTCCTAGAGGATCTAGAAAGCTAATTATTCTAAATTAAAAGTGGAAATATTCAAATCCCTCTATTAGTTAATTAGCTATACATTAAAAAAACACCAAAATATAATGGCTTAAAACAAAAACTATTGGTTATTTCTCATGGTCTATGGTTAGTTGGGTGGGGAGGTTGACTCTGAATCAATATGGCTGATGTTACCTGGGTGCTGTCGTTCCTCTGTGGTCAGTTAGTGAGCCAGCCACTCTACCTGACCTTGTATGGGGCAGCTCTGCTCTCCACCATATGTCTGTCACACCCTTCCTGCAGCTTAACCTGGCATGTCCTCCTGGTGATGGCAGGGGTCCACAGGAAATGCACATGTGCTTTTCAAGCTTCTGCTTTTGCATCAGATTTGTTAATATTCCTTTGGTCAACCCACATCACATAGCTAAGGCTGAAATTAAAGTAGGAAGGGACCAAGAGTTACAGGACAGAGAGACTGATTCTGGAAGACCAATATGAAGACCTTTAATGTGATCAGTCCATCATGGTTCCCAAATTAAAACTTGAAACTGGGCCAAAAGGGGCATTTTGAAAGTAAAGCAGAGTCAATCCTCAATGTTTACAGATTCCATAATTATGAATTCTTCTACTTATGAAAATTTACTTACAACTTTAAGGTAAAAACTTGGATGCTTTTTCAGTCATTCCTATGCATCCACAGAAGAGTGAAATGTTTGAATCTCCTAACATGCATTCTGAGCTGAGGTCAAACGAGGTGATAGGCTCTGCTTTCTTGTGTCAGCTTTCATACTACAACCAGATATCCTTTTCATGGTATGTTGAGTGCCACATTTTTGCATTTTTATGCTTTTTCTTGGTGGTTTCATTGTTTAAAAGGGGTTCCGAGTACAATGCTAAAGTGCTATTTGGTGCTTCTAAAAACAAGAAGGCTGTGATATGCCTTAAGGAGAAAACCATGTGTTAGATAAGGTTGGTTCAGGCCTGAGTTATTCTGCTGCTGGCCATGAGTTCAATGTTAATGAATCAATAACATATATTAAATAAGCTGTCTTTAAACAGATATACACCTAAAACAAGGTTATCTATCGACCAGTTGATGAAAATGCTGTAACCAGAGGCTCCAAGGATCCTAACCCCCTATGCTTCCCAGGAGCAATGATTTAATATTCACATCCCACTGTTTGCAGTGACTTGATAGAACATAACTACCACAAATAATGAGAATCAACTGTGCTTCCCTATGTTTTAAACATTATCTTTTAAAAAGGCTTTTCAAAAATAAAAGCTATGTTTTTGTCTCCATATATAATCACTTTTAAAAAGCATAACAAAAAACAATTCTCTTATTTAAATACTGTAGGGTAAAAGGTTTTCAGGCTTTTCTGCCCTCCCACCATTAGGACTGCCTGGCCTGATGGGGCACCTGCATTTGTTACATTGTTATAAGTTGTATTGTTTACTTCTGTGGGCCATGGCTGGAGTGTTGAGATATTGGCTGAGAGGAGCAGAGGCAGAGAAGAGGCAGGAGAGAGAAGGGGAGAAAGAAGCCCAGAGTGAAGACTTACTGGGGGCTTGGAGGCCTGCTGGCCTCCTGGCCCCCTGGCACCCCTGCCTGCCATGTACCTTGTTGCTGCATTACATGTAAAAGCTCAATAAAAGCCTGAGAAAGCCACTGAGGTCACCAGGACTCTCCTTTACCTGGTCTGCATAGGATCATAGAAATCCTGCTCCATGCCCTTCCTACCACTACAATAGCAACCTGACCTTATATAAAAAATTATTTTGTTGGGCTTCCCTTGGGGGTGCAGGTGGTTGAGGGTCGTGCTGTGAAGCTGTCCACAGCCTCTACAGCGCTGGTTTGATCCCGGCTGGCCGGCAAGGGTCCCACATGGTGCTGCAGACCTCTCTCCTGTCTTGTCCACTGCTCCCCTCAGCAGTGTATTTCGTCAGTCTGCCTGTTCTGTTCCCCGCTCTGTCTCTGGTGAATTCTCTCACCCTCCCGTGCATCTGGCCTGTACTCCGGTTCTTGTACAAATAAATAAATAAATAAATAAATAAATAAATAAATAAATAAATAAATCTTTAAAAAAATTATTTTGCTATAAGCAATGTATTTTAGGAATGCACTAATTGGTGAAGGGACACATATAGTGAAAGACGTGGTGACACTCAACAAGTGGTTATGGAGCTCCTCTAAGAGTATGCTAGCTGGGTCTTAATTATATGGTAATGATGAACACCCCAAAAAAATAATAAAGATTCCAGAGTCAAACAGGATTCAAAGGTGTTTGACTTTCAGTGAAAATACTGAGCAAGAAAGGCACAACAATAAAATTATGCATATAATGAAAGCTAAGGAAAAACAGGATTCAACATGATTACAATTTTCAGGAATGCAACTAATACATGTGGAAGTTCAAAGGCATTTTTCTCTTTAGAGCTTTGAACTTTGATATTAGGTGCGGTGAAGAGGCTAAGATTGTATCGTGTTTAAAAGCTCACTCTCTACAATAGCCAGACCAAGATCTAGGTCCTGGCTCTACTTCACTGGCTGGGTGACAGAGAAAAAGACACCCCCTCAGTGGGCCCCTGTTTCTTCATTTATCAAGGGGGAGTAATATGAGTAATCATATGAATGTAATCATTCATTTTATGAGTGCTGACTCATGAGGTCCCTGGCACCCTTTCGGGAGTTTTCCACACATTACCTCATTTAATCCTCACATGAGGATTATGGGGTGGGTGCTATCACTAGTCCCATCTTAACATGATAAAATAGAGACAGAGAGAAGTTAAATGATCTTGCCAAGAATTAGTCATAATTTGATCCTAGGCATCTGACTCCAACTACCTCATCGTGTTGTTTGTGAAAATTTAGTGAGATAATGCATACAAAATGCTCAGCATAGTGCCAGGTGTGTAGTAAGTGCACATTATAAATATTTTATTTTTTTTAAAGATTTATACAAGAACCCGGGTACAGGCCAGATGCGTGGGAGGGTAAGAGGATTCACCAGAGACAGAGCAGGGAACAGAACAGGCAGACTGAAGAAATACACTGCTGAGGGGAGCTGCAGGCAAGACAGGAGAGGTCTGCTTCGCCATGTGGGATTCTCACCGGCCGGCCGGGATCGAACCCGTGCTGCAGAGGCTGTGGACAGCTTCACAGTGCGGTGCTCAACCACCTGCAACACCTGGGAGGCCCTATAAATTTTTTAAAGATCCTTTTAAATAACAGTCCCCACCATTCCCCTGCTCCTGCTACAACCAACAGATCTGCAATATATGCAGGCTATATCGAGGATTTGTTCTGGGGTTCTATGTTGAATCAGACTCAGTTGAAAGCCACAATGTCTTCCTCGTGTGATGGCTCTGCTGTCCCCAAGTAGGGGGAAGGATAGAAACTGAGGAGAGGCATCTCCTCAGAGCAGAAGAAGAGCAATCTGTCCAGGTTCTGAGAAGATGGTCCCCATACTGACATTTGTGGCTGTCTCCGATAACTATCCTCCTGAACAGACTTGTCCCTTTCACACATTAGCATAAAGAATGCAAAATGGAACCCATGATAGGTCCTAACCAGTAAAAAACAAGAATAACCAAATACTGAGCAACTTTTTTTTAATATTCAGGAAAAGAATCACTTCATAAAAGAGAAGAAGTTTCATATACCTAACTATTTTCAAAGAAAGAAACTTAGTCTCTTTGGAGAAAGAGAACAGAATCAAAGAGTAGAGTAGAAAACCGCAAGAAAAAGAAATACATAAACTGAATAGCAGTGGCAGAAATTTAAGATAATAATAAAAACAGAGGAATGAAAATCACATGTTGGACAACAGTGTGGTAAAGATAGAATTTTCAATGAACCTAAGACTTAGGACTCACCTTATCCATGTTCTCACAAATAAATTGCAGCAGAACAAAGTCAACAATCTCTGAAAGAAAAATAAGATGCCTACAGTACACATCAGGACCAAAGCTTCAGTGGATAAGGGTGAGAAAAGTTCTAACTGAATTCTGTTTACTGTGAGATCAGAGCAGCACAAGCCACAAGAAGCAAGGCTGCTGAGGCAAGAAACCCCTTGAGTTGTTAACTGTGGGGCACATGGCCACACTGGGGGTTTTTAGACCAGCACTATATTGGACAGGGGGGCACACAGAGTTGGCATCCAGGACAGAGGGTGCAGCCTAGGAAAACTACAGGAACAGGGTACAGAGTGATGGTGCGTAGCCTGCGTCTGAAATTCCCACTATAGAACGACTGATGTTGACTGGCAGGGACAATAGGGTTGGATCATCTGTGTCTCTGACTTGAATCAGATAATGGAATATTCAAGAACACTCGACAACTTCTCCAACCCCCAGCTAAAATCTAACAAATGAAAATACTTCAATTAACCAAATTTAAGTACCTATTCACAATAGGAGCAAATACTCCAGGATACAGATCTGTACTAAAAAGGAAAAGAGAATAACTGCCAGCTTATAACCCTGAATCAACAATAATGGGTGTGCAGTGCTGCACACAGTGCTCAAATATAGAACAGAGGGCACGCTGACATCAGACTATAGGACACACTTAGACTAAGGAGCTGGCCTAGAGGGGTCACTGTGGATCCCCACTACATACCTCTAGTACCCACAGCACAGAAGGAAGCTTCAATCCCTAACAGTCACTGAAGGTGACACTTCCATGACCTACTGCCCCATTCCTTTCCACCTATTACCCCTTATCAGTACCAGTTCTCTGATGTCCCTGACAGGTGCTAAGGCAGCAGTCTGAAATCCTATCCCTATTATAAGTCATAAAACCTAGGAAGAGACAGAACATACCACAAATGCTGGAGCAACAAAACCCCAGGAGAGGTCTCAATCCAGCATAATGTAGAATATGCCTAAAAAAGTTTAAGGTAACAATTACAACAATGCTCACTGAACTCAAAAAAATAAATGGATGATATAAAATAGGAACAGAAGAAACACAAGAAAATATGGGACAGTTACAATTAAAATTAACAGATCTAGAAAATACCATAACTGAATTGAAAAATATAATTCAATAGAGGACTCCAATAGCAGACAAATTCAAGCAATGGAGAGAATGAATGAGCTTGAAAGCACAATGTCAGAGAACACACAAACAGAACAACAGAGAGAAAAAAGATATTAAAAAGTGAAAATAGTGGAAGAGCACTTTGGGATAACCAAAAGAGCAATAACATTCATATCATGGAAGTCCCAAAAGATGAGAAAGAGAAAGGTACAAAAAATTTATTTAAAGAAATAATTGCTGAAAATCATCTCAATCAGAGAAATGAAACAGATCATGATCCACAAGGCCCAAAGGGTTCCAAATAAAAGAGGAACAGACAGATACACACCAAGGCACATTATAATAAAATATTCGAGAATCAATGACAAGAGCAGAATACTAAAAATATCAAAAGGGTAACCTAACGGGACAAATTAGATTGTCAGCAGACTGTTCAACAGAAACACTATAAACAAGGGAATGGCAGAAGATATTTAAAGTACTAGAAGAAAAGGATTCCCCAGTCAAGAATCCCTTACCCTGCAAGATTAACATTCAAGAAAGAAGGAAGGGGAAGGAGCTTCACTGAAAAGCAAAATCTAGAAGAATTTCTTAACATCAAGTCATACATGATAGAAGTCTCAAAGAATTTTGGTTCAAAGTAAAATGCAGCCTCAAATTTAAGCAATATCTAAGTGAGGATCCTGAAATTCAAGAATCAAAAAGAATCCTATGTTTATTTAGTAATTTAAAGCATGTTCACCAAAAGGAGAAAATTATAATCTTCAACCACATTACGTGCAAGATGTTGATAATATCTATAGCGTTCTGATGAAGGAAATGTGAGATCCAAGAAATACAGACTTGTATATAGATAACTAAAAGATTGTTTTAAAAATGCAAAGATCTGGGCCTCCCTGATGGCTCAGGGGTTAAAGACAGCGCTGTCAAGCTATCACCACCAGCCACTGCAGCATGAGTTTGATCCCCAGCCAGCCACGGAGCAACACACATGGCGCAGCAGACCTCTCCTGCCTCAACTGCTGCTCCCCTCAAAAATGTATTTCAGTGGATCTGCCTGTTCTGCTCCCCACTGTCTCTGGTGGGTCCTCTCACTCCCTGCACCTCTGGTGTACAGCCCAGTTCTTTTATGCATAAATAAATAAATCTTTAAAAAAATAAAAATGCAAAGATCTTCATAATATAACACTTACGAGTCCTTCCAAAATAAAAAAAAAAAAAACACATAACAAAATCCAGTCAACCAAAAGATAGGTGGAAAATGTTAGAAATCATGTCATACAAATGAAAGTCAAAGATAAAAGGACTCTTGGTGACCACTGGGTATATAATTATGTTTCTAGAGTTCAGTCTTGTATAAATCTTGAGAAATCAAAAAAATAATAAGATGTGAAATGAGGGATAGAAGCTGAAAGGAGCTATGAAATAAAAATTTTCTTCTTCTCTCATGATGAAGTGTGAAACTATCCACCATTGATAAAACACAAAATAGAGGACTAACTACATCAAAGTTTCAAATGTTATTATTAGAAGTGGGAGAAGACAAAGCAAAACAAGCCAAAAAAAAAAATAACGCAACCATATAAACAGAAAATATAAAATATAAGCAAGAAAATAGTATGGAAAATGCATTAGATGTAAATGAGCTATAACTACATAACCTTTTGTAATCAAAATCTTTGCAAAGATTATCAGTCTGGATTAACAAAACATATTTTTCATGCTAATAGTGAAAACTTGAGGACTTGAATTAAAAAATTATGGTAGATTCATAAAATAGAATAACTGACAGTCATTAAGAAAGAATTAGAAATGTAACAAATGATGTGGAAAGAAGTCCAATATAAATTAATAGAAAAATATTTTAGAAAAATGCATAACATTATTCCATGTTTTCCTATTTAATTTTCCATGGATATATGTTGTACACATACATATTTATACATCTGCCTGCATGTATGTGGTTACACATGTGAATGTGAATGTGTGTGTGTGTGTGTGTGTGTGTGTGTGTTAAAGCAATGGTGTAGGTGGGCCGGTAAGAGTGGTCCACCCCATAGGGAGGAGTATTTTATCCCTGACATAGTTCAGAATTGCTTGTGTATAGTACTAATAAAAAACAGGCTGACTTTCAGGAAGTTTTATTATTTTTTATGATTCTCCTCTAACAATGCACCTCCTTATTCCCTGCACCTGAGTGGACGACCGCAAATTCCTTGCCTTTGTGTGCCAGTGTGTGTGTATGTGTGTGTGTTTCATGGCTGGAATGATATACAATGCAGTTTATAGTGGTCACATCTAGGAGTGAAATTGGTGAATAGGTGAAGAGCAGGGAATTTATAAACTTTTCTGTACTATAGGAAAATTTTTAAATAAGAACATATCTCTTTATAATATAGTGTGATCAATAACAAAAATGAGAAGAGTATAAAATAGTTGTACCTGGAAAGAAGTAATCAATGCACTTGAATGTTCAATTTCACTTGGTGCTCCTGTCAGATATAGCAAAATTGAATATAGCTTGGTTTATATAGTACTTATATCCAACAAAAGAATACACACTAGTTCCCCCACGTTCAAGTACTAAGCCCAGTGTGTGGCACATAATAAACATTCAATAAAGTTTTGTTAGGAGAATTAATAAATTAATCTGGTCAAAAAAGCTTTTTCCTAGCAATGAATTTCAGGAAATGTTACAAGTATTGTGTAACAAGTGATATATTCAAAAATAGGCAAGCAAAAGACACAACAACACTTGCAAAATGACCTTTTGTTATATCAGCTCTCAGGACAGTCAAAAGTGTAACACTCAGTCTTCATTCCCACTATACCATTCCTTAGGGAGCTGGAAAACATTAGTACACTGTTTCCTGGAAGCCTGATTTAATATTTGGATGGTGCTTAGTGGATGTAGTGAAAGTGATGTGGAGCATGTCCCTTACATTGTCTCTTTCAAGTGAAGGATGACTCAAGTGGCCTTTAGCAATTGCTAGGTTGCAGACAACTTCCCGTTGAATCGCTCACAATATATGAAGTACAGGTTGTTGTTGCTGTTGTTTAGAGTCATTCATCTTCTTTAGACACCTGTGAGCTGGTAGCAGAGTCAATGTTGCATTCACCTGTTTAAGGACTAATTTACTTATTACTGTAGTCAAAATAAATTGGTTCTTTTTACCCTAAGGAACCAAACTCACAATGTACATAAAACCCAAAACAGCTTTCATTCTGCCACCCATTCGCCCCAAACCCAATGGAGAAGAAAAGGAAAGGTCCCTGAATGAAGTGGGGGAGCTCAGAGTTATAATTTCTTACCACTTTGAGCATAATCCTGCCCCTACAGATGGTAGAAAAGAATAGTGATACCATCTCAACATTTTATAGCACCCGGGCAAGGAGAAGAGCAGTGGCAGGGACCCATGACAATTCTTGTTTCTTAGACTGTCCATAAGGGCAGGTACAGGATCTTAGAAAGGAGATCCAGCAACAAAGAGAGTTCTTCACCAAAGAAACTGAAGATGTTAAAAAAAAAAAAAAAAAAAAAAAAAAAAGGACACAAAAAGAGACTCTGAATGAGATGAAAAAAATATAAAAAGTGTTTTTAACAAAATTAAACTGGCAGAGGAATTTCAGAAATAGAAGATTCACAGGTACATATCACCCACTTAGAAAACGAGAAACAAGACTTAGGAAAAAATGAGAAAACTCAACAAGAAATATCAGACTCAATTAGAAGAAATATAAGGGTAATAAGTATTCCACAAGGTGAAGCGAAAGATGGGAAGAGAGACCCTATGCAAAGAAATAATAGCTGAGAATTTTCCAAACCAAAGAAATGAAATAAGCATGAAATTCCAGAAAGCAGAGAGAACACCAAATTTATAAATGTAGAATGACCTACATCAAGACACATCATTATTAAATTATCAAAAATCAAATGTAAAGAAAAGAGTTTACAGGAAAAAGAAGGTAATTTACAAAGGTATCCAAATTAGGCTCTCCTCAGATTTTACCTCAGCCACCGTCCAGGTAAGAAGAAAGTAGAATGAAATATTCACAGTCCTAAAGACAAGAAATACCAGCCAAGAGTACTCTATCCTGCAAAATTATCATTCAAATATGAAGGTGAGGGCCTCCCTCCCTGGTGACGCAAGGGGTTAAGACGCAACCTATGAAGCTATTCACAGCTACTGCAGCATGAGTTTGATCCCCGGGCAGGGAGTTACCCACATGGTACAGCAGACCTCTTCTGACTCACCTGCTGCTCCCCTCAGCAGTGTATTTCAGTCGATCTGCCTGTTCTGTTCCCCACTCTGTCTCCGGTGAATCCTCTCACCCCCTGCACCTCTGGCCTGTGCCCCAGTTCTTGTATGCATGAATAAACAAATCTTAAAAAAAAAATATGAAGGTGAAAAGAAGCTTTCCAGAAAAACAGAAGCTAATAGTTTATCACCGCTGTCTTGCAAAAAAATGTTGAATTCTATAAGACAAAACACAAAACCCTAAGCAAGTGACAGCAGGAATACAAAACCAGGAGCTTGAACAAGAATATAATGAGTCAACAACAAAACACTAAAGGGGAGGAAGAAAAATAAAGAACCTGTATATTTGACCATGGGAGCAGTGACACCAACTCATAAAGTACATTTTTTAGACATAGTAAGTTTGCATCACCCACATGGCAACCACTATCTAAAAATCTAGAATAGAGACACACAGAAGAAAGGAAGAAAAAGAACCACTAGGGAAAGTCATCTAAATGACTGAGTTCCCAACCCTGGAAAAAAACAGTCCTCATGACTAAGCATGGCACTGCTGTTCTCAGGTTAATAGTTTGAGAAAGCAAAATGCTAACGACTGAACTGTGATGTCAAAGTGAAGTCAGGATCAAGACCAAGAGCACAGGGTAGAATTTTATAGGAATCCCAGTACCAGGTTGGACTCTGGGGGTAGATCAGAATGGCTGGAAGTTCTGGGATCCAGGGCATCACTAGAAAACTCATACCTAATACCTGTCACTCAGTGGGGATCTATGTTTCTGCCACATGCCAGGTGCCACTCTAGGAAAACCAGACGCTGGGCGGCTCCTAGCACATAAATGTCATATCTATGTTAAGAAAATCTGCTACCCAATAAATGTCAAACAGACCCAAAATGGTAGGAGAAATCCCTTGAGGATGCTCAAATGCAGGAGGTAGAGGGAAGCAGTGGCTGGGAGAACCACAGTGGCAGAGGCGATGGACTGAACTCAGAGATGAAAGAAGAGAATGTCCAGCACAAGAGAGACTCATTCAAACTGGGGACCACAACCCTCATTATGGAGGAACACCAGTGTCCAGATCTCCAGGGGTTCTGACTGCACACCTGCTGAGATATTGATCACCATCCTCCATTGCCAGTGACCTTCACAATCCAGCCTCACTCTGGCTCTGATCCTCAAACCTGGGGAATCCTAATTAATACACCAGGGACCCAAAGGGATCAAGGTTGTGGGGCAAACCAGATAACTCTGGTCAATTGTCACAGTTGGGACCATGGAGGTGAGGAAAGAAAGATGCTGCTGACACTGTTAAGAGCTTGTTCCAATGGATGATTAAGGCAGGTGGCCACAAGTGGAAAAGCAGGGAATTCTTGCTTTGAATGGGTTTGAGCATCAGCTTCAAGGAAGACTTTAACAACCACAAACAAGTAATGAACTGTGATATCACCTCTCCTAAAGCTGATCTCAGATGCAGTGGACTCTAAAAGCCTCCGAGACCTTCCTCCTTGGCTTGGCCAGGTACCAACCCTGGGCACACGTCTAGCATCATCTTTTCCTTAAATCTGCCACAACATGTTGGTATTGCCACCTTATGCTGCTCTCTCCTTGGAAAGACAGAGACTATGTCTAGTTCACCTGAGTATTTCTAAGAGAGAGACAGACAGACAGACAGACAGAAACAGAGACAGAGACAGAGACAGAGGATGAGAGTAAATGAACCTGAACAGAAGAAGCAAAGTTCTGCCTCAGTCAAATCACCTGGCGATCCCAAGGGGCATGTTCTCACTGGGCTGCAACTACATCTCAAAAATGAGCTCATGCTTGCTGATGCTTTGGGAGTAACTGAAGGGACAGGAAGGGTGCCTCTGTTGAATCCAGTTTCAGTGTTATCCCCTCACTGTAGCGGTATGACACTTGGTTCCCTTTCCACAAAGCCCAATCCTCCTCCTCTTTGGCACCATTGTCTGCTTGACATGAAAAATGTCCTCTAGGAAATGCAATCACTAATTACATCAATGAAAAAAATTTCAATTCTCAGATGCAGAATGATTAACTATAGAAAAATAATTTTTCAATAATAATTTTCCAGTCCTTTATTTTCAGCTAGCATTGGTTTTCTGCATATGCAGTGGATTTTCCCAGTCCTTTAAGGCTTCACCCACTTTCAACTCAAAATAAAAATCCTCTTGCAGTGTGGTGCTCTTTGTTAGAAAAAGTTTGAACTACAGGTCACCTAACTGAATTGCTCTCCTTGGTTTCTCTTCCAGCACAACCTCAAACACCATTGATTTAACCTTCTGACTTTTCCTCCTGCCTAAACCTTCCCCAGATTTTCCTCACACCCCTCCCTCCTGAGCCGATTCCTGAGTTTCCATCAGCCATTTTTTTACATGCCCAGCTACAAATTAGTTCATGGGCCAGACCCCATGCTTCATGCCTTGCACCATGCCACATTCTCAGGACTCCTCCAGCTCTCGCAGAGAACATCCTCCAGAACTTGCCATTTACCCTTCTCCGGAACTTCTCCCCAGACAGTGGGTAGCCCCCGCTGAGTGCCCTGTCCTACACTGAGAAAGAGGAGTAACGACCAAGCAGATGTGGGCTGCTAAGCCTCTGGGTCTTCACTCAGCAGATGTCTTTTCATTCAAGCCCCAGATCCACTGTCCCCTCCTGTGTGAGGGTGTTCCTGGCTAAAACCTTCCTGTTTGACCCCACAGCCTTCTGTTCATATTTCTGCCACAGTGCTTCTCCTGAGCGAGGACCTAAGAAAACAAAGGAAGGTGTCAACAGACAAAATGTCATGAAGTCAGACATATTCTTTAAGGCTGCAAGAAAGATGTGATTTCACCAAAACTTTGAAACATAGCTCAGTGGCAAAGGAGCAGGATGCCTTCAAACAGGGAGAGGCTGACAGCACCACCAGCCTTTCCCACCTCATCCTAGCCCCGATCGTTCCTTTTCTGTTTGTTTACTCAAGCCCCATCTGGGTGTCCATGTGTTAATTTCCAGACACCGTGTGTCCTGCTGAATGGTGCTGTCAGTGGTCCAGCAGTTAAGCACAGCTGCAATAGACACCATGATCCCGTGAGACCATCTGAGGCCACGTGTTGTGTAGGGTGCTGTGGGCTGCAAGTAACAGAAGAAAAAACTCAAAGTGGCTTAAACATGTATTTTCCACAGAACAAAGATGCATAGGTAGATGGTTCCAGCATTGTTTCAGCAGCTCATCTATGTCACCATTTTTCAATTCTTCCATGCTCAGCATTTACTACAAGCATGTTCTCTTGTGGTCACAAGCTCTAAACAACAGTATCTCACATAATGAAATTTAGAGCAGGAAGAAAGGGATAGAGAGTTATGAGAGGATACACACATCTCCCTCCTTTAATCAGAGAGGAAATTCTTTTGAACAGACTTCCCCTAACATCTCTGGGACTCTGTTCTAGGGTGACCTCAGCAGCAGAGGAATCTGGAAAGGGAACTTCTGGCATTTTCAGACTCTGCTGTGGGAGGACAGCTTTGCCAGTATGAAAGAGCAAGATAGAATGTCTGTAAGGTGGAAAATTAACAATGTTGGTTCCCCTCCTGCCTGGATGATTATTGGGCGCCTCTGGACCCCCACCTGCCTTGATTTGGGACCTGAACCAGCTGACTGCCTGTGGAGTGGTCCTTTGTGTCTATATCAAGTACCAGATTCAATCCCTTGCTCCCTGTCGTGGCTCCATGTCCCAGATGACAGGCTCAGCCTGTCATATTACCCACCCAGTACTCAGCCCGTGCTCATCCTGAGCGACCAGGACACAGCTGAGAGAGAAAGACAGGCCTGTGACTGGGGAAGAAGAAGTGACTGAACAGGATGAGAGCAGCAGTGGCACTTGTGCCCATTCCCCCAGGACAGCCCTCATCCCAGCAACTTTTGAAGGTCTACCTTATTGAGCATCAAAAGGCAAGGTAGTATAGTTGAAACACCATGAGTGTTGGTATTACAGACATGACTTTGAACCACAACTCTGCTGCTTGTTAGCTGTGTGATGTTGGACAAGTGGTTTAACCCAAGTCTTTGTTCCCTAAGCTACAAAATGAGTTACAGATGCATCTAAGTGCTAGCCTCATGAAGAGTCTCATTAAGCAACTAACACAGTGCTTGGCACAGACACAAAGATCAATAAAGAGCAAAGATGACCATTGCCATCATGTGTCTGCATGTTCTATTGCATGATGATTTAGAACTTGCAGTCAATAAGAGTAAAGGCCCTAGAGCCAGACTGCCAGGTTTGACTCAGGTTTGACCTCTGCGGCCCAGGGCTAGACACTTAACCTCTCTGTGCCTCAGTTTCACAATTTTTTTTTTTAAAAAAATGATCAACCCCAGTGTCAGTCTCATTGGTTGGTCAGAGAATGAAATGCAACAATGCAAGAAGAGCACTTAAAACACATCTGGCCCATGGCACACAGTCAGACTAAATACTTTAGACTACAAACAGTAATGTCCCTTTTTTGCACACTGTTTAACAACAGAGAAAAAGTGATATTTATGGAAAGACTGCATCATATGCTAACGAAAGTTTAGATCCTTACACAGTAAAGCTTCTTATATCGAGAAAATGCCCTTTGTTAGTTTCACTTCGCCCATAGCAGAGAGCAACTTCATTCTCACACCAGCTTTCTGAGAAGGTGTCTATGAGAGTATGGTTAGGTCAGCGACCAGGGACAGATCACCTAGGTTCCGGGCCTGGTTGCATTCACACAAGTTAATGAACTTCCTCTTTGCTGTAAAATGGAAATAATAAAACCCACCTCTGAGGGTTGCTGTGAAGAACAGCACCAACACCTCACTCTCAGAATAGTGCTATCAATTATTGCTATTAGGAGCTTAATTAACTGATGATGATTTAATTGGGGTTGTTATTGTTGTTCCTGTTTTACACACAAGTGAAGCAAGGTAGCCAGTTGTTACGGGACTTGCTTCTGGAGCTCAGTTTCTATTTTACTGCTTATTCCATTAAATTCCACTCTGAATGCAGGATTGATTTTTGGTGTGTGGGTACCATTCGTGTGTGATTTTATTTCCCCCTGGTGCATTTTAAAAACAAGGAGGTTGGTATTCCTTGCCAACTCACCTACCATTTCAGACTTGCTAGACTCCTTTCAGCTTCCTCTGTAAAAATAAAAGTGTGGTGCTCAGAATAGAAAGACACATTGGAAAACTTCCCCAACAAAGTGAGGCCTAATTGTGGGAAACAGGAGCAGACCTTCAAGTTGGCACCTACTCGCCTGACAGAGAGAAAATGGTGATGTCGCTGCCTGCCCACTCCACACTGGCCCTTCTGAACTTAGCTGGTAAGGACAAGAGCAGAGAGGGGAGCAAGACCCTGCTGTTATATTACGGTAACTGGAGGCTTGACTAGTGTTTACAAAGCAACTCAGTGCTTGACACCAAAAGGAACTCCTGCCAGGAAAATACATCCCTTGAAATCCTACATAGTCTAGAATATTCCTGACTATCTCTGCTGCTTCTGGACCTTGAAGTGAAGTTCAGATCATCTTCTGGTAACTTCCAGAAGATTTCACGTTCCATCAGGAGAACTTTTTTGTCCCTCTGTCAGAGCACAGCACCAGGATCATGACTCCTTCAGGCTGGTATGTGGGTGTCAAGCCTGGGGTGACCATGCTCTTGGGGTGCCTGGCTAGAAACACTGACCATGGATCTCATGTCCACTTTTCCAGAGTAAGTAAAAGTTCAACTTGCAGAACCCAACTGCACCAATAGCCAAGTGTGGATCTCAAACCTGGCAGCGTCTACGGCCATACTACCCTGAACATGCCTGAACTCGTCCAAAACCAGACAGCACTGAAGGTCCCTCCTTCAAAGCTCTCAGAAATCAAGTTCTGAAGGGTTCAGAGAAGCCAAAGAAAGCACAGTAATAATAAAAGCAGCCATTTATAGTGCACTTACTTAAGCAGCAGGAGGCATGCTAAGTGCTTTATATACATTATCTAATTTACACTCAGTCTCAGCCTGTGAAATAGTTTCCCAGCTATGTCTGAGAGAGCTAAAGCTGATAGCTAGGGCTTATAGTCACTTGCGTGCAGTGGCACAGCTAGCAAACGGCAGACCCAGGGTCTGAAGAAGGGGTTGCTCTGCCTGCAAAGCCCATGATTTAACCACTATGTTGTAACTCCTAAGACATGTCACTTACCATAGATTTTGCATATTCTCTCAGGAAGCTAGCTGGACAATCACTGATTCAACAGATATGTTATTGACCATTTACAATATGGCAGACACTATGCTGAGTAGGGAGGGTACAAAAGTGACCAGGAGGCTTATTGCCTACTAGTCAATCAACAGGGCAGCCTGTGAAAACACACAACAGAACTCTCAATAGGTTTCAGGAAATCCAGAATAAAATAAGTTGGTACTGACTTTTCACTTGGAGCTTTGGGACATTGGCAAATAATACAGATAAACCCACAGAGGACCAAAGGATTCAAGTCACCGGGCCAGGGTCCTGTAGATCCTAGGTTCCAGGGAAAGAGCTGGATAAATTTTATAGACACAAAGACATGATCCAGGACCTTCGCTCATAAATGTTCAAGATATCTTTCTCTCACAAGATACTGGTATCAGGCCTCCCTGGTGGCGCAAAGGGTTAAGACACAACCTATGAGGCAGTCCCCAGCCACTGCGGCACAAGTTCAATCCCCAGCCAGGAAGCCGACCCACATGGCACAGCAGACCTCTCCTGACTTGCCCACTGCTCCCCTCAGCAGTGTATTTTGTCAGTCTGCCTGTTCTGTTCCCCACTCTGTCTCTGGTGAATCCTCTCACCCCCCCCACCCCCGCACCTCTGACCTGTACTCCAGTTCTTGTGTGCATAAATAAATAAATCTTTTTTAAAAAAAAGATACTGGTATCATCTTGATGTTCAACATCTTATTTTGATACTCCAAAGTGAATATGGCATTCTTCTTTCTCTTTGCATTCCTGGTATAATATCCCAATCAATGCTGATGCAATGGATGTCCCTGAGAACATGTTCATGGAAATTATCTAGTAAGAAAATGCCTTTCCTAGTGCCCTGCCCAGCTCCCTGCTGTAAACAATGAGGTGGGAGGTCACAGAGGTGAGTGGGAGAGGGGCAAAAGAAGGTTTTCAAAGCATTACCAGGAAAAAAAAATGTACAAGAATTAAATTTGAAACTCTCAGACAATGTTTTTTCTTGTTGCCTCTGCCCCATGCCTTTCTTCCTCTCCCTTCCCACACCCAAACTATCAACAGCATTCACTCATTGCTCTCAACAGCATGTTTTTAAACCTAACTTGGTGAAAGGAGAAGAGAAAATTAAATTGTGCTTCTAAGTAGATTTTTTAAAATTCATGGTAGACTTAGTGTTCCAACAGTCAACAATCAACTCTCTTGATTTGCAAGCACCTGACAAGAGTAAGAAGTAACAGAATTCCAATAAAATGTGTTCATCTCAGGGAAGTCACTGGATGGAGAAGCTGATGATTCCCAGGAAGCAGAAATCCACTCCCTAGGGCCATAAGGATATAGATAATCCCCAGAACTTAGAGCATCATGGCTGGAAAGAAAAGGGAAAAAAGGAAGGATAAAAATCCTAAAAGAATAAAAGACACACTGAGGTGAGCATCTTCCTCTTAAATCGTCAAGAAGCCAGACAATCTAGTCTCTGGATAAATGCCCACTACCCAGAAAAAGAGGGACTTGAAGGTTAAATTATTATAGAAAGAAAAGGTTTTAAGTTACATTTCTGCACCATTGTAGGGTAAGGTAAAAAGTATCAAAAGACTAATCAATGCAAAGTAATAATCAAAATCAACAAGCAACTATAAACCAGAGACACACTACGGGGGGTGGGAGGGGAGTAGGGAAGGGTGGGGAGGGGAAGAACTAGAGTCAAAATAAGAGGGGGGGTGCAATTGTATGGGGAATATAACCAAAATGAAAATGCATACATTGTACAAACATGACAAATGATGTAAGAATTATATAAAATAAAATATTAAAAACAAAAAGTATCAGGCTTGGGCCTCCCCGGTGGCGCAGCGGTAGAGTGCTGGGCTGCGAAGCTGCCCGCAGCCTCTGCAGCGCCAGTTCGATCCCTGACCAGCCAGCGAGGGTCCCACATGGTGTGCAGACCTCTCCTGCCACCCGCTGCTTCCCTCAGCAGTGTAATTCATCAATCTGCCTGCTCTGTTCCCCTCTCTGGCTCTGGTGAATTCTCTCACCCTCCCCCGCTTCTGACTGTACCCCGTGCTCAAGTAAATAAATAAATCTTTAAAAAAAAAAAAAAAAATCAGGCTTTTCTGCACTCCCGCCACTAGGATAGATGACGGAAACCTGCATGCCTGATGGCGGGCACCTGGAGTAGGGTGTGGGCATATATAGATGGGATTCACCTGGGCTAAGACTGGGCTTTTAAGGGCTGCGTCTTGGGGACGCCAGCAGAAGCCAAAAGAAGAAGCAGAGAAGCATGAAGAACCACGAGACCAGCAGAGAACTCCGGAGAGCCCAGAAAGAGTGAAGACTTGCTGGGGGTTGGGAGGCCTGCCAGCCTCTCGCCCCCCCAGCACCCTTGCCTGCTGTATACCCAGTAAATCCCAATAAAAGCCTGCAAAAGCCACTGAGGGCTCAAGGACTCCTCCTTTACCCGGTCTGCTGGATCAGAAAACATGCTCTGAGGCGTGTCCTGCCCCTCCAACCATACTTGAGGTTTGACTCAAACCCACTATATCTTTTAAAAGTTTCCCTCCCTAGGACTCCCTGGTAGCGCAAGGGGTTAAGCACTGCACTGTGAAGCTATCTGCAGCCTCTGCAGCACAAATTCTATCCCTGATCCCTGGCCAACCAGGGAGCTACCCACATGGCGTGACAGACCTCTCCTGTCTTGCCTGCTGCCCCCCTCAGCAGTGTATTTCAGTCGGTCTGCCTGTTCTGCTCCCCACTCTGTCTCTGGTGAATCCTCTCATCCCTCCCACACCTCTGGCCTGTACCCCAGTTCTTGAATGCATAAATAAATCTTTAAAAAAAAAATTTCATGTTTGCACTCATTATTCACAGCATATCCCTACCTGTTGCTTCCCCCACCCTCAGCGACCTCTTATTCTACTTAAAATCCCAACTCCTTGCTATGATTTAGAAATTAGCCATGATGTGGCTTCTACATTGCTGCTTAGGTGGCCTCTGCTCCCTGAATGGATGATCTCTAGCTTCCTGCATCACATGGTCTCCAGCTGTGCCTTGTGCCTTTTCCCCCTTAGCTCACCATTCTCTAACCACATTAGCCTTCTTTTAATCCCAGGCTTGCCAAAACCTTTCCTACCTCAGACTTTCCAACACTCTGTCCTATCATCTGCTTAGACACTTCATCAGGCTGCTCCTCCTACAGAGCTGAAATGGCACTTCCTCTTAGAAACATCTTTGACTCTCAAGAGGTCTGTCCCTGGCCCCAGCTCCATGATCCTCTGTCTCAGCAGTGACCATATTTCCTATCTAGATTTCCACTATCGATAACTAGTGCATTTGTTTGTTGTTGACTTTCACCTCAGTTAAGTGTAAACTCCATGAAAGCAATGATATCTTATATCCAGGGACTAGCCCAGTGCCTTAATATCTTATATCCAGGGACTAGCCCAGTGCCTGGCACTCAGTGAGTATTTGTTAAATAAAGGAATGAAAGCACCTCAGCTAATTACCAAGGTAATTTCTATGATGGAGCAAGAAGAGCTAAGTTTTCTGTTGATGTGGGTAATGCCTCCACAGCATCTGTTTATGGCACCTTAGGGAGCATTTTGCTTTAACAAGCCCAAGAATTTACATCTCCAAGAAACTCATGTGGTTACTAGTGACATTAAACTAGTGGTGAGCAGCCTTTTCTGCTTGAGAGTCAACTCAGGAAAAATACAAATGTTTATGATCAGCATTTTAAAAATTAAAATGAAAGGAACTTTACTGTATTCATGGGGTGGGAAGAGTGGGCGTATTTTTACCATTAAGATGATGTGCTTTATTGATCAAGCAAATACCAATGGGCAACAAGCATTAATTTTCATCCACTAAAATGCTAATATAAATAGCAATCCAAATATGTCTGTCATAGAATAAGAAATATATACTTGAGGGGCCTCCCTGGTGTTGCAGCGGTTGAGCACTGGGTTGCAAAGCTGCCCAGAGCCTCTGCAGCGCCTGCGCCGGTTCGTTCCCTGGCTGGGTGAGGGTCCCATATGGCGCTCAGACCTCTCCTGCCAGCCGCTGCTCCCCTCAGCAGTGTACTTCATCAGTCTGCCTGTTCTGCTCCCTGTTCTGGCTCTGGTGAATTCTCTCACTCTCCCGAGCTTCTGACCGTACCCAGTGCTTGTATAAATCAATCAATCAATCAATCAATCTTTAAAAAAAAGAAAAGAAAGAAATATATACTTGGTGTAGGTCTGGTTCCTTTAAAGCTTCAAAAACCCTTGGTATTTCCTGAATGATAGTGGTACTAGGAAAACCTGTTATTATTCGTAACAAGCCCCTTTCTACCATCCCTGATTTTATGCTAATAGGCTGACTCTAGGTTGGTCTCTACATAGCTTCTGGCTACCTAAGGAACCAACCACTGATTACAGAGTTGGAACTTTCAGTACCCTAGCCGCCATCTCCGAGGAGGTAAAAGGGCACAGAGACTGAGTCAGTCACCAGTGGAAAAATGATATAATGGATCATGCCTGCTCTGTGAAATCTCCCTAAGACCCCCTATGCATCAGGGTAGGGAGAACTTCCAGTTGGTTAACATATCAAAGTGGTGAGAAGGGGGCATAACTAGCAGGCCTGGAAGTCCTCTCTCTTTCCCCAAACCTTTCCTGTGCACCTCTTCTACTTAGATGTTCTCCAGTTGTATCCTATATAATGAAGTAGTAATAGTAAATAATGCCTTTCCTGAGTTCTATGAGTCATTCTATAAAATTATTGACCCTGAAGAAGGAATTGGAGGAACTCCTTGAATTTAGAGCTGGTTGGTCACAATTACCAGTAACAATCTAAGACTTGCAACTGGCATCTGAAGCAGAGGACCCTCTTGGGGAATCTATCCTGGACTGGTAAGCTCCGATGCTAACTCCAGGTAGATCGTGTCAGAGCTGAATGGAATTACAGAACAGCCAACCCGTCAGAGAGTTTTAGTGGTGTTTAGTGTTGTGAATAAAGCAGTTCAACATCTTACCTCTTCCTCCTTAAGTGTACATCAAACTTTAAAATCATGATTCCAAAGTAAGGTAAACACATCCTAGTAGCGAGCACAAATATTATTTGGGTTAAAGGAAGAACATATTAGAACTCCTATTTACTTTTGAATCATCCATTAAAAAATATTTATTATATAAATGTGTACAGAACGTGTATGTCAGTGGCTAGACTTGAGGAATAAGGAGTCTGCTGGATAAGGTCAGATAAGTGGGTAGTTGGATAGGGATGGGCAGCAGGGCAGATCACGCAGGTAGCTGTTTAGGACATAAAGCTTTGAAGTATCATCTGACTGCTATTTTGAGAATATACAGTTGGGACTGGAGTCAGAAGAACAGGAGATCAATTAGGGAGTACAAGAGAAAAGATCAAGAACTGACCAGAAGCAGGAACCGAAAGCTAGAGAAGAAACAGGTCTATCCACAATTTCTAGATATATGGGGGAGGTCACTGGATTTCCCATGAAGGAAATGGAAGCTCACGTCAATTGGAAGTGTGGCCTCCCAAACTCTGGAGAAACTGAAGATACTCAGGCAGTCAACATCTGGGTTACAAGTCTTTGAAGTCTCATCAGTCTAGCCTAAGTGTAAAAATAAACCCGGGAAAGGTGGAAAACAGGTACAGAAAAGAGGTTTTTTTCTTGTATTTTCCTGTTTCAGGTGTCAGAAAGTTCTGCCAGACAGCTGGATATGTTTTCACACTGAAAGGCAGGATGATACAGCCCAAATAGATTCAGGAGCCAAGTCAAGTCATCCTTTCTCCAGATCAAGTCAGAGGATGAAGCAATTTCCCAGAAATTTGGATTTTTAAAAAAGCACCTTGGCCTAAATTACAGGGTAACTGCCCTACCTGTCTGTTTCACCTGTAGATTCATGCTACAGAATAATTCCCCAAATCCAGTTCTAAGCTCCTCACCTAACATGAGTCAGGGAATATTTGATATATTTGATATATATTTGTAGCATTTTTTGTTTTGTATGAAAAATATCTCAGTGACTTGAAGACCTTAATATATGAAACAGTAAAGTAGCAGGTGTGGCTTACCACAATTCCATGAGGCCTGTTGGCTAACCTGGGAGTGTCAAGGACCCACTTCCATGTACTAGAGGTAAAAGCTGAATGTGGCAGCCCTGCCCTCCATGGGTCCCCAGTCCTCTGCAGGAGACTCTCAGAGAGTAACTCACCCACCGTACACACATGATATGCAGAAGAGCTTGGAAGAGGAGGTGAAACCACTAACCCCAACCCGATCCCTACTACCATACTGTGTAGACTGTCATGGCTGTGTAGACTGACCCATTCCTGACGGGCTGTGCAGATTGCCAGCTAACACGGCACTTTTTCTCTCGCTATGCGATGAGTAGAAGTTAAGAAGCACAGGTGGTTTCTCTTCCCCAGGTTCCCAGAGCTTCTTTTTTTAGCCCATCTCATCTTCTCCTGGTTTTGTTCAATTTTCTGCAAGCTTTTCTATCTGACTCACTTATCTTCCTTTATCCCACAGAACTATCTCCTGTAATTCCATTGACTGGCAGGGACATTTCTCTGTCAGCGAGCAGAGCTCAGCCCCTCCTCTGCTCTCAGCCCCTCTGACCCTTGTGGACCCACTGCCTGGCTTCTTAGGTCAGTGGGGGCTTCCCAGACAGTACCTCTTTTTCCTTTAGCATTTAAATTTATAGCTGCTGGGCTTTCTTTTCTTAATTATGTATGAAATGACACTGCACACAACAAAAGCCAGCCTAGTTTTCAGGTGAGTTGAGATTCTGTGGGGGAATCCCACCATTTCCATTCCCTCATCAAAGCAGTGCTAAATTTAATCCACTGTAAATATGAGACTGAGAAGGACTGATGAATGAGGTTCATGGAAGAGACACTAAACTAGGTGCCAGGGGACAGGGCACAGGGCCAGGCGCCACCACTTATTCTGTCACATCATCTTAGCAAGCCACCTAATGTCTCTGACTACAAAATATTATACTTCTTAGTCCATTACCAGCTAGTAGGAATAAAAATACCTAAAGCACCACTATGTCTTTCCTGAATTTGCAACTATGAATTGAGCCTTTGTGTGAAAAGAAAGAATATTGAATCAAATCAAATATTTGTCTGCCTATAGGTCAACAGTAAAACTTCTGATCAGCTATGACCTCACAGAAATTGTTCATTGAGGTAAGACAAGGTTACTATAGCAACATCTTACCTTTTTATAGTGCCTTATAGTTTACCAAACATTTTCAAAGACCTGATCTTATTCTTATCTTCAAAATATCATGAAGGTAGATAGTGAATAAAAGGTATTCCCATTTTCCAGTTGGGGTTCCCAGGAATATTACACCAGAAAGCTTACACCAAATCACTAGGCCAGTAAGTGGCAGAGCTGAAGACTTGGAAATGGTTCTCTTTACTCCTTGGGCCTTTTACCCACTAGTGAGGACAGTAATGAGGGCATGCCCAGTGTAAGCTGAAAGCCTCTGTAGCCAACAAAACCAATATGATTTCATCTTTATTTTACTAGAATTACTTGTATCCTGGAATCCCTGGAGAACAGTTAGTCTTCTTGTTTGAAGAGATAAAATATCCTTTTCAAGTAAAATATACAATTGGTAAATAAACACAAATGAACACTATTTGACTTCATTAGCAGTCAATTGCAAACAGTAACAATGATAAGCCATTTCCCCCTATCAAGTTAGAAACAGTAGAATGGATGCTGATAAGGAGGCTATAAAACTGGTGTTTATGTTTAAAGCTGGTGGCCTCATATACACTTACAACAGAATCTATTTGACCATCCACACCAGGAACCATGAAATCGTTCACACTCTCTGAACCAGTAACTTTCATCTGGGAATCCTAAAGAAAGAACTTGAAAAAAATAAAATTATATATATATATATATATATATATATATATATATATCCCTAAGACCTATTTGTTGGTTCTCCCTTGTGTAGCAATGAGATCTCATGGTATCCTTTCAATGAATATGTCATCTTTGTTCAAGCTGGCTCATGTTAGTTCCTATTACCTGGCATCAGAATAGTAATTATTATAAAAACACTCACATATAAGATAGCTAATATAAATATTAATATTCTCCTCTCCCATACTTCATGACTAATCTCAATTGACCTTCCCAACCTCACTGCCTGGTACCCTGCCACTCTACCCAACCTCCACCCCATCAAACTCAAGCTCCGGTAAAGTCAAACTTCTCACAGTTCACAAGAGGGTCATGAATACACATATTCTTAACTTTCATGAACAGAAAGCTGTTTAAGGCCCAGTCTGCTGACAAAACCATCTCTTGCCCACTTTCTGACTCAGCAGGTCCTGTGTGCAGCCTGAGAAGGTGCATCTCTGACAATTCCAGGTGCTGTTGATGCTGCTGGTAGGAGGCCACACTTTGAGAATCACTGGTTGAAGCTGTGGTCAGCCTCACATGACTTCCCTCCTCCTGGCAAAATTTCCTCAGTCCTTCAAGTCCAACTCCTCCCTGCTTTTTATAGCCATCTCAATCCCACTGAACTAAACTAATCACTTGTTCCCTGTGCGGCTTTCAGGGGAGAATAGTGCCTATTCCACTGTTTAATGAGAGTGTCTAATCAATGCCAGCTCCTGCTAATTGTGAGTGTCTGGAGGGCCAACCCACAGCTTCAGCACCTCTACAACCCCAGTACTAATGTAACAGGGTGGTCCCCAGGAAAGGGGGAGGTTCCAGGTTCCCTGCCCCACCCAAGGAAGGGTGGAGCTGAGCAGGAAGAGGAGAAGCTGCAGAAGAGACTGAGGAAGGAAGGAAGCAGGATGGAGCCAGGAGACCTGGAGGAGGCGCATGGAGCCTAGAGACACGTGAAGAAACTGCGCTTGTCTTTTGGTCGTGGACTGGGTGACACAGATGTGGGTGAGACCCATGGGGAGGTGACAATGGCAGCTTTTATCTTGATGTTGATTTTGCTCTTTTCCTTCCGGGCTTGTCCGGTTGTTTGTGACCCTTTTCTGTGGGTCCCCACTGGAAGATGCTTTAGACTTGTGGCAGGCCTTGGGGCCTTGCTCTGGGCCAATCCCATTTGGATGGACTTTTACCCACGAGGGGATGGGTAACTTTGGGTGCTTGATTTAGAAACTAAATTCTTTGCCTTACCTGTATTGTTTCCTAGTTTTATTAAAGTTCCTTCCCATTAAAGTGTCATATGTTTTGTGTTGATGCGGCGGATGGCAGAACCCATTTAGAATAGGCAGGTTTGCGGGGTTTGGGCTGCCCCTCTCCCTGTCCTATAACACTAACACAAAGCTTGGCGCACAGTGGCCACAAACATATGAGAGCGAGCTACTCCTGGCTACCTCCCTCTGTAGGAAGTTACAATTCACCCTTGTTCCCACAGGATATATTAGCATATCGAATGGCTATCTTTTTTTAAACAACGATTAGCCATGATAGCAAAAGAAGAAACATGAGCAGAGGTTATTAGTTTGCCAGGCTAGTAAATATCATCTTGCTTTGCTCTCTAAACTCCCTAATGAAGATAGCAGCTCTCAGCCAAATAAATAAAACATTAGGTTGACAACACACAGCACATCACAAGCACAGTTCCCTAATTTGCTCATTGCTGAAGGACATTAGCTGCCTTCGGGATAATCTCCATAAACACACTGTCCAGTCTCCCTTCCTCCTAGATAAATAGTCCCTAGCTAAGGTTTTAACATTTTTCAATGTCTTATATGTACTTATTTCTATAGCTGTCTTTTAATAGCAAGATACCCGTCTTAATCAAATGAAAGCTATTTTTCAGTAATTGTCCTAAAAGCCAATTCCTTCTCTGGAAAAAACATCCTTTTGAATCACAAGTGGCTGGGCTAAACAGTGTTCTCAGAATATTAATGTGAGCTTAAGCTATTAAAATGTCACAGTTAACCTTTTTAAAACCTAATTAAATTAAAATAATAATATATGGAACAATTTTATTCTTTTCAAAGAATCTGTTCCAAGTCTCAGAACTAAGACCTTGAAGCCTTGGTGGGAAAGAGATTTTTGCATGCAGACAAAGAGACCAGGCTTTGCACGTGCTGTGATTAACTTTTAGTTGTTAGTATTAGAGTTAATTATTGTAGTATGCTGGAGGGCAGGGACAATTTACTTGCCCGATCACACCTAATAAGATGTATTTGCAGATGCCAGCATCTCCTGGACTTAATCAACAAACCACCAAGAGAATCAATGCTGTTAGGCCCCATGTCCTTGTGATATTTTTTCCAAATAAAAAAGATAAAAATCCAAGGACAGAGTGCTAAGGATGTAGGCAAGCTGCTGGAAGGCTTCCTCTAACTAGATAGCATCAGGCTTATCTCCCTCCCTGCAATGGCTAGAGTCAGCATCAGGAATGTTGATTCACCCTAAGGCCTGCTTCTACTGAGAGCAAAGTTTAAGCCAGGCTCTATCACTTCCAAGAAAATTAACATATCAAAACTTCTGCATTTGGTATCCAGGCCCTAGAAGGCTTCAAACTTCAAATGGGGCCCCACCTACTTTATCTTGTGTGGGGAAATGTTGCTAACCCCAAGACATTGTGCTCTTACCGCACAAGGAATGAGTTTGTTTCTCTATTTGATAATCTACTCTTGGGTCCAGAGAATAAATTTTTAAACAAACTGGCCATGGTAGAAAAGTCTGGCAAATTCCACAAAAGAGCAAGCCTTCATTTCAATCCTGTTTCTTTATAGGTCCTTAAAACATGAGGGGGTAGTATAGAGTGTAGGCATTGTGCATGAACACACATTCATGGAGGGGGCCATCATGACCAAGCCAGAGGGTGTAAAATGAGGAGGTTCAGAGGACAGTAGCCATCAGCCTATGGGCCACTCAGCTGAACAAAGATGGTCTTAGGCTCGTAAATTGTCAGTCCCACATAATAAAGAGGACCACGAACACCAAGATTTCTATATATTTTCTAGGCATTTATATATATATATATACACACACACACATACATATTTGTTGAGCACCTACTGTGTGCCAGGCATTGTGCGGAACATTTTCCTGGTTTCACTAACAGTGACCTGCAGCACTTTGAGCTCTTGGTAATTTGCACCAGGCCCATCTTGGGCAAAACTGTTTATATGACAAAGTTGGGAATCTCTATTGACCTCTTGGCTTCCAAAAGAGATCAGAACCTCAAAAGTGACATGGATCACTTCCATTCCTATTCCATCAGTGAGAATTTGTCCTATGTCCACACCGATCCGCCAGGGAGACTGAGAAACTGAATCTTCATTCTACAGCCAGCTAAAATTCAGAGGTTCTATTACCAGTTGAAAGAAGAAGAAAACCAACATTAGCACATGTGCTATCATAAAGCGTTTTTTTTTTTTTAAAAAAAAAAAAACAAAGGTATCAGTATCCCAATCAAACTGATGAGGCAAAAATTTGGAGCACCCCCATAAACTCCATAAAGAGGTGGAGGAATGGCAAGGAGCCAAGCATCAAAATAGGCAGAGTTCTTAAGTGGGATCTGGTCTACTTCAGGGTCATGACTTCAGAGTTCGGTGCAGGTCACAGGTCCCTAGAGGACTGACAGGTGAGCCATGTAGACATCAGCATTCAGGCAAACTTCAGAAAAGGTGGTGTTCTGTCCTTTCCAGGCATATGTGGAAATAAAGGCACACATTGCAAAACTGTCCTTGATTTATATTTTTCCAGTACAGCCTTTCTTGATGTCAGGAAGGAAAATCTCATAGTCTACCCTCTTAGGTTCAGTTTTTGAGAACTGCAAATTAGGCTAACACAAGGTTCCTGTTGGCAAGAGGAAAGACAATGTCTGTTCAATTCTGTATGTGGGAGCTCACAAAGAAAGTGGCTCAAAGAGGTGGTTAGAATTTGAGGCTTATAGTCCATCTGAACATGAGCAGGGGCTTAGGATTTCCAGGGACAATAGCCAGTAGGAAATGACTGAGAAATACATGAGAAAACTAATGGAAGGTATCTTTGTTGTACTAAGGTCTCTGTACTTCCACTGCTGACTCCTCATCTCCAGTAACAGTAGTTGCTCTTTCCTTTGGGGAAGCTTCCCTTAAAGCTGAATTTATGACATTTGAATTCTTTTAGAAGGAACTGCTTTTCAAAGAAAATGAAGGAAAAGATAAACAGCTGGGATTACATCAAACTAAAAAGCTTCTGCACAGCAAAAGAGACACTAACCAAAACAAAGAGACACCCGACTAATTGGGAGAAATTTTTTGCACACAATACAATTGATAAGGGACTGATCACAAAGATCTACAAAGAGCTCAGAAGACTCAACAAAAACAAAGTAAATGATCCAATCAAAACCTGGGCAGAAGAGCTAAAAAGACACTTCTCCAAAGAGGAAATGCCAACAGGTATATGAAAAAATGTTCAACATCCCTTACAATCAGGGAAATGCATATCAAAATCACAATGGCATACCACCTCACACCAGTAAGAATGGCACACATAAAAAAACAGGAAACAACAATGTTGGCAAGGATGTACAGAAAAAGGAACACTTCTACACTGTTGTAGGAATGCAAACTGGTCCAACCACTATCAAAAGCTGCATGGAGTTTGCTCAAACTACTAAAAATGGAGTTTCCATATGACCCAGCAGTTCCACTCCTAGGAATCTACCCGAAGGACACAAAAACATTAATTCAAAAAGATACCTGCACCCCTATGTTTATTGCAGCACTATTTACCAGAGGCAAGATATGGAAATAACCCAAATGCCCTAAAATAGATGACTGGATTAAGAAGATGTGTTATATATACATAATGGAATACTATTCAGCAATCAAAAAGGATAAACTCATGCCATTTGCAGCAACATGGATGGAGCTGGAAGGGATTAAGCTCAGTGAAATAAGCCAGAAGGAAAAAGAAAAATATCAGATGGCTTCATTTAGAGGAGGAATATAGGGTAACCAAATAAGGGATTAGGGGGAAAAACAATAAATTTTAAAAAACAAAATTATCATGCAACCATAAATCAGAGACATTCTGTGAGGGAGAGGGAGGAAAAGGGATCAGAACAGGGGAGAGAAGACCACAAGGTACTATGGTGATGGTTCATGGGTGGCTTGGTGGTGGGAATTTTACGAGGAATACATCTAAAAGGAGAAAGCCTATAAGCATACACTGTACAAAAGTGAACAATGATGTCAAATATATAAATAAAAAATAAAAATATTTTTTTAGAAGAAGGATCTGCTTTGGGGAAGACAAGAAAAATGCAGAGAAAGCCCCTTTCATTATTTGTTGCTTTTTATATGCCTTCAGTTCAAAATAATTCTCATGCCACAGTGGTTTATTCCGGACCCTTTCGATGATCATACCCAAACTCTAAAGAATCAATGCTTTGAAAGACAGAAGGAAGGGGGAGAGAGAGAGGTGGGAGAGGGAAGGAGGGAGGCAGGCAGGCAGGCAAAGAAGGAGGCACTAGCTATGATAAAATGTTTCTCAGGTAATGCAGGAATTTTAGAAAAACAAATTACATTATGATCCCCAAAACTCAATGCATAATTTTTAACAAGACAATATATAGGAAAAGACTTAAAATTACATTCCAAATTCAATTAGCAAGATTTCGCCTCAGTGTGAGTCATTCTTTAACTGTCACGTCTTGCCCTGACCATTTTCCAAAGACTTAGTGAATTTACCTTGATTTTCGCTTAGTGTTGCACAAGTCCCCCCAAATTTGAGAAAATGTTGGAGAAAAACTTGGAGAAGAAAGTGAAGCCAGAGAGGAAAACCATCCCTTCTCTTTCAGGCAAGGCAAATGCATATTTTTGGCCCCAATGGTGCAATGAAACATCATCCTATATGGATTTACCATAAGCAAGTGCAAGAACGCGCCTGGCTGCAGACCACCGCGCTCTCCCACCCTGCAAAGAGCACAGGCCCTAGACAAGAGGAGAGGGCCCTTCCCTCCAATGAGGCCATTTCCCAACCTTGGCTTGCCTAAGCTCCTTGAAACTTACTTTGCAGGTGAGCTAAGGGATATTTTAAGGTGAGCTAAGACATAATTTGATTACATACATTTTTCAGTCTCCATGTTGACTTTGGAACACACCCCTTGCTAAAAAGGAGGCATCCACCTCCATCAATTTAGCACTAAGAATGTTCTAATCAAATAAGAAGTCTCTAAGACTTCCTGAGAGCTAGTCTTTACTTTGAAAAGCCAAAATTACCTGTAAACTCAGCCTGAAGAGGGGCATTAAGTCTCCCAGTATGGAAATAACAAAAGAGGGGTCTGTGATATGCTCCCTGAGCCATCACCCCTTTCCTCCCTCATGCCCTCCCAAGGTAAAATCTTCATCCTCTCTGCCTAAAATAAGGCTAAAACGAGCTCACCAATCCTGAGACTCGCCACATGGAAGCTACAGCGGGCAGGCACAGAGCTCCAGAGCTTGAAAAATTGATGTTCTTGGCTCGCAAGCCCACAAGCCCAGTTCCTCTCTCAAAGCTCAGGCAGGTATGTTCTCCCCACTGGGTTTAATTTCAAAATCCAGCACAATCACTGAAAAAATGAGAGTGATTTGCACTTTCAGCTATGCACAATTTTCATCAGCAGTCTCTGGTGGCTACAATTTCGGGCCGCCATTGAGCACCTTGTCCTCACCCTTCGTACAGGCACACATTCCCAGGAGCAGTGTTTCTAATGCCTGAGGATGCTGACTGTGTTCTGAGGCATTGTCTGAGCACCAACTCTAGGAGACAGAATTCTCTTCCCCCAGTTCAGACATTTATAGAGAGCTGGGATCTCGGATTTCACCCTGCTTCTGTCTTCCTTTTTATGCCTGCAATCTGATCATCCCCTTTTGTCTTTCAACCACAATTATATATTAAGAGATAAACTTGGAGATGCAACAGTGTCCACGGACATATGTAACTGGTTCTCAGCAAGTGGTAAATAAAAGGTATAATGACAGCTGAAAGGCAGCACCTTTAGCGGGAAAGAAAAGAATAAGAGAAATGTTCTTAATAGAATGTTCCTGTATTTTCAGCTTGGTCGGCGCTCACATCTCATTTTCTAACACACTAGGATACATGTACAGACCATGTACACACGAAAACACTCATCTTTTCACACATACACGAAACAGCATTTTAGAGACACTTAGTCTTTGATTCAGTTCTTTTCAGCAAATGAATGATTAGCCTCAATAGTCAAACATCAAAAGAGCAGTTTCTCCCCCTTCCTCTGTTGCTGCTAAATATGGGAACAGAGATGAGTAAAACAGCATGCAGCCTGAAGCAGCTCACGCAGAAGGACTCCAGAGAACAGGCTCTTCCAAACGGAAACTCCAGTTAGCTACAGTGTTCTCAGAGTCTCGCTGCTTAAACTGTTATTCCAAAGAGGAACTCCCCTCTGCCCAGCAGGCACATACAATCAATTGTCCACATTATTTATGTAAAAACCTGTCCTGCTGAATATTCTGGACACAGAAGTGACAGTTTCAAAATGAGATTTGCCAGCGCAATCCTCTTTTCCCTAAACAGGAAGAATCAGCAGAATATCCCCAAGTCCTCTTGATTATTCTTCATATAAGCCAGTGGGGTGCCAGGCTGCACAAAGGTGGTAACCTAATCCCATCCGAAGAGAGACAAGAGTATGTACCTGAGCTCAAATTAGTGAACGAACTTAAGAGACTCAGGATCACAGTTCCACAAGGTGAGACCAGCTCAAAGTCCCAAAGAGCCAGGCCTAATGGAGTGACCAGGCTGTGGCACCTAGGAGGTGACAACGTGTCAAGGCAAGGCTTTGGGATAGACTATCTGTCCACGGTGGAGCATGTGTGTTAAGTACAGGGAAGAGGGAAACTTGCTTTAGAAAGCAGAAAGATTTTTTTTTATATAAATTCTACAGAGTTGGCCAAGCCCACCCTTGCAGTCTCCCACAGGCTCCCAGAGGCTTTTGATTAAGCGAAAAATGAGGCCTCCGCTACACAAGTGTCACTTAGAATACTGTTTACCTCCTATGCCCCTCCCACCTATACGAGTGAGGGTGGAAGCATGGCCTCCATGAAAAACTATCTCCACACTTAGGTCTGCACATGCTCTTTTCTTTCTTTCCTAGAGATATGACAACGCCTTCTACTGGGGGAGGGGCCCTCTGCAAGCTAAAAGGGGTCAGAGTGAAACCCAGGGGAAGAGAACAGAGATGGCTGATCCTGACCTGCTCTGACCAAGTCTTCAAGAAAAGAGAGGTGAACCAGCTGCTTAGTTTTCTACATTGTCAGCCAGCTCCCTGGCTGGAGACATAAGATTTCGGCAGAGGACCACCCAGGTGAATGTATTTGGTAGAAAGGAGCTAGTACCTACCAGAGGCAAAAATATATGCAAATCAAGCCCCAGCCAGGGAACCCCTAATGTCATTGGGGCCCCAGAATCCATGATGCTCCTAGCATACACAGAGGCCATCTTCTTTTAGCGTGCTCCAAAATGGAAATAATGTGCAGTCAGCCAAGTGCTCCCTGCAAGCTGAAGCCCCTAATTCTCTCTAGTTTCATCTCTGACTGCGTCAGCTCTCACATACCCTGAGAGACAGAGCAAGCTCGCTGGGCACAAGATCCTGCAAATGACACCAAAGTGAACAAGACACAATTGTGCTCTCCAAGGCCAGGTGATGAAAGGAAAAAGCGTTGGACGTGAAGTGATTTTGACCTTGGTTCTGTGATTCAAAACTGTGTGGCCTTTAGCCAAATCACTTTGTGTCTCCAGTAAACAGAGGTAAAAATACTTACCACTAAATAATTCTGAACGGATTTGAGATAATGCATATGAAACCTTCTGCCTGCGGCATGGTAGACCTAGATAAACTTGACCAGCATTATTTGCTGTGGAGAACCTGAGGCCTGTTAACTAACAATGGAGAAGGGTACAAGACCTAATAAGCATGGAGGATCCAAAAGTAAAAGGATCCAAAGTAAAAGTGTGCTTAATGCCAAGGGGCCAGGGACAGAGTGAAAAGGGATGCAGCACAGAGGAGCTGCTCTGCTGCTCTCAAAGCAGGAACAGGCACTGCCTCCCGCCCAGGTCCACCCACATGGGGTGTGTGGCCTGAATGGGCACACAGGACCCACACAGAAAAGACACTGGGTTTAGAGTAGTGCTCTGTCATCCTGTCGCATTTCAATCACTGTCCTGAAATTCTTAATCTTTGAACACCGAGCCCTGCATTTCCATTTTGAACTAGACTCTGCAAACTTTGTAGCTAGCCCTGCTCCTACACATTGACACTGATGGGTTTTAAAGCCGTCCACTCTTCTCAGAGGCCTGAGCTGGTCACACGCCAGATGCCCCTCTGATGTGCTGACTTCTGGGCACACTGGACACATGAGGTTCTCCTTCCCCACTCCAGACTTCCGAATCCACCCCAACCTCTCCATGGGCAACTGAGTAGGTATTGTACCTGCACCAGCTCATCACTCTCTGTATGCAAAGATATGCTCCCCTCCATAAAAACCTTCTCCAGGATTCAAGAATCCCACCTGGCAAAACCATCACTGTGTCTGGTCCACCTTCCATTGACCCAACACTAACTGAGCACCTGTTATGCTCCAATGTTCAGCTAGGCTGGACTGAACCCTGACTTCCTGACCACCTAGAACTGAAAGGGGCTTGACTAAGGGAACAGTGCTGCCCAGGACTTAGAGTAAGATCAATCTTCAGACAACTTGGTCTGGGAATTTTTTGCCTAGAAGAAAGAGCAAATTCTGGGAGCAAAGGCCATGTTCTCTCTGACTCTCATAGCTGGTGCCAGGCTGCTGGATGAGAAGCAGCAAACACTGCCATGTTTCCTGCCTGCTGTGGACTGCACTAGTGCCTAGTGGCCTCGTCTTCGAGGATGTCAGGACTGTGCTGTAGCAGGAGCTCTGCCCCTTTGGCATGGACTCACTTTCCCTGAGGGGCAGGGATTGGACAGCCCAAGAGCTGGTGGCATTTGCAGGCAGCAAGAATTTGATAACTTGAGATGGTAGACTGCAGACAGTGGGGAGAAGCACGGGGGTGAGATTCAGGTTCTACTAACTGACCTCTCCTGTCTTCAAGTCCCTCCCTCTATGAACAGCCAAAGACTCAAAGGAGAAAAGGTTCTGGAAGTTGATCTATAGGATATGCCAAGAAAAGATTCTCCATTCATCAGAATCAGTGAACTGTAAGCCACAAGCCGTGAGAGTAAAAATAGCTATATCCATCTCAAGAGGAAGGGAGAACAGAAATAGTGAGAGAAGGGTCCACTCCATCCAACTCAGCTCTAAGCCAGGGGTTCCTGGCATTTTTTAAATCCAAGCCTCCTCGTGATAAAAGTGAAATCTTTCTTTTAGAGTTATATAAATTTCAAGAATATTAAGTATATCTACTTCAACTAAGTAAAAGGCATAATGGATCTAAGCATATAATTTGGGGGGTTTTGTTTTATCATTTATTTTTTTATTGATGTTGTGTTGGATGACAACACTGTATATGTTTTAGGGGTACAGGATCATACCTTTTGTTTTTTTAAAAAAAGATTTATTTATTTACTTATACAAGAACTGGGGTACAGGCCAGATGCGCGGGAGGGTGAGAGGATTCACCAGAGACAGAGCGGGGAGAAGAACAGGCAGACTGACGAGATACACTGCTGAGGGGAGCAGCGGGCGTGACAGGAGAGGTTTGCCGTGCCATGTGGGACCTTCGACAGCTGGCTGGGAGTGAACCGGCGCTGGAGAGGCTGCAGATAGCTTCACAGCATGGTGCTCAACCACCTGCACCACCAGGGGAGGCCCAGGATCATACCTTTTCAAGTGAATGTTACCACACCACACCTGCCCTCAAAACACCAGTAATTCTCCATCCTTTGCCCCACACCCTCATCCTCCCCTCTGGTAGCCTCATTTCTGTAGTCAGATTCCAAGGGTTTGTTTTGATTTTGTTTTGTTTATTCCCTTACACATGTATTTGTGTTTCCCTAATAATAAGTGATGATGAGCATTTTTCTCATGTGCCGGCCATCTGTATGTCTTCTTTGGAAAAGTGCCTATTTAGCTCTTCCACCCAGTTTTGATTTTCTTGTTGTTGAGTTATATGAGTTCTTTGTCTATCTTGGATATTAGCCCCTTTTCAGATGTAGGATGTGCAGACATTTTCTCCCACTCAGTAGGCTGTCATTTCATTTTAGAGATAGTTTCTTTCACTATATAGAATCTTTTTAGTTTGATGTAGTCCCATTTGTTTATGTTTGCTTTTGCTTCCCTTGCTGTTGAAGTAGAGTTCCCAAAAACATCACTGAAGCCAATGTCAAGAAGTGTTTTGCCCATGTTTTCTTCTATTTTTGGTCTCAGGTCTTATATTCAAGCCTTTACTCTGTTTTGAATTAATTTCTATGTATAATAGAAATTATTTGCATGCTGCTGTCCAGTTACACTTGGTGAACTATGTTTGCTTTTCCCCTTACCTCTTAATTTTCCTACTCCTACCTCCAGCCCACTGCCTACGATTCCAGTATGTCTTTAAATGGAGATGCTCCCTTTTGCACCCCGCCTCCCAAATTCAATCTGTTCATTATAAACTTACTTTATTTTTTTATATTTTTATATTCCCCATACAATTATACCCCCCTTATTTTGACCCCAGTCTCTCCTTTCCCCACCCCACCCCCCATAGTGTGTCTCTGGTTTCTAGTTTTTTGTTGATTTTGATTTTTTCTTTCTTATAGTTATTCTTTTTCCTGGTCCCTTATTTAGGTTTTCTAGATTCCTGCTATGAGTGAGACCATCCGGTATTTTTCTTTTTCTTTCTGGCTTATTTTGCAGACCATGATCCCTTCCAGCTCCATCCATGTTGTTGCAAATGGCATGAGTTTATCTTTTTTGATTGCTGAGTAATATTCCATGGTGTATATGTACCACATCTTCTTGATCCAGTCACCTATTTTTGGGCATTTGGGTTGTTTCCAAAGCTTAGCTATTGTAAATAGTGCTGCTATAAACATAGGGGTGCAGGTGCCCTTTTGAATTAATGTTTCTGTGTCCTTTGGGTAAATATCTAGGAGTGGAATTGCTGGATCATATGGAAGTGCTATCATTAGCAGGTTGAGGAATCTCCACACAGCTTTCCATAGTGGTTGGACCAGTATAAACCTACTTTAAATTGAGATCCTTCTGAGGTTCTGTCTTAATCTTCTTGGATTTCTCATATCTCCTTTGAGTCTCTAAGTGCTCACAGAGAGGCAGTGCTCAGGTAGAGAAGAGCCATGGTGAGTCAGCAGGAACTCACCGTCTCACGGGCACTATCCCCATGGCTGTGACGGAGTTGTGCTCAGTTACACTGATAAAGGACAGCATGTTTGCATGGATGGACGGATGAAAGCAAGAGATGCTAGATCATTATGTCCTCTTCTTTAAGGCCAAAGTTAATTCTGTGGTATGACATTGGACCTTAGGAGACCACAGACGGGTAGCAAGTGAGACGTGTACCCCATTCTGGGAAGTAGGTTGAGCCTCAAAGAGGACAGGCAAGCCTTTACCAACCTAGTCCTTCCATACTTGCTGTGACCATCCAGCTTCCAGGCCTCAGTATTCCCACCTGGACAAAGCCCCCATCTTTGTACAGCCACAGATGGGCACAGCACAGATGGGCACAGCCAACAGCATGCAAAAAGATGATTCAGAGAGGCCTAACCTCCACATGCAGGAATGTGCATGTTGTGAGTCTCCTGCTCTGCAGAACTAAACAGGCCAGAATTCATACTGACAAACAAGGGAGCATTTAGGGAAACAGAAAGGAGACTAGAGTTATGTTACATGTGCTCTATGCTTGAATGTACATAAAGCAGTTTGTCTGAAAAAAAGAAAACACTTGGAAGGGGAAGATTGAAGGTGGCCCCTAAGAGTAAAGGTCTCTGAGAATCTGAAGACAATATACTGAAAGTCAAGACATTTCAACATTTAGATCAAGAGAACAAATGATGGTCAAGAGAAGCACATTTACTTTCATGCAAGGAAGCAGTCACTAACAGTTCAGGGTGTCCCACAATGGAATGTTCAAGTGTATCATTAAAAGGCGTGGTAAGTTTCCTTTTAATGGGAGAGTTGAAACAGAAGCTCTAAGATCATCTGTCTGAACTGTCATGTGAGGAACTTCTGTGGTAGAAGGTGGGATTAGTTGATGTAAGATCTTTTCCATGACTCATTTGTCCAGATGAGGCGCCCATGCCATCCTCACCCTTCAGCCCAACTGCGACTCTGAAATAAAACTTTAATTCAACGGTTTGACTATGAATCCAATTCCCCATGTACAATTTATGGATCTTTAAACTTGTAGGTTAATTGCTAGAAAATTCTGCTCTCCTCAGGAATATGTAGATTTGAATGGAGGTTAGCCTCTTTTTCCCTAAAAGAGAGACTATTATGTGAAGAGTATCCTGTGAGACTTCCAAAGTCCTCCCAGTTGTCCACTGGCTCCAAGTCAGGCTGATGACCAGCTAAGTGCATATTCAAAGAACTTGGCACCTCAAAATGTCTTCATGGTTCAGTAAGTCGAAAACTTTATGGGCACACAGTATACCAGACTGATATAATCACTTGGAACACCCCCAAGTCGTATTACCATGGTATATTAAAGTAAGTGTGGCAAATTGATTGGCTGAGACATCCCTGACCTTATGTTGACTATCTAGTAAGCTACACAGAAACACAACTATTCCCATTTTATCACTGGCTGTCTTCTAAGCTTTGTCTGTTGTAAAATAGAAGTAAAATAATGCACAGCAACAAAACCAAAGATTATCAGAGTAGGAAGGGAGCTCGTTGCTCATTAACTCAGTTCCCTACTTCACTTCACAAAGAAGTAAACTAGAAGCAGAGTTGAGACAAGAATTCAGACACACATAATTTTTTAGGAAGTATTCCTCAGGAAAAATCTAGTGAAGCAGTATAGGAAATAGCAATGTGCTGAGCAAGGAAGTGACCTCAGGAAAAGTCTAGTATTAGTCTAAAGGGCTTCTGGGTGTGAACCCCCTGGGGTGGAGGACTGCCTGTCTGATCAGCGATGGGTAATGCTAGAGAATGGAACATGATGAGCTGTTAGCAGGCGGTGCTCACTGCAGCTGTGGGATGGGCACTCTAGCCCAGTAATGGGAATCTGGGCTGGTCACAGTTTCTACTCCTATGCCACCTTGGCCAAAGCTGACTCTACCAGGAGTAGGAATCAGATCCAAGAATAAGCAATTCAAAGACTACCTCCATCCCCTGCCCCTGCCCCCTCCTTGTATGGCCTTCTGCATAAATGGTGAGCTGGGCAAATAAAATTTCTCAGAAATACAAGCTAGTGAGGCATTGGTGAAAGGATGGTGAATGGGCTGGATAGATAAGACAGATAAATAGATTTCTATGTCTTTATGTCTATATCTAGAGAGAGGGCTAAAAGGGGCCATGAAGACACTGACATTATAGGGAAGCTCATATTACATGGCATGGGGGCTCTTGGTAGACAACACTATTGAGTGGAGGATGAGGGGTCTAAGCCACTGGAGAGGCAAGCAGACACAGAGAGTATCTGTGATTTGTGTTCATGGCAAAGCTCTACAATTAAGGTCTTCCTATGAAGTTAGAATTCCATGAGGAGACCAAGGAGTTGGTAAGCGAGACAACATATTGTCCCCGAGAGACAGGCAGACAAGGCTTGGATGTAGCCACGGGCAGGAGCAAGAAGCCCAGCAGTTGCAGAGAGAGGGCAGAGAATGTGAGGGCTGTCAAAGGGTGGTGAACACAGAATTACAGCCCTGGTAATAATGAGTGGGGACCCGCCAAGTGCACCGGGAAGATGGGGACAGACTGCACAGGTGAGTCAGGACAGCCTAAGGAAATCAGAAGTCAGGAGTCATGACAAGGGGCATGGTGCCAGTCATAGGGGCACTAGGCAGGTGCACAGTCCTGGCCTAGTAAAGGGGGGGGCAAGGAGAAGTGTGGAAAAGGGATGACAGGAGAAAGACTGGAAGCTCAAGGAAACACCAAGACTAGCAGCAGACTGCCTGGATGAGGGCCTCTTCTTGGCCAAGGTTCATTTACCCCTTCTCATTTGTCCCAGATGAGCATCTGAGCCTGCAGATGGCAGAGTGGTGAGGGACTAGAAAAGGGAGGGCTCCATGAAGCCACTGAGGGCAGAGGACAGGTCTCAGAACAGTCTGGGATAAAAAGCCTAGTCAGGGAACCCAGTTTTGCAGGCCTTGGAAGACTCTGGGTGGGAATTTGTACCTGAATCTCTAGAGGTCCAGGCAGCATCTCTTATTGTTTGCTGAATGTGCAAATATTCACGAGTATGGATCTTAAAAATGATTAAAAAGAGCAAAGCTCCTATAGGGAAAACACACTATTAATCTTGAAAGTTCCCTTCCACTGCTTTTTTATGACTGCGCTTCTCCAATAAAGCATGACATTGTGGTTTTTGTTTATTTTAGCATATTACAGTTTGATAAAGCCCTAAATCCTTACATCAAATATATTCTTCAATGTCAAAAGGGCATACAAAGAAATGTTTCCTAAAGAAAGATTTATCTTTTATCTGACGGTGATGATTTAGCTAGTGCTGATCTCTTCATCCTCTTTTCCATTTAAAAAAAAAAAAAAGAAGTTGAACAAAATTACCTTTCTTGGAATAACAGCCTCTTTTAAAACCTGACTGCTTTGTCATTACCTCTGTAATCTCCTTTGGAGATCATGGGCTATTCATTTTCTCCCTGACTCCAATTTGCCTTTTGATATTTTTCTTTGGTCTGTTCAAACAGTCCCCCGATTGCCCGGCTCATCAGAGTGAGGCCTTAGTGCAGCGAGAGCCACTGACACCGTGTCACCCACAGCCTGTCACCCAGCACTCCGCCAGCTCTGGGGCCCCTCCTTGCACGGCAGAGGAGCTTTGAAAAGGGTCTAAGCTCTTCTCGTTAAAGTTTTCTCTAGCTCTTATCCCTGTGACATCTTTTATCTACATAACATGTCAGAGAATGCAGCTTCATGTTAAAAAAAAAAAAAGTAGCTACTGAGCCTTTAAATAAAAAAGAAAAACCTGAGAAAAGGTTGGAAATATGACATAATTACCTGTGCGTCCTCGGGCCCCATGTACAGCTATGAGCAGGGCTCCCTGCTTGAAGTGGCCTGGCTGGGGGTGAGGGGCCTGATATTCACGCATAGAGCTGTGTGTGCCAGAGAGGGTGCCTTCCCCACACTGCACCAAAGCGCCATATGTGTGGGCAGCCCCTCTGGCTTCCTAGCGGGGACTTCTTCTGCATGTGGTGTTGGGCCAGTTGGTGGCTATATTGTCACTGTGTTTTTCTTTCATTTAGCCCATGTGACTTCACCTGCGCTGTGCCCTGGTTCAGGCTGGGCAGTCCTTGCCCAGCCCTGGCTCAGAGGAAGCAGCGCACGCGGCAGAGATCCCACACACCTCTCTCTCCCTCTCCTCTTGCGTATCCCCTCACAAAGAAATTTCTTTTGAACTGTGTTTAATCAGCAATGTGGATCCAAGTGCACCAACTTAGTCCCTAACTAGATTTTGAATGCGCAACCACATCCCAGCTCATTAGTGACAAGAGAGCTGTGCCGCCAAGCGTGGCTTCCACTCCAGGGGAGGGGCCTGTCCCAGAGCAAGGCCCAGGATCCAATTCACAGCGCTGAATTGGCTTTTTCTTTTCTTTTAAGCTTTATTGATCTCAGGAAGAAGTGAAGGCTGATGGAAAAAAAGGTGGGAATCAGTCTAACATACTAATTTATGTATTATTTATAAACTTAAAGGAAGTATAGACTCCCAGAAATAAAGAAAAATGAATTTGTGCAAGAATCTGTCACTGTATACAGTTCTAACAGGAGGAGCAGGTCCCACAGGCAAGCAAAATCTCCTTGGGGGAAGACTGGGGCTTTCACTGGAAGCAATGCAGAGTTTCACATCAGACAGCATCACCTCTACATGGGGCCTGGAGCAGTTCCAAGACCTCTCCAGTTTTCTCACCTCTAAAATGGAGAGAAATATCAACTCTCAGGGTTGTTGTGCTAATTAAATGGGAAAAGTAATGGATGAATTTCAAAGTGGTTACAAATGACTGTTGTAGGTATCCTGTGTGGGAAGGGGCATGTTTCCAGCTTCTGGACTCCTTGCCACAGAGCTGTTGTCTTTCCTGACCCCAGACCCCTGGGAAGAGGCAGCCCAGACAGTAGGGCTCTCCATCTTTTTTCCAGTAAGACAGAAGAAGAAAGATCTGGTCCACTAATTCAGAGCACATCTCTCACTCTCTTTTCTGAAAAACAGAAAACTGGCCCAGTCCCCCACCTACCATAGAGCAAGATGCTGTTTCTCCTCTAACACCATGTCAGTCAAAGCCACACTGCCTTCCTTTCCTGTCTGCTCTTATTTGTACCAAGTACTGAGTTCAGAGATGGCTCTCCCTTGGCATTGTGTACCCAGACCCCAGGTGCAGAGCCAGGTACCTGACCTAATGCTCAGGAAAAGGGCAGCCAGCACAGGGGACTGGTCTCTGAGCCAGAGGAGACTTGCTAAGCCTGGGAATTACAAAACAAGAACTGTGGACTAAGATCACGAATGTATCCCTGGCCTTGACACTAGCATTTCCTCTGGGGCAGCATGGCATGCACGCCTGCCATGGACCCTGTGGGGTGCGTCATACCTCTGGGCTGTGCTCCACAAGACCTGACAAATGCTGCTCACTAGAACCCCTGTCTCAGTCTGACTGAGAAGGGCTCTCCTGATCTTAAGAGCATGCTCAACCAGCATCAGGGAAAGCTGGGAGCCAGGGAGTTTACACCCCGACCAGTGATGGATGAGTGTTGGTGAATCAGCTCCAACACCTGCGCGCGCGCACACACACACACACACACACACACACACACACAGACAGAGGCATGTCCCATCCTTGCTGTTGGAATAACTCTGGAGAACTCCTATCTGACTCCCACAGGTGCCTTCAGTGGTGAGGGGCTTGCACATATCCCTCACCACTTCCTTCCCTTCCAGGTCTCTCCCCCACTCCTCTACAGGAGATTCCTGGAGTGACCTCCCAGATAAATATGTGCACTCAGGTTTTTGTGTTGGGATCTGATGCGGAAGCATTACTTTGAATACTTAATTTTACGCTGAAGTCTCCTGTGTTGTATTTACCCTCTTGACTAGTTTGGGGCTGCTTTACCACAATTCATTCTTGAATGTCATCCCATATTTTGTGCTATGCCTGGGAGCATATACAGGTCTGTGATACATAAGACAACACAGATGTAGATTCTGGAGACATTGCAGCAAAGAAAAACTGACAAAAACAGAGCTCTTGGTAAAGAGTCATACTATCATCTTTAAAATAAATTTAACCTTGCTCATTTTCTATCAAGTCAGTTTTACATTGGCTCTTGCCAATGAGTCATCAATGATCAACCATTGAGCACTTGTATGTGTAGAATATACTGCTAGACACTGTAGATGATACAAAGAACAAGACACAGTTCCTCCCCAAGAAGTCTAAAAGAGAACTGAGGAAATAAAACCTGTGTACCTAAAAATAGCTCAGAACGCACAGTGGCATGCAAAAATATTAAATGGACACCGTGTGACTTTACATTTCAAGGAACAGTAGAATAAATTTAATTTCTGGACAGCTCATCAAAGAGTTCTGAGTTTTATTCCCTTTGCTAACTACAAAGAAAATGGTTTTCCATCAGAGGAGGCCTAGGCCAGCTCTGCAATGCAAGGGGAAGCATCATCACCAAAGCTTCTTCAGATGAAATATACAATTGCCTCTAACATACTTCTCTCAGAGACAACAAAAAATACCTTCGCAATCTGTCAAATTGTCCCTAGAAGGTATTTAACTTCTGAATCTCCACCAATAGAGTTAACTTCTTTGCAAGCAGTATGTATCATCTGGCTGGAGATCTCCTCTTTATATAAAAACATGTTTTCTAGGGGTAAACCAAATTCCAGGCACAGGCATCAATGATCCCCAAAAACTTGAATCTCAGAGCTAGAAGGAACATTCCAGAACATCCAGACTAACATTGTCTCCCACAGGTGGGCACTCTAGCTTGACCACCTCCAGAGACCTAAAACCTTACTGGAGTAAAGGTTGTGTTAGAGTCCTGAAGAAAGGCACTGTGGGGGCCTGTTTAGTCCCCAAGGACACTGGGATGATAATACTATTACAAAGAGAGAAGAAGACCCTTTAAATACCCAGGAAGGCAGAGAATTCATCCCTAGGTAGGTGAAGGTAAGGGCTGTGTGCCCTTATCCCAGGCACACATAAGCACTGGAGGACAGTTTTGAGAACGTATCCCTCAAATCTTCCCAGGAAATTCTTAGTCCTCAATTTTGGTGATTTATGTAGTTCTGTTGGGCCCAAACAACCCAAAAATACTTGAAGCCTGATGTTCTGGGGCCAGCTAAGGGAGCTCTAATCACTCTGAAGTGTATTAGAGCAGGGACCTCCCGGAAGGCAGATCAAGGAAGACAAAGCCGAGAATAACACAAGCAACCTTGTTCAGAGGGGTTAAAATTCCCAGGAAGAAAGCTGATGAGCAGCTAGAGTCAAAGTTGCACCTAAAAATAGAGTACCTGCTATGAGCATAATACAGTGATGAGATCTCTCAGTCCTTGCCCTAATATTCTCCATCTATGTGCCCCTCACCCAAGTCTTGGCCTCTGGACAGTTCTACTTCGTCCAAAGTTGTGACTTGTGTTTCGTTTAAGACTTCGTTTTTTTAACATACAAAAAAATAATATTTTAAAAGAACATATTCCCACAATGCAGAATTAACGATTTGGTTTGCTGTGTCTCTTTGCGAACCTCATCTACCCACCATCTTTACTCTCCCAACCTTCACTACCATGAGTTGAGAGATGCCTTTTGGTCCATTTTATTCCCTATAATTTTACACTCATAATCCTTTATTTTCCATTCCTATTTTAAAAGTTTCATTTCTATTTCTATTCTTTCAGCTGTCACTCTTTGTAAGTTAAAATACATTCTTAACATATCTTTGCAACTAAATGTATTGCTATTTGCCACCTGTAGTACAACTCCCAAACCTTAGCTGTTTTATTTTTCTTTCAAAGATTTATTTATTTATGCATACAAAACTGGGGTGTAGGCCAGAGGTGCAGGGGTGAGAAGATTCACCAAAGACCAAGTAGAGAGCAGAACAGGTGGATCTACTGAAATACACTGCTAAGGGGAGCAGCGGGGGAGACAAGAGAGGTTTGCTCTTCCATGTGGGTTAACTCCCTGGCCAGGGAACGAACTTCAGCTGCAGTGGCTAGGGACAGCTTGATAGCACTGAGACTTTAATCCCTGTGCCACCAGGGAGGCCCAAACTTTGCTGTTTTAATTTCGCTCCCAAACTAGTTCTATCTCAAACTCTTTTTGTTTTTATGACAGGGATTTCAGTTTTAAACAAAATTACTCTTTTATTCATGCTTTCCTTACCTTCCTTCCAGGTTCATCTGCATTCTTTCAGGACATCCTTTATTAATTCTTTCTCTATAAATGGTAAATGCTCCAACTTCTTATGTATAAAAATGTTCTTATTTTGCCCTCACTCTTAAAAATATCATTTGACTGGTTTTATATAGTCTTTAATATGCTTTAAAAATTTTCAGCAGAGATAGTATGATATTTATCTATGAATGAATACTGGTTTTAATCTATGATCTTGGTTGGCTAAGACTGAAGTACCCTAATCAATAATAAACACTCCAAGAGTCATTAATTAGAATTTGAAAGACCTCATTCAAGACAGCTCCCCAGAGGCAACTTTTCCTAGCCCTATAAATACTACTATCTAAAACCACATAAGGAGCATATTAATTAGGTAATTTTATAGAAGTATTTTCTTATTGTTGAAATAATTGGAAGTCAAACTTTTTTGATTCGTTAGAAGTACTATACAGACACCTGGTCTGATCCCACATGAATAGGGGATAAAACTGGCCAACACAACAGTTTTCCTGTCTGGGAGGAAATAGAAGACCCTGTCACTTGATCCAAAAGCATACGCTAGTTTTAGAGTAGTTTTATATCTGCCTCTAGGGAATATTTTATGCAAGACGTAGGTAGAAATTCTTAAAAGATGGAGAACTAGAATTTCCCTGACTTTATAAGAACTGGTATGACTGTTATTTGTGCCTGCTTGCCCAAATTGTTTGTGAGTATGGCAGAATTTAAACTAAGACTTGCTTTTACCCTACCTAGTGGCAAGATTATATGAAGGGTCCTCACTCACTACACTTTGGAGGCTGCCAAAATTTATCAAAAGAATAATTAAATAAGAATGATTAAATAGGCTTAGGTTAATTCTGAATAGTTGGAAATGAAATTTCTGGGTTCACATTTTTTCAGAGTAGTAGTCATTGTCTTTCAACATCTATTAATGAGAAGACTGCTGTCAATCCAATGGCCATTGCCTTATAAGTAATTCTGATGGATTTTAGGATTTTACATTCTGTCATTCTACCATGATAAAATCTATTGAAGAAAATTTTTTTTCTTTCTTTTGGCATTCTGACTTCTTTCCAGAAACTTGTATCATTAGATTTTTTAAAATCTCGTTGCTTCTTGGAAATTTGGTTCTCTATCTTTATCTTTATTCTTTGTTTCTGGAGTTCCTATTACATGTAAGTTGGAGTTTCTCAACTCATGCACATGTCCCCTAATTTCTGTCATATTTCCATCTCTTGATCTCTCTGCACTACCTAGAAAAATCTATATCGTTGCCATCTTCCAAATGCCTAATTCTCTCTTTATCTATATCTAAAATAGTCTATAATCCATCTATCATACTTTTTATTTCAATGATTCTGCTTCTCATTTTTTAAAGATTTCTACTTGGTTCTTTTTTAGTTGACTTGGAATGGGTTTTTTTCTGGCATTTCTATGTGTTTGGTGTGGGAATATGCCTCTTAGCATGTGTTCAATTTGATGCTTTGACTGAAAAGACATTATATTAGTTCTTTGGTATAACTGGGTATTGGATTCAAGGCAATTTTATTTTTGAAAAGTATGATGGTAGAAATGTAAGGAAGGCACCCAGATTAGTGTTAGTGTTAGAAAGTCCAGAACCAGAATAAAGACAATAGCCTAGCAGGAATCTGAAAGATTTCTTCTGCATGGAGAAACCATTTTACAGCTACTTTATGATTACTTGTGCTCTCTAATAACAGGTTTTCAACATCATGGGTAGAGCTTGGCTTTGTAATGCCAAACTCCTGAGTGAAAACCGGGCCAAAAAAGCAGGGATGTTTGATCCTGTGAGAGATAGTTATTAATGGGCCATTTGATGCAAATAAATCAGCAAACACCAAGCAGCTGGATACCTGATACCAAGGCAAGCATAGAGAGATTCAGAGGCCAGCAGGCAGGGAAACCGCTAATTAGAAATCGACAATCATGGGGTTTTCAGCAGACCAGTGACATCATGCTGCTACTTCATTTTTCTTTCTTTTTTCTGCTTTGTGACAATTGAAGATACAACAGAACTTTTGTTTGACTAGGAAAACCAGAAAGTTAAATCACGATATCCCTTTCATGATAAACAGCCTATACAGCCTATACAGAAAAATGCTTATGAAGAAACAGTAGAAGGATGCAGGAATAGAAGTCTTGCAAATGAAAACTATGTATATACTACAAATACCAAGATTTACTAACACTCTCAAGACAAACAGGATTAAGGCTAAAAACAGTTACACCTCGATGCTGACTCATCAAAATCCCCTGGAGCAACTGCCATCTGGACCTTCCATCCAGTGGTGGATTGGGGCCCAAGAACATGCATGCTAATAAGTACCCCAGATGATTCTGCTATGAATGGGCCAAAAAAAGCACACTTTGAGAAACACTGGATTGCATTATGGTACAAACTATATCTAAGAGAGGGTATCTATCTCAATTTAATGCTGAAATGTAATTGAATTTTTTTGAAAAAATGATTACTGATTTGTGGATATTTGTATTTAGCTATTTGGATAAAGTTTCTTTCACTGAAACAAACAAACAAAAAAATAGAACGGATAACTATACTAACTAGGATTCTCAGTTACCTGTACCTGTGAGAAATACATCCTATACACAGTTCACCCAGTTCAGATGCTCTAATACAGTGGTTCTTAGGCCCTGACTGTACATTAGAATTATCTGGTTGCTGGGGCCTCCCCAGTGGCTCAGGCAGCTGAGCACTGTGCTGTAAAGCTGTCCACAGCCTCGGCAGTGAGGGTTTGATCCCGGCCAGCGGGCAAGAATCCCACATGGCGTGGCAGACCTCTCTTCCCACGCCCGCTCCCCTCAGCAGTGTATTTCTGTCGTTTGCCTGTTCTGCTCCCTGCTCTGTCTCTGGCGAATCCTCTCACTGTCCCGTGCCTCTGGCCTGTACCCCAGCTATTGTATAAAAATAAATAAATCTTAAAAAAAAAATAATTACCCAGGTGCTTATTAAAAACACTAGTGCTCAGACTCCACCCCAAATCAATTAAATCTGAACATCTGGGGGTGGAGCTGAGTATCTGCAATTTTAAAAAGTCACAAAGCAATTTAAAGAGCAGTCAAGGTCATGAACCACTGGCTCTAATGAGAACTGAGGGGTTAGTCTTGCGAAACCAACCCTGGAAGGGTAAGGCAAACATTACTGCCTGTTTCTTAAATGGCACTCTGGTTGGACCTGAGAAATAATTAAGCATCTGGTAGAACAGGCCATTCTTTCAGAATGTACTCTGACAAGAGAACTGCTTTGAATTCAAAAATATGGATTTTGCAGGCAGGACCTCTTTCAGAAATAACACCAGGCAGGTGCCTCTAGTTTCAACATCCCATGGCTTAGCAGTAGGAAATTTCAGTTCTATTCTCAAAGATCAGCTGCAGTTGAAAACTAGCTTAGTCGTCATCATTGATTAAGCAGTATTTTTCAAAGTCTCTATTCATCAGGAAAGAGATCCTACTCAGCAGATTAACAGATTATTTTAGTAATTAGCTAGTGTTTTCCATCAGGTTAGCAAAATGCTTTGCAGAGGTAGTTCAGTCAAGCAGTGCCCATGATATTGACAAAAGAAGTCTCCCAGAACCTCTTTCCCACCCACCTCAACCCATACCGTTGGGGAAGGCAGGAAACTCATCCCACAGACCTCTGGTATCCTTATTCCCCTTGTCTCTGTTCACTCCATCCTTTCCACCTCCTCTTACAGGCCAAGGTGAAGGTAAGTTCCAATTTTTACTTAACAAGTATATTCAAATTATCCTCAATTTTGTTTTTCTAAATGAAATAAACTCCTCATCTCAAATCCTTTTTTCCCCAAAAAAGCCTGTAATTGTGGAGGTATTTTTATGGACTTCCCTACAGGGGAGGTGGGCGGTTGTCAGCAGACAAACCGGGAACTCCTCTTTTTTTTTTTTGAATATTAACCTGCCTGTTTAATTTTCAATTGACTTTTCCCCATTGCCTGTCCCCTTCCCCCAAGTAATTTGGAAGCATAGGCTTATCTACATTTTACAATATTGCATTAGTTTTCTTTTGTTGCTGTAAATTACACAAATTTGGTGGCTAAAAACAACAGAAATCTGTTATCTTATAGTTCTGGAAGTCAGAAGTTTCAAATGAGTCTAAAATCAAGGTGTTAGAGATGCCATATTACTTTCTGCAGCCTCTAGCGGAGAATATTTCCTTGCCTTTTCAGGCAGTCCACATTCATTGGCTCATGGCACCTCCCTCCAACTTCCAACCTAACAATGTTACATCTTTTTGACAATTGTCATATCTTCCTCTGACTCTTCTGACTTGCTCTTCTACTTTTTTTTTTTTTTTAAATATTAAATTTTATTTTTATATTCCCCCATACAATTGCAAACGCCCCATTCTGACCCCAATCCTTCCCCTCCCGCCCCCCCCCCCCAAAAGTGTCTCTGGTTCATAGTTTTTTGTTGATTTTGATTTTCACTTTCTTATATTCATTTCCTGGTCCCTTATTTAAGTTTTCTAGATTGCTGCTATGAGTGAGACCATCCGGTATTTTTCTTTTTCTTTTTGGCTTATTTCGCTGAGCATGATCCCTTCCAGTGCCATCCATGTTGCTGCAAATTGCATGTGTTTATCTTTTTTGAATGCTGAGTAATATTCCATGGTATATATGTACCACATCTTCTTGATCCAGTCATCCATTTTTGGGCATTTGGGTTGTTTCCAAAGCTTAGCTATTGTAAACAGTGCTGCTATAAACATAGGAGTGCAGGTGTTCTTTGGAATTGATGTTTCTGTGTCCTTTGGGTAAATACCTAGGAGTGGAATTGCTTGGATCATATGGAAGCTCTATGTTTAGTAGGTCCAGAATCTCCACACAGCTCTCCATAGTGGTGGACCAGTTTGCACTCCCACCAACAGTGCACAAGAGTTCCTTTTTCTCCACATCCTCGCCAACATTTGTTGTTGCTAGTTTTTTTAATATGTGCAATTCTCACTGGTGTGAGATGGTATCTCATGGTAGTTTTGATTTGCATTTCCCTGATGACAAGTGATGTTGAACATTTTTCATATGTTCTGTTGGCCATTTGCATTTCCTCTTCAGAGAAGTTTCTTTTTAGCTCTTCTGCCCATTTTTTGACTGGATTATTTTCTTGTTGTTGCTGAGTCTCATCAGCTCTTTTGCAGATTTTTGTGATCAGTCCTTTTATCATTAGTGTTGGGTGCAAAAATGTTCTCCCAGTGGTGGGGTTCTCTTTGTTTTTGTTATTGTCTCTTTTGCTGTGCAGAAGCTCTTTAAATTGATGTAGTCCCAGCTGTTTATCTTTCTCTTCACTATCACTGCTTTGGTGATGTGTCTGTAAAGATGTCTTGATGTGTGCAAATCCCGTAGTGTTTCGCCTATATTTCCTTCTATGTATTTTATGGTTTCAGGTCTTATGTCTAGTTCTTTAATCCATTTTGAGTTGATTTTTGTGTATGGTGTGAGGTAGTGGTCAAGCTTCATTCTTTTGCATGTAGCGACCCAGTTTTCCAGCACCATTTATTTGAACAAACTTTCTTTGCTCCAATGCATAGTCTTCGCTCCTTTGTCAAAGATTAGTTGACCATAAAAATCTGTGGGTTATTTCTGGATTTTCTATTCGATTCCATTGGGTCTGTATGTCTGTTCTTGTTCCAATACCATGCAGTTTTTGATGATTATGGCTTTGTAGTATAGTTTGAAGTCTGGGAGTGTGATGCCTCCTTTCCTTCTTTTTTTTTCAGTAGAGCTTGGCTATCGGGGTTTTTGGTGATTCCATATGAATTTCATCAATAATTGTTCTATTTCTTTGAAGAATGCCATTGAGATTTGATTGAATAGCATTGAATCTGTATATTGCTTTTGGTAGGATGGCCATTTTAATAATGTTTATTCTTCCAATCCATGAGCAGGGGATGTCTTTCCATTTCTTTGTGTCTTCTTCTATTTCTTTTAAACAGTGTTTTATAGTTTCTTTGTATAGGTCCTTTACCTCTTTTGTTAGATTGATTCCCAAATATTTGATTTTTTTTTGTTTCGATAATAAAAAGGGGTGTTTTTTTGATTTCTTCGTCTTCA